>NW_024070185.1:21081027-21659912 GCF_014754425.2 Oryx dammah
AAAAAATGGGCCAAAGAACTAAATAGACATTTCTCCAAAGAAGACATACGGATGGCCAACAAACACATGAAAAGATGCTCAACATCACTCATTATTAGAGAAATGCAAATCAAAACCACAATGAGGTACCACTTCACACCAGTCAGAATGTCTGCGATCCAAAAATCTGCAAGCAATAAATGCTGGAGAGGGTGTGGAGAAAAGGGAACCCTCCTACACTGTGGGTGGGAATGCAAACTAGTACAGCCACTATGGAGAACAGTGTGGAGATTCCTTAAAAAAATTGCAAATAGAAATGCCTTATGACCCAGCAATCCCACTGTTGGGCATACACACAGAGGAAACCAGAATTGAAAGAAACACATGTACCCCAATGTTCATCGCAGCACTGTTTATAATAGCCAGGACATGGAAACAACCTAGATGTCCATCAGTAGATGAATGGATAAGAAAGCTGTGGTACATATACACATTGGAGTATTACATTAAAAAGAATACATTTGAATCAGTTCTGATGAGATGGATGAAACTGGAGCCAATTATACAGAGTGAAGTGAGCCAGAAAGAAAAACACCAATACAGTATACTAACACATATATATGGAATTTAGGAAGATGGCAATGATGACCATGTATGCAGGACAGCAAAAAAGACACAGATGTGTATAGCGGACTTTTGGACTCAGAGGGAGAGGGAGAGGGTGTGATGATTTGAGAGAATGGCATTGAAACATGTATAATAACATGTAAGAATCGAAATGCCAGTCTATGTCTGATGCAGGATATGACACGCTTGGGGCTGACGCGCGGGGATGACCCAGAGAGATGTTGTGGGGAGGGGGGTGGGAGGGGGGCTCATGTTTGGGAACGCATGTACACCTGTGGTGGATTCATGTCAATCTATGCCAAAACCAATACAGAATTGTAAAGTAAAAATTAAAAATAAATAAATAAATTAAAAAAAGAAAAAAAAAAAAAGAAAACCTTTTCTAAGTCATTTCCCTTTCCCATTTTGTCTTTCAAAAAATAGTGAACTTGATTTCTCTGTTTCTACTAAATCCAGCTGTAACAAAATCTAGTTTGTGACAGGATTTAAAAGTTACAGAAATAAAAATAATGGAACCTGAAAAAAAAAAAAAGACAAAATGAATTAAAAATTTGTACCCCTGGTTCATGAACAGGAAATTAGGAAGTTCTCTACATGGATAATGATAAATACAGGATGACCCTTGTTTCATTCAGAGATCTTAGCTGCAGAATACAAGATCCTATCTAACTTATAAAAACAAAAAATTAATTCAGAACAGCTTCTTTGGGAAGATGGCACTGGAGAACTGTCCCAGTGTACCCAACGAGAATACACAAATATTACACTACCTGAAAACTTTGGGGTATGTTAGAATCTTATCATCGTGATACCATTTTGTCTGCAAGTGTTTTCTTGATGGAATTCCTATTTGTTTTCTGAAATCAATGTATAGTATACCAGTGTTTTCCTGCTAACCTATCAATTTGGTAATTCTTATATAAACCTGCATATCCCTGTCCTCTACAAAATCCTGTGTTCCTCACTTCTTTTTTTTGAAAGTTATCTTTGATATCTATTTATTAGAATCAGATATAATTATACTGTTCTCCCAAAATTCTCAATTCTGTTTATTTCACTAATTTATATAATTACAAGAAATAGATCCACTTCTTACTGTGTTTCTGTAGTTGTGTTTTCTTTCCTTCCTTCCTTCCTTTCTTCTTTGTCCCAGTAGCTTTGGGGTGTATCACATAATTATAATTTTAGGAGGATATACCAAATAAATATGAATGTCACTAACAAAAGGAGGTGATACAGTCTTTGGAATTAGTCATATTCCTTTTACCTCCTTGAATAAATGTGGTAAAATGAGATAACATGACATAGCTGGACACTGAAACAAAGCTCTATGTGAAAGTGAAAGCTGCTCAGTCATGTCTGACTCTGCAATCCCATGGACTATACATGGGATTCTGCAGAATATTGGAGTGGGTAGCCTTTACCTTTTCCAGGGGACCCTCCCAACCCAGGGATTGAACCCGGTCTCCCGCATGAATAAAACTGAAACATCAAGATTTCTAAGCAATTATTTTATCATAAAAAACAAAGCTCTATGGTCATTATTAAATAATTGTTTAAAAATCTTGGTGTTTCAATTTTATTCAGAGGTTAGAAGCAGTAAAGAATGACTTAAATGCTTCCAACTAAGATGCAGGGCATTATCTTAATGGAGTATGGTTAAGACGTTTCATTTTTTATAAGGAAGATCTAGTTATTGGATGAAAGAGGGGACTTATTTAAATTTGTGAGATTTTGAATAATGTACTCTGTTTATGATGGTTCAGTATTTGAAACAAATAACAAATAACAGAAGTGCTACTCTAAACATTTTATATTTTGGAAACATAAATAAGTACACTAGAGCCAAGAAGCAAACTATCAAAATTAATTGCCAAAAGGATTGAATGAAAAGGCATGTACTTTTTTTCATGGAGTTGCAGAATCGATGACTGGCTCATTTTCCCCTGGTTTATAGAATTTAGAAAGGAGAACAGAATGATAGTTATTAATCTAACTGAAAGTGAGCAGTTCAAAGATTATGAAAGGGTAGAGGGAATATCAATTTTAAAAGATTATTAAAGGTATTTGTCATAGAGTCAAACTCAGATCATGTCACAAGATCTTAAAGATACCAATCAATGGGAAATCAAGCTGAAGACTTCTTCATGTGAAAAAAAGTTATTGTTGTGAAATTAGGCTTAAAAGATGGTTAGGGTGTTTGCTTCTCAATAGATATCTGTTTAAGAAACACTATTATCTTGAAGAATAATTTTTATTTATTGAAGTTATTTATTCTAGAACATAAGGGAGAGACACTATCTGTCTCTTTTGTGTATATCTA
This sequence comes from Oryx dammah, assembly GCF_014754425.2. Lineage (NCBI taxonomy): Eukaryota > Metazoa > Chordata > Mammalia > Artiodactyla > Bovidae > Oryx > Oryx dammah. The sequence goes on from NW_024070185.1 coordinate 21,083,957, forward strand.
TTTCTTTTTTACACCTCAATGATATGCTTATGATCAAAGAGAGAAAGCTATTGATTTATGAAAAATGGGACATGTTAATTATATTTTATTAAGTAATAAAACTTTCTGTTTCCTACTCTATAAAACTGTTAAAATTGTGTGAGGTATTTTAATAGCAACCAATTTTTAAAAAATAATCACCTATAAGAGCTAAGAAATCAATGTGAACCTAGGGTATTATGTTTAACACTGTGTGTACACTTTTTAGGAATTTACATATTTTGTTTGTGCTCATTAAAAGAAGTCTCTGAACATCAATCTCAAAATGCCTTTATTTATTAATACTTTTTTTTTTTTTTACTAGAATGTCAACCATGTTAAGGGCTTCCCTGGCATCTCAGTAACAAATCTGTGTGCAATGCAAGAGACCTGTGTTCGATATCTGGGTTGGGAAAATCCCCTGGGGAAGGGAATTCCTAACCACCCCAGTATTCTTGCTTGGAGAATTCCATGAACAGAAGAACCTGATGGGCTAAACAGTCAGACACAACTGAGCAAATAACACTTTCATTTTCAACCATGTTATACGTCTGATGTTGACCTAGGATACACTGGAAAATTATACCCTGCTTTCAGAAGCATTTGCCCATTGGTCCTTCATATAGTTAAAAGAAGACACAGACTAATCTAGTAGGCAGTCACTTTGGATATCTGATCATCCTCAAGTTACCAAAAAGTCACAGGGGAGACAGGTAGTACGGCACCTGAATAAACATCATCCACCAATATCTCCTAGCATCATCCCATTTTAGCATCATGTTTATTAGTTCTGTTAAGTTAGAGAGCAGAAAGGGATTTAGCACGACCTTTATTGGTGCTATTTTTCTTTCCTTTCTTTTTTTGTGAGAAGATAATAATTCCTGCATTGTCAGAAAGAAAAGTGAAATATTATTTTGATATTGCAATCATGGTCTGTTGTATTGTAAAGGCTTATCCATAGCTCTTGATACTACAGACCTTTTGTTAGGAAGTTGACCAACACCTGCCTGTGCTCTACATGGACTTCTTTTCCTAGGTCCTCTATGGAAAAAATGAAAAACATTCGGGGAAATGAAGGTGGAGATTCTGACTGGCTCTGTTTATCAAATCAGGAAACTTTGAAAACATTAAAGAGCTTAATATAGATCAGCTCAGTTCAGTTCAGTCACTCAGTCATGTCCAACTTTTTGTGACCCCATAGAATGCAGCATGCCAGGCTTCCCTGTCCATTACCAACTCCTGGAGCTTACTCAAACTCATGTCCACTGAGTCGGTGATGCCATCTAACCATCTCATCCTCTGTCATCCCCTTCTCATCCTGCCTTCAATCTTTCCCAGCATCAGGGTCTTTTCAAATGAGTCAGTTCTTCGCATCAGGTGGCCAAAGTATTGGAGTTTCAGCTTCACCATCAGTCCTTCCAATTAATATTCAGGACTGATTTCCTTTAGAATGGACTGATTGGATCTCTTTGCTGTCCAAGGGACTCTCAAGAGTCTTCTTCAACACCACAGTTTAAAAGCATCAAAAGCTGCTAAAACATACCTAATTCTGGAGCAGAAAATAGTTCAGACTCTAATTCTTCAGTGAGTAATTGTGACTACTTCTCTAATTTCCTCCAAATCCTCAGAGGCATAGCTGTGTTTTCTTTGCTAATTCTTAGGAAATATAAATCGACTATATATGCAGTAGCTGAAATCTAAATTCTATTATTTTTGAAGGGAGTGTCCTGTTTATATCACCACTAAAACTATAATCATTAGGAATGAGGAATTCCTCATCCCTTGTCCGGAAGTCACGTGTTCTTGGTGCTGTTAATCATAAGCTTTAAGATGTTGAAATATTCTACTTGGAACTTCAAAATCGACTCTATCAAAAAAGAATTAATTTGGACCCTTAGATCTCTAAGTTTCTTTCTTTCTCTTTTTTAAAAATGTTATTTACTTATTTGTTTGTTTGCAGTGTGTCTTTGCTGCTGTACATGGGCTTTCGCTAGTTGCACAGAGTGGGGGCTACTCTGTATTGCAGTGCATGGGCTTCTCATTGCATAGTTTGTCTTGTTACAGAGCACAGGCCCTAGGGTGCACAAGGTTCAGCAGTCGAAGCACGTGGACTTCAGTAATTGTGGCCCCTGGGCTCTAGAGCACAGGCTCCATAGTTGTGGAGCATGAACTTAGTTGTCCCACGGAATGTGGGAACTTCCAGGACCAGGCACCAAAACCCGGTCTCCTGCATTGGCCGGCGGATTCTTTACTACTGAGCCACAAGGGAAGTCCTCTAAGTTTCTTTCTTAAGAGTGCTCTCAGTTTATTCTTTTCAACAGAACCATTAATTCATTGACATTTTACTGAGCATCAGCAATACGTGAACCATGAACTACCAGATGGTTTTAGAAAAGGCAGAGGAACCAGAGATCAAATTGTCAACATCCGCTGGATCATGGAAAAAGCAAGAGAGTTCCAGAAAAACATTTATTTATGCTTTATTGACTATGCCAAAGCCTTTGACTATGTGGATCACAATAAACTGTGGAAAATTCTGAAGGAGATGGGAATACCAGACCACCTGACCTGCCTCTTGAGAAATCTGTATGCAGCTCAGGAAGCAAGAGTTAGAACTGGACATCAAACAACAGACCGGTTCCAAATAGGAAAAGGAGTACGTCAAGGCTATATATTGTCACCCTGCTTATTTAACTTCTATGCAGAGTACATCATGAGAAACGCTGGACTGGAAGAAACACAAGCTGGAATCAAGATTGCTGGGAGAAATATCAATAATCTCAGATATGCAGATGACACCACCCTTATGGCAGAAAGTGAAGAGGAACTAAAAAGCCTCTTGATGAAAGTAAAAGAGGAGAGTGAAAAAGTTGGCTTAAAGCTCAACATTCAGAAAACGAAAAACATGGCATCTGGTCCCATCACTTCATGGGAAATATTTGGGGAAACAGTGGAAACAGTGTCAGACTTTATTTTTGGGGCTCCAAAATCACTGCAGATGATGGCTGCAGCCATGAAATTAAAAGACACTTATTCCTTGGAAGAAAAGTTATGACCAACCTAGATAGCACATTGAAAAGCAGAGACATTACTTTGCCAACAAAGGTCCATCTAGTCAAGGCTATGGTTTTTCCAGTGGTCATGTATGGATGTGAGAGTTGGACTGTGAAGAAAACTGAATGCTGAAAAATTGATACTTTTGAACTGTGGTGTTGGAGAAGACTCTTGAGAGTCCCTTGGACTGCAAGGAGATTCAACCAGTCCGTTCTAAAAGAGATCAGTCCTGGGTGTTCTTTGGAAGGAATGATGCTAAAGCTGAAATTCCAGTACTTTGGCCACCTCATGCGAAGAGTTGACTCATTGGAAAAGACTCTGATGCTGGGAGGGATTGGGCACAGGAGGAGAAGGGGACGACCGAGGATGAAATGGCTGGATGGCATCACGGACTCGATGGACGTTGAGTCTGAGTGAACTCCGGGAGTTGGTGATGACAGGGAGGCCTGGTGTGCTGTGATTCATGGGGTCGAAAAGAGTCGGACACGACTGAGCAACTGAACTGAACTGAACTATACATAAAGTACTCTTCTAGAGTCTAAGGATAGAAGAGTGAATAAAAGAGACTCTTATTTTAAAGACACGTAAATTACAGTTGGGAAAAACTATCCTACTTACTTTTATCGTTATCAATAATATTCTTTAAAAAATATTGCATTAATCTCCATATGTGTAAATGAAAGCTATTTTCCATTTTTATTTGCACCGTATCCTCAATTTTTATCATTGTAAAAATTTGAGAGGCAAAAATATGTTTCAAAACTTCAGCAGAGTCTGTATCCTCTTATTTTCCCTGCCCTACATATCAGATGGGGAAACAATGGAAACAGTGACAGACTTTCTTTTTGGGGCTCCAAAATCACTGCAGATGATGACTGCAGCCATGAAATTAAAAGATGCTCGCTCCTTGGAAAAATGTTATGACCAACCTGGACAGTATATTAAAAAGAAGAGACATTACTATGCCAACAAGGTCTGTCTAGTCAAAGCTTTGGTTTTTCCAGTAGTCATGTATGGATATAAGAGTTGGACTATAAAGAAAGCTGAACACTGAAGAATTGATGCTTTTGAACTGTGGTGTTGGAGAAAACTCTTGAGAGTCTCTTGGACTGCAAGGAGATTCAACCAGTCCATCATAAAGGAAATCAGTCCTGAATATTCATTGGAAGGACTGATGCTGAAGCTGAAACTCCAGTACTTTGGCCACCTGATGTGAAGAACTGAATCATTTGACTAGACCCTGATGCTGGGAAAGAATGAAGGTGAGAGGAGAAGGGGATGACAGAGGATGAATTGGTTGGATGGCATCACCGACTCAGTGGACATGAGTTTGAGTAAGCTCCAGGAGTTGGTGATGGACAGTGAAGCCTGGTATACTGCAGTCCATGGGGTTGCAGAGTCAGACACGACTCAGTGACAGAAATAAACTGAACATATCAAATTAATACCTGCTTCTAAATTATGTCATGCTAACAATGAAGTGTTTCTTTATCCTGAAGCTAGTTACAGCACTTCAGTCTTATGCTATCACTGTTTATGATCAAAAACATTCCTTTTCATTCTTGCTATTTTTGACCTCTACTAGCTTACTCCTTGGAAGAAAAGTTATGACCAACCTAGATAGCACATTGAAAAGCAGAGACATTACTTTGCCAACAAAGGTCCATCTAGTCAAGGCTATGGTTTTTCCATTGGTCATGTATGGATGTGAGAGTTGGACTGTGAAGAAAGCTGAGTGCCAAAGAATTAATGCTTTTGAACTGTGGTGTTGTAGAAGACTCTTGAGAGTCCCTTGGACTGCAAGGAGATTCAACCAGTCCGTTCTAAAAGAGATCAGCCCTGGGTGTTCTTTGGAAGGAATGATGCTAAAGCTGAAACTCCAGTACTTTGGCCACCTCATGCAAAGAGTTGACTCATTGGAAAAGACTCTGATGCTGGGAGGGATTGGGCGCAGGAGGAGAAGGGGATGACACAGGATGAGATGGCTGGATGGCATCACGGACTCGATGGACATTGAGTCTGAGTGAACTCCGAGAGTTGGTGATGGACAGGGAGGCCTGGCGTGCTGCGATTCATGGGGTCGCAAAGAGTTGGACACGACTGAGCAACTGAAGTGAACTAAACTAGTGTACCAACATCACCTTTGGTCCTGGTAGTTCATCTCACACACTGTAACCTGAAGAACATTCTTAATTGTGAACTTTATGTTATTGCCTAACACAGAAAGCATTAAGGTTTCCTAATTTAAGTAATAGTTCAAAGTTCTTAGGTTGGTGAAGAAAATTCACCCTTCCTAGAAGTCACTGGGCTATTAGCATTTCATTTTATTTCTGTTGAAGGGCTGGAGTTTGTCTTCACAAATAAAAGAAAGAGCAAAATGGTATATTTACTTGCTGAATCATATGTAGGAAATAGTGTAGAAGTGTTCTTTCTTTTGGGGAATATTCTAAGGATGTGGTTCTAAAATTTTTGTTGTCATAATCCCTTTAAAGTTTTTAAAAGTTACTGAGAGCTTTGGATTATGTTAGTTATATCTATCAGTATTTAAAGTATCAGAAATTAAAACCTAGGTATATTTAAAATACTGTTACTGATTCATTTAAAGATGACAATAATAAATCCATTATATATTAAAATAAATAATATTTTTACAAAATTAACTATTTTTCCAAACAAGGAAGAAAAAAGATGTACCTTGTTTTACTTTTTTTTCAGAGCTCTAAAATGTCTGGCTTAATAACTACAGCTAAATTGTCATGTCTGTTCCTACATTCAATCTGTTGTGATACATTGTTTTGATGGAAGATCACTAAAAAAATCTGCCCTCAGTGGATACGTAGTTAGAAGAGGTAAGCATATGCTAAGCTTTTTCAGATAACCTAGATTATTCCTTTTAAAAACTGCATTAAAAGTCAATTATTAGTAAGTTCTTACAGGTTAATGATAATATGGAGTCTGAAACCATATCAGTACACTTTTTGTGTAAAAGTGAGAGTCTCATAGACAAAGAATACCAATATTACTGTGTAAATAATTTTTACCTGATGAACTATTTGAAAGAGCGTTGAGAACCACTATATAAGAAATAAGAAATAAACTGGTATATCCATCAGATTGATTGAGACTACAGACTTCAATTTCAGCAAAAGTCCTGGTTTCTCCACTTACATGTTAGATGGCCTAGAGTGGCTTACGATATCTCTCTAGGCAAGACTTCCTTCCTCTAAAATAGGGATGACAATGATGACATAAATTTTAAAATATGATACCTAAATGATGAAGTTATGCATATAAAATACATGCCACAGTGGTTGATGTATTGTAAATTTTCAGTAAATGCAATCTATTATTTTTTTAATTAATTCACAATATGTGACAGAACTGAAAAATCAGTAAATTATAGAAAATTGAACAGGAATGTAAGCTAAGCAATTTTATGTAGATAATCTATATTTTGGAAGAAGTTTTCAGCCTTCTTGGCCAGAAACTCTAGCTCCAGGGCATCTTTGGGATAAATAAAGCTTCCAGAGAATCCATATGGCCCAAAGTAGGACTGAATTATCACAATAAAAAATGACAGTGAAACAAAAGTCTTAGGAAGCCTGCAAAGAAGATTTTGCCTCAAGTAGTAACAAAACAAAACAAAATATGTTTATACAGTTATAAGAGGAACTAACCAAGAGAATGAAAAATCATTCAGTTGAACCAATCACAACAGAACTGAGTTGGACAGTGTTTGCCTTGTTTGAGAAAAACATTTTTCTATTCTTTCATTACCACAAGCAGTATATGGTCCCATGTGTTTAACAAAATCATCCTGAAACACTGGCATGCCTTGGCCACAGACGAAGAATTAAATGGCAAATTTAAATTTCCACCCCTCATCTCATTTAAGAGAGAATGTTGCTGCACTTGGATTCGAGTCTGTCTAATCAAGCGGCGCATTTCCTATCACGCCTCACACCTGGCTGACTCCCGTGTGCCAACTGTGCCCAGTGCAATGATACGTCTGGAAGTAATTATTTCTATCCCCCATATAAAGGTATGGGATATGAAACTCATCACAGGTTTACCTTTTATACAGACTTCATTTTTCATTTTAAATGCTTGTGTGAGTTGCCTCATGGTGGACTCACCTGAGTCCCTAAAGGAGAAAATTTCCCCTAAATTGCAACTGGCATGAGATGTATCAGATAAAGAAAATACCCTTACCAGTTACTCAGTCTTTCCTATGAAGCAAATATACACATTTAATTCTGATACTGATACTTTTTTCTAAGTGAACAAAGATCAGGAACAGTCATATTCTTGCTATCATATTTACCATATGATAGGACTATCACCATATTTACCATATTCCTATGTTTTGAAAGGACACTGTTCTCAGGACAAAGGGTCCTGTGAAAAAGAAGTCCCCCAAGGCATTGGTCTACACTCATTATTGTGTGTGTGCTTAGTTGCTCAGTTGTGCTTATTATTAGATTTGTCTAATTTTGGTGTATGTGTGAATTCTCTCTCTTTCTCTAACATTTAAACTATAGAAATATAATAGATAAATTGATATAGATATAATATTTTAATCTAACGGTACAGACTTAAATCCTTCACATTGACATTATAATGTTCAAATACTTTGCCTTCTGTTAAACCTTTGAGCTACAGACATTGATTAAATCATCTCCTTTTTCAGGACCCGTGGGTATTTAGATTATGATATCTTTGGAGTCTTGTTCTGGCATTCAATCAATGCATGCAAGAGAATATGTTGTATCATATTTAGCAGACTAAGCTCTCTGAGGAAAGGATTAGTGAATAGTTACTGAGTACATTTTAAAAGCAGATTTTCTCTGTAATATCTATGTCTATTCTTGAAACATATAACCGGATATGTTCAAAATACAGATGTAAAAAGGAGAGATGTTCTAAATGAAGTGTATTCATCTGATCTGCATGTTTTGAAAGACCTGATTTTTTCCTTCTTTCACATTTTATTTTTATATTTTAATTTGAATTTTGCATAATTTAAAAGTGAAATAGATAATCAATACAAAGATCAATTCAGCACAAAATCTATTCATGAGATCAACAAGATTTTCTTGGCAAAACGCTGTAAGAACTAGTTCAGTGTCTCCAATTAATGTAATCTATCAAAATATATTTTAATACTAATATAAAAGGAAGTATAAATGCATGATATTGAAGGAAAATAAGAGGGAGAACAATGTAGTGTTACGTGAAACTAAAATGTGATAATTTTACATAATATTAAATTATATGCATAATGATAAACTGGAATTCTAGTAAAGAAAATACCAGGCCTTGTAGCCTCCTACTCTATCTGCTTTTTAATCTAATATTATCTGAATGCTTCAGCTATACAGCCACTCATTCAAAAGCACTCTCATCTTGATTCATTTTTAAAGAGAGAAAGTGGTCTCTTGTTTGAGGCAGACATATAATAGGGGCATTCTGCTGTTAACCACATGGGGGAGGCCATTTTGACATTAGCTACTATCTTCTCTGACCATTAGAATTCTTATATTCACTGACAGGAGGAGGAACCCCGTGACAACAAATGGCATCAGCTGACTATCATATCAGGACCCATATCTTGGAAGATTTGAGCAGTGAGACTGCATTTCAATTTGAAGCAGATAACTCTTCTTTTCATACATTGCACAGAAAAACTAAATAATGAAACTGCATTTTTCTATTTATAAAATCACGGTATAGAAGGAGAATTTGTTTTACCAATATTCTAACATTGTTGAACTTGCATACAAAATAGAAGTTCAATGTACAAAAATTTTGTAATAGCTATAGAGATGGAAACTAATTACTAGCTTCCAGGGGTTAAAATGGATATGGTGGAAAGAAAGTGAATGTGGTTATTAAGGGACAATAAGAGTGATTTTGTAGGGTTAGAAGTACTATTCTTTATCCTGATGGGGGTGGTGGATACACTAACCTACACAAATAGTAAAACTGCATAGAGCTAATGTAGTTTTGCCAGGTAATATTGAAGAAAACCATGGAATGAGTATGCAGGATATCTGTGCATTATTTATTACAACTACATATGACTGTACAATATCTCAAAATTAATGTTTTTGAAAAGAATATCAGTGTTCTGGTTTCTGGACTAGGATCTAAGGAGGTTGGAAGACTTCACTTTTATCTTTACAACCAGAAAAAAGTTGAGTAAACCAAACATCAATCCTTCTTCTTAGATCTTTTAGAGAATACAGATTACATGTCAAACTACCATTCTTCCAAATTGGAGAGACAGACAGGCAGATACAGAGAATCACAGTTTACCTTCAGAAACTGTTGCTGAAGACAGTACAAGGTCAAAAAACTTGAGTTGCAGTTGATAAATTACTGGAGGCTCGTTGTGGACAAGCTTGATAATTAAAATTTCAGAGGAAAGTTTTAGGGGGTCCCCATGGGGTCGCTAAGAGTCAGACACGACTGAGCGACTTCATTTTCACTTTTCCCTTTCATGCATTGGAGAAGGAAATGGCAACCCACTCCAGTGTTCTTGCCTGGAGAATCCCAGGGATGGGGGAGCCTGGTGGGCTGCCATCTATGGAGTCGCACAGAGTTGGACACGACTGAAGCGACTTAGCAGCAGCAGCAGCACGTTTTCTTATAGTTTACTTCAGGAGCCCTTCTAGGTTTTCATAGTGTACATCGTGAAAAATGCCCCATTTCCAGATGGGATAGAACAAAACTAGGCATTTTGAAATATACCCAGGACATTGTTGTTTAGTTGCTAAGTCGTGTCTGACTCTTTTGCAACCCTATGGACTACAGCCTGCCAGGCTCTTCTGTCCATGAGATTTCCCAGCAAGAATAATGGAATGCCATTTCCTTCTCCAGGGAATTGAACCCATGTCTCCTGCATTAGCAGGCAAATTCTTTATCACTGAGCCACCATGGAAGCCCGCTCAGGACATTATGTTCTCCTTATCAAGCCCTGCCCACAAGACAAACTATTTTACTAAAGACCAACTGACGGGAGTCTTACCAGAGTATAAGCAGTCTGTGTGAAGGAAAATACAGTTATAGCATGCTTTAGTCTTTCATGTGGGGAAGGGAAATATCCAGCTCCAGCTGCTTCTGGCCCTCTTGTCTCATCTATGACAGAAAATAAAATAAAACAAGGCTGAGACGCACTTAGGGAAGTCACTGCCCAAGGACACAGACTCATTGAAAGGATGAGACCTGACCATAAGTCTACAGAATACTTCCTCTCCCCACACACCTTGGATGTGACCAGGGGAATACAATGAAACACTGAATATATGAGGTATCATTTAAGAAATCTCCAGGGAAATATAAAGACAAAATGAGCTACAAAAACGAAGACATCAGAGATGACTCTGACACTATCTCTACAATAAAAGCAACTACAGCTTAACTTCTAGGTAAATAAACACAAAACTTCACACAAAAGACTTCTAAACCTCAGTTCCTCTTACCTGATACAACATGTCTGGTTTTCTACAAAATTTACAAGGCATATTAGGAGACAAAATTTATAGTGTGAAGAGACAAACTAATCATCAGAACCAGATTCAAGTAAGAGAGATGTTTTGGAATTATCACACTGGGAATTTAAAACGAGTATGATTAATAGGGAGAGGGTTCTAATTAAAAAAGTAGACATACAAAAGAAAATATTAGTAATGTAAACTGAGAGATGAATAAGAAAAAATCAAAAGGAAATGGTGGAAATATACCCCTTAACAGAAATCTGATGGCCTCATCAATAAACAGGGCATGATTGAGAAAAGAAGCAATGGGTTTGAAGAAACGTTAGGAGAAACTTCTGTAACAGAAATGCCAAAAAAAAAAGGATGAAAAAATGGATGAAATATTCAAGAACCATGGGACGATTATAAGATGTGCAACATATGTTATAAGAGTAAAGAAGATAAAGAAGAAAAATTGTAAGAAACAAAGGGAATATTTGAAATAATAACAGCAGTACTCCATTTTGAAAAATTAATGACAGACATCAAACCAAAGACCCAGGAAATTTGGTAAACACCAAGCAAGATAATTACTCAAAAAAATCTATTCTTAGGCACATTATATTTAAACTGTAGAAAATCAAAGACTAAAAAATTTGAAAGAAGCTAGAGAGGGAAAAGCATGTAATATAGAGGGGTAAGGATAATAATTACATTGTAGCTCTCTCCAGAAAATATGCAAGCAAGATTTTTTTTGTCTAGCTATTGATTCTTCTACTACTGCAATTTTGCTTAATACAATCATGATATTCCATTATTGCAATTTTTGCTTAACACAATAATTGGTTAAAAAAATAGAATTCTATATTACTAAAACTACCATTTGATAGGAAAACTTTAAATCACTTTTTAAAATCCAGATGCATATCAGAATTATCTCATAATTTTTTGAAAAATACAAATGCCCAGGTATGGCTCTTTTTTCCTCCATAGATCCAGATGTGTTTCTAATGAATAGCTAACCATGTTTAAAAACAACTAGACTATATGATGATCTTTTACTTTTATCTAGTTTGTTTCCTTTTTTAAAATTTCATATTCAGCACTCCCATTTCATTTAGTTTATATTTTCCAATTTATCTATCATTTTTTATGCTCTTTCTCAAGCTTTTATCAAGCATGGTAGAAAAGCTTTTGAAAACAATATTTTAGAAATATTTTGAATATAATATTTTAGAAAACATATTCACTCAAAATTTTGATATAGTTCCATATATTTTGGCATCTAGCTGGAATCAAGATTGCCGGGAGAAATATCAATAACCTCAGATATGCAGATGACACCACTCTTATGGCAGAAAGTGAAGAGGAACTAAAAAGCCTCTTGAAGAAAGTGAAAGAGGAGAGTGAAAAAGTTGGCTTAAAGCTCAACATTCAGAAAACGAAAAACATGGCATCTGGTCCCATCACTTTATGGGAAATAGATGGGGAAACAGTGGAAAGTGTCAGACTTTATTTTGGGGGGCTCTAAAATCACTGCAGATGGTGACTGCAGCCATGAAATTAAAAGACACTTACTCCTTGGAAGGAAGGTTATGACCAACCTAGATAGCATATTCAAAAGCAGAGACATTACTTTGCCAACTAAGGTCTGTTTAGTCAAGGCTATGGTTTTTCCAGTGGTCATGTATAGATGTGAGATTTGGACTGTGAAGAAAGCTGAGTGCTGAAGAATTGATGCTTTTGAACTGTGGTGTTGGAGAAGACTCTTGAGAGTCCCTTGGACTGCAAGGAGATCCAACCTGTCCATTCTAAAGGAGATCAGTCCTGGGTGTTCTTTGGAAGGACTGATGCTGAAGCTGAAACTCCAGTACTTTGGCCACCTGATGCGAGAGTTGACTCATTGGAAAAGACTCTGATGCTGGGAGGGATTGGGCACAGGAGGAGAAGGGGACGACAGAAGATGAGATTGGCTAGATGGCATCTCCAGCTCGATGGATGTGGGTTTGGGTGAACTCCGGGAGTTGACGACGGACAGGGAGGCCTGGCGTGCTGCAGTTCACGGGGTCACAAAGAGTTGGACACAACTGAGTGACTGAACTGAACTGGTTACTGCTAAAAGTCTAGAAAATTTATTTTCTTGTGATTTTAAAATTTTAAATGATGTTTGAAGAATTCAATTCTAAGAACATAAAGAAATATTATGTTGTTAAAAAAAACACACACACACCCAGGATACAGTATTATTAACTAAAGTATAGATTTTGTTCAAACCTCACAAAATTTTATGCTAAAGTCCATTATTTGTTTTCATACCTTATTCAAGACTCCACATTGTATTTAATTGCATTGAGCAGCTCCAGCTGCATGCAACAAATTTTGGTAAATTCTGTTTTCATTTTTATTATATTAGAAATATTTTCTAATTTTCCTTGTTATGACTTCTTAGATAAACCATCCTCATTTAAAAGTGGACATTTAATTTCCAAATACATAGAATCTTTTAAAAGTATCTTTGATATTAATTTCTCTTTTAAGTGCTTTCTTCTCTGCAGTCACCCTTTGTGTTTTTTCAGTCTTCTAACTTTATTTCAATGGCTAAGTCAAAGATCTCGCTTGGTAAACGTCACATTGCACTTGAAAATATGTGGGTTATTTTCAAATATCTTGATATTGATCTCTAACATAACTCCACAGTAATAAGAGGACAAAATCTGTATAATTTCAGAACCTTTCGACCATGAAATCTCTGCACCTGGTCTTATGTCTCTGGATACGTTCCAGTGTCTCCTAGTTTATAGTCTATGGGAACCTGAATAGAATTTGTATACTACTGTTGTGTGAAAATTGTATAACTCTTAATTATGTTGAATTGGTTCATAACACTTTTTAGGTCTGCTATAGTCTTTTACTTTTCTGTACATTCATTCTATTAATTTCTGAGAGTTTGACATTGAAACTCCAACTCAAAATTTTAATATATTTACTTATAACAAAAAGTTGTAATATATAATGGAGTGATACGTAACTCTGTATTGTATTTTCCAAGTCTCCTGTAAATGTCTTATCATATTTTTCTAATATAAAAAATAAACAAGAAAGACAAAAAAGAAAAAAAAACACTATAAGCAAAAAAGGAGTAGAGTGAAATATTTTAAGTATTGAAAGAACAACTACTGATCTAGAAATCTATATCCAGTGAAATCACCCTTCAAAAGTAAAAGACCAATAAAACTTTCTCAGACTAACAAACATTGAGGAAATTTATCACCAGTAAACTTGACTTGAAAGAAATGTAAAGTTCTTTACAGAGAATGAAAATGTCAGAGACTCAAACATATATGAATAAAGGAAGAACATTGGAAAATAATGCATAAGTATTAAATAGAATCTTTTATTTTTTCTTATTCTTAATTTATCTTGCAAATAACCACTATTCAAAATAGCAATAACAACAATAATACAGTGATTATAACTCATGAATAATTGTGAGTGACAGTAATGCTCTAAGAAAGGACATGAAAAACCCATTTTAAAAGTGTATAATTAAAAAGAGGCAGAAAAGAATGGAAAACACACAACCAAATAAAGGGAACAAAAATCAAGGACAAAGAATAGAAAGCAGAACAATTATGACAGAACAATTATGACAATTTCCAATGTAGGATGTTAATCATAGTATACCAGCTATCATTTTATGTGTCAATGGTCTCAATATACCAATTAAAACATAGAGGCTGTCAGACTGGATTAACAAAGAAGAACCACCAACATCTTATCTACAGTAAGCCCATTTAAAAATAAAAGACACAGATAGTAAAGGGATGGAGAAAGATAGACCATGCTGACATTAATCAAAAGAAACCTAGAGTAGCTATATTAACTTCAAGAAAAGCAGAATTCAGAGCAGGGAAATTTATTAGAGATAAAGAAGGTGAGATGATTTGGGAGAATGGCATTGAAACATGTATAATATCATGTAAGAATCGAATTGCCAGTCTATGTCTGATGCAGGATATGGCACGCTTGGGGCTGGTACGTGGGGATGACCCAGAGAGATGTTGTGGGGAGGGGGGTGGGAGGGGGGTTCATGTTTGGAAACGCATGTACACCCATGGTGGATTCATGTCAATGTATGGCAAAACCAATACAGAATTGTAAAGTAAAATAAAAATAAATTAAAAAAAAAGAAGAAGAACATTATGCAATGATAAAGGGGTCACTTCCTCCAAAAACATAATAATCTGTAACAGGTATGAATCTAAAAAAGAAACTGTCCAAATAAATGATGCAAAAGCAGGACTGCAAGGAAAAATGGTCAATTTCAATACTATGTGGAGACTTTAATACCCCTCTATCAGTAACTGACAGACCAAGCAGGCAGAAAATCACTAAGAACATAGTTGAACTTAACAGTACCATTGATCTACTGGATATAACCGACATTTATAGAATAATTCATCTAAAACTAGCAAATTACACATTCTTTTCAAGCTCACAGGGAATATTTATTGAGAGAGACCACATTCTAGGCCATTAAACTCAACACAAGAAGCCCTTTAACAACTTAACACATTTAATAGGCTAAAAAGCATACAAAGTATGTTCTCATATAACAATGGATTGAACTAGAAATCAACACCAGAAAAAGCTAAAAGCAATAAAATAATTTGGAGATTAAGCAAAACCTCTAAATAATAAATGGACAAAGAAAAAAAATCTCGAGAAATTTAAAAATATTTAAATAGATTAAAACACAACTTATTAAAATTTGAGGGATGTAGAAAAAGCAGTGCTCAGCAATTTATATAGTATTGAATGCATCTACTAGAAAAGAAAAAAGATCTGAATATCAATAATTTAACTTCCAGCTAAGAAATTAGAAAAAAAGGAAATTAAATCCAATCTAAACAGATAAAAAGAAATAATAAAAATTTAATTATAGGGAGAGGGCGGGATGATTTGGGTGGCATTGAAACATGTATAATATCATATAAGAAATGAATCGCCAGTCTAGGTTCAATGCAGGATACATACAGGATGCTTGGGGCCGGTGCACTGGGATAACCCAGAGGGATGGCATGGGGAGGGAGGTGGGAGGGGGATTCAGGAGTGGGAACTTATGTACACCCATGGTGGATTCATGTTGATGTATGGCAAAACCAATACTGTATTGTAAAGTAAAAAAATAAAATAAAATAATAATTTAAAAAAAGAAAAAAAAAGACACAGGTGCACCAGAAAACATGAAAGAAAAAAATTAAATATAAAGTAATAAAATTGAAAACAAAAGATCGACAGAGAAAATAAACACAGTCAAAAGTTGGTTCTTTGAAAATATTTACATTAAATTAAAAACCTTAAAATTATTAGCCATGCTAGGAAAAAACAAACAAAGGATACAACTCACCAATATCAGAAAATAAATGAGAGGTCATAAATACTGACTCCATGAATATTAAAAGGGTAAAAAGTAATATTATAATCAACCCTAATGCCCACGAAGTTGATAAGCTAAATGTAATGGACCGAGTCCTTGAAAGACACAACCGAAACTCAAATAAAGATAAATAATTGAGAATCTGGACAGTTCTATAACCTTTAAAGAAACTGAATCCATTATTAACAGCCTTCTAAACCTATCAAAACACCAGCCCCAAATGGGCTCCCTGGTGGATTCTATAAAACATTTATGAAAGAAATTATATCATTTTTACAGTCTCTTTTGGGAGATAGAATTAGAAGGAAAACTTCCTACTCAATCGGAGGCCAGTGATATCAACACAAGGAAAAGGCATTAAAAGAAAAAAAATACCACAGACCAATTTCTCTCATAAAGGTAAATGCAAAGCTCCTTAAAAATGTTAACAAATTAAATCCAACAATGTCTAAAAATAATTATACACCACAATCTAGTGGAATTTTTCTCACATATACAAGACTGGTTCAGTGTTTAAAAATAAATCTGTGTAATCCAACAAGTAAACAGGCAAGAGAAGGAACAGCATCTGATCATATCCAAAGATGCAGAAAAAGCATTTGACAAAATCCAACACCCATCGTGACAAAAACTATTAGCAATCTAGGAATAGAGCAGAATTTCCTCAACTTGATGAAGAATATCTTTTTAAAGCTAAAAGGAAAACTAAATCCTTTCCTGCTAGAATCAGGAGTAAGCAAGTATGCCCCCTATACACCTCTGCATTTCAATAGTGGAAGTTCTAGACAATAGAATGAGATAAGAAAAGGAAATAAATGGAACACAGATTAGGAAGTAAGTAATAAAACTGTTTTTATTTACAGATGATATAATTTCTCTGTAGAAGATCCCAAAGAATCAGCATTCAAATAAACTTATTGAAACTAACAAATGATTATACCAAGTTTGCAGGGGACAAAATTAACTTTCAAAAGACGATTGCTTTCTTATTCATCAGTAATAAGCAATTAAAATTTGAAATAAAAAATGCAGTACCACTTAAATTAGCATCCAAATAGGAAATATTTATTATAAATCTAAGAAGATATTTATAAGTTCTATATGAGGAAAACTATGAAATTCTGATAAAAGAAATTTTAAAGAGCTAAATAAATAGATATTTGGTACTGATGGATAAGAAAACTCAATATTATCAAGGTATCAGTTCTTCCCAACTTTAACTATAGTTTAAGTGCATTCTTAAAGTTCCAATAACATGTTTTTTATAGATATCAACAATTTCTGAGGTTCAAACAGAAAGGCAAACAACTCAGAACAGTGAACATGATATAGAAGGGCAAGAACAATGTCAGAAGACTGGCATAATCTAACTTCCAGACTTAGCACACAGCAACAGTAAACAAGAGAGTACAGTATTGATGAAAGAATAGATAAATAGATCAAGGTAACAGAATAGACAGCCCAGAAATAGGTCCACCCAAATATAATTAAATGATCATTAACAAAGGAGCAAAGGTGATTTGATGGAGGACAGTCTTTTCAACAAATGGTGCTGAAACAATTCGACTTTCATTTAAAAAAAAAAAAAATCTATCATAGATTTCACACATTTCACAAACCTGAACTGAAATCATAGGTCTAAATGAGATCATAGGTCTAAATGTACAATACAAAACTATGAAACTCATAGAAGACCACATAGAAGAAATCTAGGTGACTGAGTTGATGAATTTTTAGATAAAACACCAAAAGCATAACTTACAAAAGAAAAAACTGGAAAGTTGGACTTTACAAATATTGAAAACTTTTACTCTGTGAAAGAGAATGAAAGCACAACTTTCATTCAGCACAACTGAATGGGAGAAAAATCTTTGCTAAATACATATCTCATAAAAGCCTGGTATCCAAAATATAAAAGGAACTCAAACTCGGCAATACGAAACCAGATAATTTGATTAATAAATGGGCAAAGGACTTGAGCAGATAATTCATCAAAACATATACAGATGGCAAATAAATATATGAAAAGATGCCAAATAGCATATGCCACTAAACTGAAAATTAAAAGACCAATGGTATACCACTGTAAAACTATTAGATTGGCTAAAACACTGACACAGCAATGCTGGTAAGGTTTGCAGCAAAAGGAGTTTGTATTCATTGCTAGTGGGAAAATCCACTTTGGATGGCAGTTTGGCAGTTTCTTACAAAGCTAAACATACTCTCACCATATGATCCAGGAATTATGTTTCTTGGTGTTAACTCAAATGAGTTGAAAGTATATGTTCACACAAGAAGTTGCATGTAGTTATAGCAGCTTTATTCAGAATTGCCAAAATTTGGAAGTAACCAAACAATGGTATATTCATATACACCACTCTTATGGCAGAAAGTGAAGAGGAACTACAGAGCCTCTTGATGAAAGTGAAAGAGGAGAGTGAAAAAGCTAGCTTAAAACTCAACATTCAAAAAACGAAGATCATGGCATCCAGTCCCGTCACTTCATGGCAAATCATGGGGAAACTTTGGAAACAGTGACAGACTATTTTCTTGGGCTCCAAAATCACTGCAGATGGTGACTGGAGCCATGAAATTAAAAGAAGCTTGATCTTTGGAAGAAAAGTTATGACCAACCTAGACAACATATTAAAAAGCAGAGACATTACTTTGCCAACAAAGGTCCATCTAGACAAAGCTATGGTTTTTCCAGTAGACATGTATGGATGTGAGAGTTGGACCCTAAAGAAAACTGAGCACCGAAGAACTGATGCTTTTGAACTGTGGTGTTGGAGAAGACTCTTGAGAGTCCCTTGGACAGCAAGGAGATCCAACCAGTCCATCCTAAAGGAAATCAGTCCTGAATATTCATTGGAAGGACTGATGCTGAAGCTGAAGCTACAATACTTTGGCCACCTGGTGCAAAGAGCTGACTCATTTGAAAAGACACTGATGCTGGGAAAGATTGAGGTCAGGAGGAGAAGGGGATTACAGAGGATGAGATGGTTGGATGGAATTACTGACTCGATGGACATGTGTCTGAGCAAGCTCTGGGGGTTGATGATGTACAAGGAAGCCTGGTGTGCTGCAGTCCTTGGGGTCGCAGAGTCAGACATGACTGAGCAACTGAACTGAACTGGAATAATGGTACATTTATATAATGGAATATTATTTAGTGATAAAAGGAAGAAATGAGCTATCATGCTAGAAAGTCATGCAGAAAACTTAAATGCATATTTCTAAGTGAAAGAAGCCATTCTGAGAAGACTATATGATACTCTGAAAGATGTAAAACTTTGGAGACAGTAAAATAAGTCAGTGGTTACTTGTTTGGGTGGAGGGAGGGGATTTTTAGAACAGTGAAATTACTTTTGATGTCCTATAATGGTGAATGTATACCACTAAACACTTGTCAAAACCACTGAATGTACACCACAAAGTGAATCCAATTCTAAACTACAGACTTTAGTTGATAATAATGTGTAAATCTTGTCTCATCAATTGTAACAAAATGCACCACACCAATACAAGACGTTAATAACAGAGGAAACTGTTTCTGTGTGTAGGGTGTAGAGGGTCTGGAGGTATCTGTGAATTCTCTGTGCTTTCAGACCAATTTTCCTATAAACCTGAAATAGCTCTAAAAAATAAACTCTATTTATAAAAGGGTACTAGCTTAAATGTCATCTTAATTAAGAAGTTAAAGGATTATACCCTTAATAAATAATTATACATTCCAAAATATGAGCTCTTGAGGAAAATAGTATATTTTCATATAACATCTTTACATAAACAGAGTAAGCTTAACTGTAAATCAAACTACTGCCAAAAAAGTAAAGGCTCGATATTTACTATTGTGAATACAGTAGAAAAGGGCACAGCTTTTCAAAATATACATCATAATATTTTAAAACTATTGCCATTTTTTATGGTAAAACATTTTCCCAGAAGAACATGTTCAGTATGATAATTAAAAATTGGAATTAAAAACATCACATACTGTGTATGAAAGAGTTTAGAAACATATTTAGCCTCATAAAGTAAGATAGACATCTATACTTCTAAATCTTTCACACAAACGCAGGGCTCTATTTTAATGAAGCATCAGGTAAACAGGGTATAGATTTTTGCCACAAATTACTAACTTTCTTCTCTACCAGCTATGGGCCAAAAGAGATGCCATTTACTGAGAATATATGCCAGTTTCTACTGCTAAGTAATTTAATGTGATTATTTTATTTCATTATCACAAAATGTTGAAATATGCATTTAGTTGTTTCCTTCAAGGAGGTAAAAAAGTTCAAAACATTTGTGAGCCTGAGATTTGAATTTAATTTATTTGATTATAAGAAGTTGTATTAACGATTATTCCCTGCATCTTTAGTAATTTATTTATTTAACTAATAATGACTAACCTTAGATGATTGATGTATAATAAATTACATTTTTGGAACTTGCCATGGGTTAATAATTTTTTTATACAAACCCGCAAGTCAGTGACGGCTTCTCCAGTGGCTCAATGGTAAAGAATCCAGCTGCAGCACAAGAGATACAAGGGACACCAGTTCAATCCCTGGGTTGGGAAGACCCCCTGAAGCAGGAAATGGGAACCGATTCCAGGAATCTTGCCTGGAAACTCCCATGGACAGAGAAGCCTGGCGAGCTGCAGTGGGTTGCCTAAGAGTCAAAATGACTGAGTGGACTAAACAACAAATCAGTGAAGCTACAAACCCAAATCGGTTAAGAAATTCAAGAAACCACTGTTTAAAAATAAAAATAGCAAGATTTATAAGAAACTCAATTTTCATATCATTAATCTTATGAAGGAATAAAATTGTGTCTATAATTTGACTATATACAAAAATCAACTGCCAGTGAATTAAGGACTTGAATATTAATTTTTTAAATGTCAACTTTTAGAGGAATATAAAGCAAATATATTTTTTAACTTAAGGTAAAGTAATGCTCAAAATTCTCCAAGCCAGGCTTCAGCAAACGTGAACCGTGAACTTCCAGATGTTCAAGCTGGTTTTAGAAAAGGCAGAGGAACCAGAGATCAAATTGCCAACATCTGCTGGATCATGGGAAAAGCAAGAGAGTTCCAGAAAAACATCTATTTCTGCTTTATTGACTAGGCCAAAGCCTTTGACTGTGTGGATCACAATAAACTGTAGAAAATTCTGAAGGAGATGGGAATACCAGACTACCTGACCTGCCTCTTGAGAAACTTATATGCAGGTCAGGAAGCAACAGTTAGAACCGGACATGGAACAACAGACTGGTTCCAAATAGGAAAAGGAGTATGTCAAGGCTGTATACTGTCACCCTGCTTATTTAACTTCTATGCAGAGAACATCATGAGAAACGCTAGGCTGGAAGAAGCACAAGCTGGAATCAAGATTGCTGGGAGAAATATCAATAACCTCAGATACGCAGACGACACCACCCTTATGGTAGAAAGTGAAGAGGAACTAAAGAGCCTCTTGATGAAAGTGAAAGAGGAGAGTGAAAAAGCTGGCTTAAAGCTCAACATTCAGAAAACTAAGATCATGGTATCTGGTCCCATCACTTCATGGGAAATAGATGGGGAAACAGTGGAAACAGTGTCAGACTTTATTTTTTTGTGCTCCAAAATCACTGCAGATGGTGACTGCAGCCATGAAATCAAAAGACGCTTACTCCTTGGAAGAAAAGTTATGACCAACCTAGATAGCATATTCAAAAGCAGAGACATTACTTTGCCAACAAAGGTCCATTTAGTCAAGGCTATGGTTTTTCCTGTGGTCGTGTATGGATGTGAGAGTTGGACTGTGAAGAAAGCTGAGTGCTGAAGAATTGATGCTTTTGAACTGTGGTGTTGGAGAAGACTCTTGAGAGTTCCTTGGACTGCAACGAGATGCAACCACTCCATTCTAGAGGAGATCAGCCCTGGGTGTTCTTTGGAAGAAATGATGCTGAAGCTGAAACTCCAGTACTTTGGCCACCTGATGCGAAGAGTTGACTCATTGGAAAAGACTCTGATGCCGGGAGGGATTGGGGACAGGAGAAGAAGGCTACGACAGAGGATGAGATGGCTGGATGGCATCACCGGCTCGATGGATGTGAGTTTGAGTGAACTCCGGGAAAATGATGAGATCACATTACAATAGAGTGTGGAATGAGACTCCTTTGCATGATAATATTTGGAAAATGCGGTATGCCAAAGATAGAGAAGAGTACTTAGGTAAAATAAATGTACTAACCATAAAATAATACATGCAACTAACTACATCAGAATGAAACATTTATATTTATTATGGTACAATCATTTTGGAAATTTTTTTTATTATCTTGAAAATTTGAACTTTCCAACATATCTACCCTACAGTTCACCAATTCTTTATTCAGGTATGTACTTTCAAAAGATACTTATACATTAATAACTAGGAGATGTGTCCAATATTGTATAGGAGCCATTGTTCATAATGGCAAAACCTTGGGAAAATCTATCAACTATTAGGGATAAGCAATTTGTGATATATTTATTCAAATGATGAAATGCTATAGTAGTGGAATTGAGGGATATCCACATTGCTATAGTTGAAAAAAGTGAGATTAGTTTTAGAATACATCAGTCAGTTCTGTTCAGTTCAGTTCATTTCAGTCGCTCAGTCATGTTCAACTCTTTGTGGCCCCATGAATCACAGCACACTAGGCCTCCCTGTCCATCACCATCCCTCGGAGTTTACTCAGACTCACGTCCATATAGTCGGTGATGCCATCCAGCCATCTCATCCTCGGTTGTCCCCTTCTCCTCCTGCCCCCAATCCCTCCCAGCATCAGAGTCTTTTCCAATGAGTCAACTCTTCACATGAGGTGGCCAAAGTACTGGAGTTTCAGCTTCAGCATCATTTCTTCCAAAGAACACCCAGGGCTGATCTCCTCTAGAATGGACTGGTTGGATCTCCTTGCAGTCCAAGGGACTCTCAAGAGTCTTCTCCAACACCACAGTTCAAAAGCATCAATTCTTCGGCACTCAGCTTTCTTCACAGTACATAGTATAATCTAAATTTTATAAAGTCCAAAAAAGCAGATAATGAACATATTGTTAAAAACTTGAATAATAATATTTAAATGTAAAGTTTTAAAATAAAAATCAGTGTAAAAATCATCGACAAATAAAATCTCAAAAATTTAAAATCAAATAAAAGCAGATTATGCAATAGCATGTCTAGCCATATTGAAGCCTGAGGCAAAGACATATCTTTAAATTGGTAAGTTAGATCCTATATTGGTAAATCTCACCCTTCCCTTTTCAAAAATAAGTCAGTAGTATCAAGTAAATTTTAAACTGACACAGCAAACTTGAGTCCATTGTAAAGAAATGCTTGTATATGTGCACAAAGGTAGATGTACAGACATTCTTTGGAGTAACTATTCTTTGATGCAAAATAAATTATGCTACATAAAACCAATAAATTACTATATATAAAATAATACCCATAGATTATTAAAAAATAAAGTCTAAATATGAGTTATATTGTCCTGTATTTATTTTTAGTTTATGCATATACAGAAAAATTGGGCTTCCCAGGTGGTGCCAGTGGTAAAGACCCCACCTGCCATTGCAAGTGATGTAAGAGACGCACTTTCAGTTCCTGGATTGGGAAGATCCCATGGAGGAGGGCATGGCAACCCACTTGAGTATTGCCAGGAGAATTCCCTGGACAGAGGAGCCTGATGGGTCACATAGAGTCTATAGGGTCCATAGAGTCAGAGGGTCACAAAGAGTCAGACACGATTGAAGAGACTTAGCACAACACAGCACATAGCACAGAAAAATTAACTAGGAAAATCTATTTCAAAATTTAAATAGCCATTACCTTTGGGGAAAGATTGACAAAGAGTAGGGAAGAGGGCTATTGCCATTCTCAGTGACTTAAATGTTAGAACTTTTTACAAGACCAACACATTACTTGGTAATTAAAAAGAATAACCCTAAATTAGCATTATTAGCAATAATGTAACAGAAATTGCAAAACATGATTGCAATTAGGGATACTGAATTAGAAATAGTATTTTTCTTTTGCTGAATATTTGTGATCAAATTACATTTTCATTTCAAAAACATTATTTACTAAACCCACATTTTACCAGGTTCAGTTCTATAGTAGAGAAATTCAAGACAGCTTTTGGCTAGTTGACTCTTAAAAAGTGAATCAAAACTATTCTAAAGTGTTTGGATGTATTTAATACCTTTGACAGAGGTATTAAATTCTAAATTCTGGGCCAAGAGGTGAGTCCCTTCACTCTCTACCACTATTTGCACATCTATGTTGTTAATGAAATTAAATATATCCATGAGAAGCCCCATTTTCATTATTTAAATAA
Organism: Oryx dammah; assembly: GCF_014754425.2. Lineage (NCBI taxonomy): Eukaryota > Metazoa > Chordata > Mammalia > Artiodactyla > Bovidae > Oryx > Oryx dammah. Next base: position 21,108,314 of record NW_024070185.1, read on the forward strand.
ATCAGGCTTTTTGCACATTATCATTTCCCCCCTTAATTATTTTAGTCAAAGAAGTAGGAGTCCTAAATATGAGGAGGAAAAAAATCCCAATGAAGTATTTTCATAATATTATTTACTTTAGATGAATACATTTATAATTTCAACTGTTCCTTTAAGCTAATAGTAACAATCTCATAAATTCATATTCCAGTTTAAATTCTAGAGGTTGCATTGATACACTTTTAATAAAATAGAGGAAAAGTATATAAAGATATAATTGGGAGAAAATACATGAGATTTCATAAGAAGAATTCATTTTATTCACTCAAGTTTTCTTTTAGGAAAGGAGTATATTTAAGCAAGTGATGTAGGAAAGGAGTTCCTAGTTTAAATGTGTGGTAGAAATGTGTAGGGCGCCAGCTGTTTTGCATATATGGGGAGAAGAACATGTTTGTTTCTAAAGCAAGTTAGAAAAATAAGTTCGAGAGGAAATGGAAATTGAATTGATGAGACCAGAAAAACCATAAGCTATATGATACAATCATATTCGAAGTTACTTATCCCAGGGGCATAAAAGCATTCAATAAAATTATCAATGTAACTTCTTTGGGGAGATTTTTGATAGGGCTGACATTTTATCCAGATTGATTTGGGGTAGAATAGAGGCAGGAAATGCATATTGATGAAAAAATATTAATGAAGAAAAACGAGATTTCCTAGAATTCAAAGAATTTACAAGATTGTGCAATGTCAGTTCACATCAAGTTTAACTAGCTCTCCAAAGGCCAGAGGAGTCTCAGTTAGTACTTGAGTTTTTACGCTACTAAAAAACATTTATATATTATATACATACATGATTTTCCATCTTCCTAGCACTGGATAATTCCAAAGTAATATGTCCACATATAATTAAAATAATTACATGATTCCCGGCCATCCCCAAACATACTTAGCATACAAATACAAGTAATTGATAGCTGAAGTCTACGAAGCCACACAGGAAGAAATAAATCCAGATCAAACTGAGGCGAAAGTGAAAGTCACTTAGTCATGTCTGACTCTGAATGTCTATGACTTGATTTGCTCTTTCCTGAGGAGCTTCAGCATCAGTCCTTCCAATGAATATTCAGGACTGACTTCCTTTAGGATTGACTGGTTGGATCTCCTTGAAGTCCAAGGGACTCTCAAGAGTCTTTTCCAACACCATGGTTCAAAAGCATCAATTCTTCGACACTCAGCTTTCTTTACAGTCCAACTCTCACACCCACTCATGACTACTGGAGAAACCATAGCTTTGACTAGACTGACCTTTGTCAGCAAAGTAATGTCTCTGCTTTTTAATAAGCTGTTTAGGTTGGTCATAACTTTTCTTCCAAGGAGCAAGTGTCTTTTAATTTCATGGCTGCAAATCACCATCTGCAGTGATTTTGGAGCCTAAGAAAATAAGGTCTGTCACTGTTTCCACTGTTTCCCCATTTATTTTCCATGAAGTGATGGCACCAGTGTTGGGACAGTGTGTAAAACTGTTTTACACAGTGTCAACACAATAAGTAGTCAGGAAGCACCTATTATGTGTTTGGCTAAGTTAGAGCTCGTATACCCAGTCTACAAAGTCATCTTTTCCTAGTTCTCTGTGTGAGAGGCAGCCGGACACTTTTAAAACATCATGTATGCTTAGTCACTCAGTTGTGTCCGACTCTTTGGGACCCTATGAACTGTAGCCTGTCAGGCTCCTCTGTCCATTGGGATTCTCCAGGCAAGAATTCTGGAGTGGGTTGCCATGCCCTCCTCTAGGGGATATTCTGAACCCAGGGATCAAACCAAGGTCTCCCACATTGCAGGCAAATTCTTGACCATTTGAGGGCCACCAGGGAAGCCCATCAAAGTATCATACTAAAAATACATTTTTATATACCTTTGTTTATTTACATATTTATCTCTCATCTTTATCTTTCTATCTTCATTGTCTTTATCATGTATTATCATATTCTCTTTTTAATATTATATTGTTTATCCATATACCTATTCACCATTTATCTATGTAACTCATATAACTCCAGTCTTCATCTGTTCATACTCATTTTACCTTTTCCAGATTCCCAAGAGGTGACCCTGGCTGGTCTCAGGCTCATATTGCCATGTCCATCCAGCTTCATGCCAACATATGTAGCAGAAAGGAAAGGAGGCCAGGGAACAAATAAAAAAGTTTAGTTGCGAAACATTTTCCTTGATCTTATTCTCTGTATTTGGAGTGAGGTTTATGTTGATAGCATTTACTTCAACAGCAAAGAATGTTTTGTTTCTTTTTACTCAATTGCTAAACTTGGATAGAAAAGGGAAAAACTGTACCTCTTATTTTTTTCCCAGACTATAAAGCTTGAATAAAGTTTAAATACTCATAGGCATAGATCTAGGGCTGGCCAGCTGTTCCCTGCAGATGGATAGTTGTAATGACTCCCTGGGTTCCGTCACCCTAAAACATACTTTTAAAAAATGTTGTCATGTGAACATAGCACCTGCCCTATCACATATGTCTCCAGGCATCTGGAATGCAGCATAACCAAGACCTTGACTCAATGCTTTATTTACTCCAGTTTTGCTGCAAGGAGGAGAAGGCAATGGCACCCCACTCCAGTACTCTTGCCTGGAGAATCCCAGGGACGGGGGAGCCTGATGGGCTGCTGTCTATGGGATCACGCAGAGTTGGACACGACTAAAGAGACTTAGCAGCAGCAGCAGCTGCAAGGAACTTAAAAAAATCTCTCAAAAATCATCTCAAAGATATCATGACCCATACAAAGAGCTAAAATAATATTTATATCTTAATAACACTAAGTATATAAATAATACTTGTGATGTTTTAAAAAAGAGAGTACTTTATATTTTTCAAGGGCATTCTAGGCTCTGAAATAAATTTGCATTATCTCTTTGCATATTTTTTCTTTAATTTCATGAAACATGGCTAAATGTACTTCATATAAACTTTTTGACTTCTCAAGAAAATATCAGAACGGTGCAGCTATTGACTACTTTAACACTTCAATATAATATAATTTTTGAGGACAGGGAATGCTATAAAACATGCTAGAACAGATATAATATACCTGAAATCTTATTAGTTTTAGTTTGTGTAATTATATACGTCTGTGTGTGTTAGTCTCTCAGTCCTGTCTGATTCTTTGTGACCCCATGGACTGTAGCCTGCCAGACTCCTCTATCCATGGAATTCTCCAGGCAAGAATACTGGAATGGGTACCTATTTCCTTCTCCAGGGGATCTTCCTGACCTAGGGATTGAACCTGGGTCTCCTGTACTGCAGGTGGGTTCTTTACTGTCTGAGCTACCAGGGAAGCCCTAATTAATATGTATTAGTGAAGTATACAATGGGCATATCTGGCACTTATATACAAATTAAGCAATACAGAATTTCTGATGTATTCTTACTATTTCCATAGCACAAAGCATACTACAGCATTCTAACATGATTTAAAGGAAGTTTAGTTTTAATTCTTTGAATAAAAAAAAATCAGATAGCTAAAAATTAGCTTAACCTATTGATCACATTACTTTAAAAAAGAAACCCTCAAAATTATCCTAAAATGTCTTGTATCTGTAATGTACATTTTTTTTGTTTCAAAAATAAACTCTCAAAAATGTATTTTTGATTTTGCATTAATGAGCTTTCTTTTGGTAGTAGCATAAACATCTGAAAGTACAACAGCTATTATAAAGTAGTGTTTGCTGCTACTACAGTTGTAGTTAAAACAGATGTTTGTCAGCTTCATACTAATGAATTAGCAATAAATACCATGTGTTGTATTCTTGTACAATGAATTCATGTATGAATTTATGAATAAATTTATGTATGAAGCCCTGTATGTACCAGGGCTTCCCTGGTTGCTCAGACAGCAGAGAATCTGCCTGTAATGTGGGAGATCTGGGTTTGATCCTGGGTTTGGAAGATTCCCTGGAGGAGGGCATGGCAACCCACTCCAGTATTCTTGCCTGGAGACTCCTCATGGAGAGAGGAACCTGTTGGGTTATAGTCCGTTGGGTCACAAAGTGTCAGACATGACTGAAGCGACTAAGCACAGCACAGCATGTATTATAACTCTAGGAAGGAATACGTTATTGTCTAGTACAGATACATACGTATGATACAAACCATGTGCTTGAGATTAAAAAAATACTGCAAATCACACTCACTATATAGTAATACACTCTTGGCAACAGTGTCGCAACAGAAAACAATACTTATCTCAACAGTTACCTTCCATGAAACACTCCTACTTCCATCAGTTTTATTTCAACCAGTCACCATATTCTGTAGATGGCTGTGCTGATATTATAATCCTTTTTCTCTCTCTAGTCAAAATGTTTTATATTTTTTGTCATTTTATTAATTTCCTGCTTTGGGAGTAATTTTACTGTCAATTCATGAGAACTGTGAAGTGTCATGAAATTTCTAGAAAGTATAGTACTAACAATTAAAATTTAACCAGAAGTACCTCTGACAGTATCATTTGAATGTGCAGTCTCTTCATATAACGTAAGTGAAGGCAAAGGGAAAAATCTGTAAAATGAATAGTTTTGACAGCAAATATACCCACTGTATAGCACATACTGATATATGTCATAGTAGTAGCTTCTGTAACATACAAATACATTGGAAAATAAAACGCACAGAGACATGAAGCTATTAGATCATGCAAGACTGCCTTTTTCATGTTAGCATGTAAAATGTTATTTCATGTTATTATGTCAGCCTTATCCAGGAAAAACTCTGATGTATAAAAAAACATTGCTAACAGATCTGTCACCCTCTGTCCTTCCTTTTTACTTTGCATATACATCTCACAATTCTCTAAAAAGACATCTCACAATTCTCTGAAGGGCTTGTCTCTTCATTTAGCCCTTCGTGAAATCCCTAAGCTGCCTTTTTCATCTGGTGCCTCTGTGCACAATTGTGACTACTTTATCTTTGATCTCACCTGATAGGTGAGGCTTCCTCAAATTCCAGGTAATGTTAGAGGCTTTGAGGAATGCTCTGTAAGAAGGAAATCACAAGAGAACAGAAGGATATACTGCTCTCAAGGGAAGTCACTGCAGAAAAAAACCAATCACGTGAATTAAGAGCTTTTCATGAATAAATAATTTTCCTGCACTAAATTAATTAACCAATTTCCAAGATAGGCTTAGTATAGCATTCCAGAGTTAGCTAGCATTGCATCAATCGAAACATAATCATTTAGTTTTGCTTCATACGATTTTCAAATACAAAATGACTGTGCCGATTGAAGACTACCATCTAAGAGGCTGTAACAGCCAAAACCAGGTGGTTGGGAAGTTACTTTCCAAGGCACAAACCAAAGACTAAAACAAGTATTTCTTCCTAAACCGCTATGACCACTGTATTTAATAGTGTTGACATTTACATAAATGGATTGCAGTGTAGTTGTCGAACATATACTAGGATGATTCCATAATCCTGTTTTAATTAGATGGATGTTGTGAGTATAGAAAAATCACAAGCTGCACTCCCTGTGGTGATGCCATACTGGCAAGGAATCAATCACCACGGCTCTGGTTGCCATAGAAACTGATAGCTCCTGCACCACCATTAAGTGGCAAATGATTGGTGGTGTACTCATAACACAGGGAGAGCAATGAGTTTTTCTATCCTGTCCAGCAGCTGTGCCAGAGAGTTAATTAAAAGCAGAGAACATGAAATAAATCTAAATCTGTGAAGAAATGAAATGTACAGTACAAATTGAATTCCCGTGTCGAACAGGAATTAATATGCAGCGCAAACCACAGAGCTGCCTGAACAAGCAGCAACTGGGAATCTTGGGAAATGTTGCTTCTGAGGTGGTTAGAGCTAAAATGTGGAGAGGGCACCTCCTTATCTTATTACCTAAACAAGCACTTTGTTCAGCATTTGTGTGGACTGATGCATGCAAATTGCAGCCTCACATGTTAAGAGTTCCCATTTCTAAGCAGGAAGGACAAAGCTTAACTAAGATTTAATTAACAAACTGTTAGCAACTGCAGTTTATCAGCTGTGAACACAATGTAAGTAAATGTTTCTACTCCTGTACTAGAATTCACCAGACAACCTCTGTGAAAGTCAATGTGTTTTTATTGATAAGCCACAAATACAGCATTCATATATCAAATATTGTGAGTCGAGGAGCAAACATCTGAAATGCTTTCCTAGGAAATAAGAGAGGCTTGACATAGAAATAAAGTTTATTTTCATTTTTCCATAGAATGAGCTACAACAGATCAGGCATGAAATATTTAACTAGAGAGTATCACGATTTCTTGGTTCAGTCCACACGCATTCTATGACTTCAGTGTTACCATTTGGAAAAGCTTAGTATTCCAGTAACCTATTCTCTATTTGAAGCCAACCAATCCCACTGGGCAAGTAGAACAACCAGGGGCTACACCATGTATCTCTATAGCTGCCAAATATGCATGTTTATATGAGTTAGAGAAAAGAATAACATTTTAAATCGTGCACTTCCCTCTTCTCCCCTCAACTAGGACAAAATCAGGAAGTGAGCACGGCTGGCTACGGAAGAGCAAAAATTGGGTAACTTCAGCAATTATATCATTATGATGCATTTATATGCACTTAATGCCCATTTAATGAACTGCTAGAGTTTTTATTTTATCAAAATGTATTTTTATCTGGTTCTCTATTTCTAACAGCAATTGGATTGCTCATCTAAGAAGAATTTACTTAATTCTTTCAATCACCCACTTTAAGTGTATTTTCCAGTGTGAAAAAAAACAGGAAACAAATACCATGCTTCTATACTTATTTATGATGGATTCACCTATATGAATCAGATTTTCATATATAGTTAAGAACTCCTTGGTTTGAAATATATATATATATGTACATGGCATAGAGAGCAAAGTTCTGAAGTAGCTTTTTCAAGAGGAGTTTTGTACACTTTGCAGACCATGAATACGTTTCCAACAACTGGTCAAATCAGTGCTATTTTAAAAGAAAGTCTTCAGTCTGACACAAGGTGAAAGAGATGAACAAAAATGTTATTGAAATAAAGGGAGGAGGAGTTTCCAATATTATTTTCACTTTACAAGTTTAATATAGTCAAGTTAATTATACCACACTTATTATCACCTCTGAGTAGAATCATATATGATCATTAGTAGGAAAACTATCTTCTGTTTTCATGGGAGTGAGTATCTGAGTGCATGAAAAGAATTTTTTTGAAAGTATGTAAGGTATCCAGAAATACTGAAATATGTCAGAATATACAAAAGTAAAGGTTTATGTAGTTAATGTGTAAGGCTAGAAATTTGTATGGTAAATATATCTTTTAGTAGACATTTCAAAATGGAGTTCAAAAATGCTAATGCTGATCAAAATATTCCTTTAAATTAACAGATGTAGGAAGTTGCAGGGTAAATGTATACTTTTTCAAATTTCTATCCAATTAGAACCCATTACATCTGGTGTTAGGGTCATGTCATGGGACCTTATGAATCATGAAATAGTAAACTCTGTGGTTAATAACACTATGGATAAATTTCATGAATACATATCCTTTTCCCCATTGTCATTGTCTTGATTTATATCCCTATAATCTCTGATTGGATTTTTACTATTGTTCCTTAACTGATCTCTGTGGAGTACCATTTTCATCATTATGTGGGGAGGGGATTGATATATATCACTTGATAAAGATTCTATAGGTGTTTTTCTAGAATTGTATTGTGTTTCATTTTACTCACCATACCCAGATGAGAACCAGAGCTCTACAGGAGTGTTTTTATTTATCAAAACTAGAAAAAAAACTAGAAAATTTGAAGAAAATGAGAGAGAGAGAGATTGAGTGTTGCTGGCATATTCCCAGAGTATGTAAATTCTGATTGAGTGCTTCTGCAAAGCACTGAACATTCAAATTTTTAATAACTTTCAGAAGAGCAAAATTGCTTTAGAAAAAGAGACAAAAATTAAGTCTTCATCAATTCTGATATCTATTGATCTTTCAACCATTTTTATTGGTGACCATTTTATCAGGGGAAAATTATGGTGAAGTTCCATAATTTATATAAGCTATACCAATCTTGTTACCCTCTCAGTCAATTTTTTTAAACTACTTTGGTGTGACTGAATTTATGAGAATAATAATAAGCAAAGGATCTTTTCTTCATAAAAATATGCATAAATTTGCAAATAATTCACAATATTTTACTGACTCCTCAGAACCATCCCCGATAAAATAACCCTTCTTTATATACTCTAAGTTACATATTTGGCATTCTCAGAATTCCTTCTGACTTGTACTTTGCATCATGTACTTAGTGAAATTTTAGTTGCTATTATTATCATAGTTATTTATTATAAGTAAGATCCTTTATATAAAGACTTTATTTATAAATATCTTTATATCTATGTATCAGGAAATAAAGCTTTGTTCCTCCTGAAAATTAGATCATATGCGTTTTAAAAGAATGTTAAAGTGCAACCATTTAATTTTTAGTTTCAAGTGAAGCCCCAAAGTGATTTATGTCATAGACTAACTTGAAGTACAAGACCACTATGAAATAAGTACATCACTTGCAAAATAAGTTTATAGAAAACTTATTCTGCAATTTTTACCTCATCATCACAATAAGGAAATATATCAGTTAGGATGTTGAAGGATGATTCCTTGAAAAAAAGTTGGTTGTGTGTGATCCCATCCCATTAGTGGTTTTCTTCCCTCTCATCTCTATTCAAAATAGAAAAACTTTAAGAAGACCTTTTGGAGAAAGTATAATGTTTCCCCTGATGTGTGTAAGCAAAAATCAGCTGATATCCAACCAAGCTTAGGAAGTCTCAAAGATGAGAGACTGGAAGCCTAATCATTCTCACAACAGAGAAACAGAGAGATGTTGTTAGAAGAAAGTATTTATGAAAGTTTCCGCTGGACCATAACTATACTACATACAATAGAAAGCTGGTATGGGGCTGTCTTAGAGACTGACACAGAATATCACATAGAGAGGCATGGAGCAAGATAACCCAGATGTTTCTTAGATGAAAAAATAAATAGACTGACCATTATAGATGTTGCCTTTCTCTAGTAAGGTAAGGGTTTTGAAAACTCGCAAAAAGCCCCACAAGAAAATGAATCATTTCTGAAAAACTTGTGAGACTTAGAGAGCTTGACACATAATTACAGCTTTAGTCAAGCAAGACATTCTTCGTCCTTCTCTTCTTTTGTCAAGCATCTGTACCTCACCTGATCTTGGTGCTAGATTCACCTATAATATTTGAGGGACCCAAGAAACATCATATGTTTAAATAGTTCTATGAATTAAAATAAAACACTCTTAGATAAAATATGCTCTGTTATTTTTACCTGAAAAATATACATCCCTAAATATCCAAGAGACGAGAATTAAATTTAAAATTCTTAACATCATTTTGGTCCAGTGCTAGAAACTGGCAGCATGTAGAAAACCCGCCATTGGTCTCCTGAAATTTTGGGAAAGCCTGTAGCCTGTCTCTCTTCTCTTTTTGCCCCAGCTTCTTTCAGCACTGTGAGAAATCTCACAAACATGCATACAAATACCTGAAACCATATGCCCACATTTCATCCTCATTACTACAGACAACTGGCTCTTGGCCAACCCCCAATCCAAGGCGTGATCACTCCAGCAGATCAGCCCTGTTAGGAAGGCAACCCCTAGGGAAGTGCCCTGAACAGACCAAAGATTCAGGGTTGGCATCATTTGGACAAAAAGTAGCAGGGTCTGGCATATTTCTAGCATAGTGAGGCTAGAGAATGCTGATTCATAAAAAGTATTCCTCTTTGTTTTGCATAATCTCTCCATCCCATGTAGCTGGGCAAGACTAGAAGATAGTCAATAGGAGACACCCTAAAGCATGGAATCCAGGGTAAGAGCTCACATTCCTGTTTAAAGGTAAAACTGGAAAAATTGATAACCATTATTAGCATGATGGAGAATAGAAAACACACAAAGACACACACAGACACACACACACACACACACAAGGCAGAGAAAGAGAGCAGAAGCCACCATGCCCTCTCTCTGCTGGGGGCTGGCCTATGGTTTGTGCAAGCTGGTGAGAGGAGTAAACTTTGATAAAATCTAACATATTGATTCCTCTAGGCATTTAAATAGCTCGATTAGACATTTAAATTACTGACTAGAGGACTTTTTATCACCTGGTAGTGATTCAAAATTAATGAGACTTGACCAAAATTCCATTCAGAGGAAAAGAAAGAAATGGCCCCAAAGGAAAACAAAAAGCAAAAGAAAACATGTTGCTTATAAGTGAATTTACAAGTCTTGATTTTCCAATCTATTTATTACAACTTTGTTGAGAATTTTGTAGCTAATCATGTCTTCATTTTGCTTTTTTAGGAATCTCAGTCAAGTATGCATACTGACTCTTATAGACTATGCTTGCATAGTACCTTTTTCTCCAGACTTATGTTTCCATCTACATTGTTCAGTTCATACTTCTACTTTATTTTGTAGTGCATGTATTTTCATAAACTGGCCAAAAGAATTTATGATAATTATATATGTGTGTGTATATGTATATATATATATATGTGTGTGTGTGTGTGTGTGTGTGTATATGTGCTGTCCTGTGCTTAGTTGCTCAGTCGTGTCTGACTCGTGACCCCATGGACCGTAGCCTGCCAGGCTCCTCTGTCCGTGGGGATTCTCCAGGTGAGAATATTGGACTGGGTTACCATGCCCTCCTCCAGGGAACCTTCCTGACTTAGGGATGAAAACTGCGTCTCCTGCACTGGCAGGCAGATTCTTTACCACTGCACCACCTGGGAAGCAATATCTCCAAGACATCTCATTAATAAAAACCAGAACATCAAATGTTAATTGTTGAATCAAAATGTAGAATTAAACACTGGATATCACTCTCTGGTTTCTCATAAATTCTATACAAGTCACGTACCCACTTTATGTAAACATGCTCTCTTTCACAAGGATACTACGATAATTAAAGGCAAAACACTTAAAATATATATATACACTTTTTAAATGAATTGGTTACAAAACAAAGCTAGAGCATACCAGAGCAGACTGAAACCAGGGGAGCTGGAGGACCACCAGTATTGTCTAAAGCACCATTCAGGAGGCAAGAAGGATAATGCTATCTAAAGAGATCCCCTTTCATTAATTGGCTGTGTGTGATGGGTAAAACATAAATCCTAGTCAGCATCTTACTTTATTCACTTAGCAGACATATGTTGAGTGCTCATTCTGTGTCAGTCATAGCAAGTAGACAAAATGTGCCTGGCCTCTCCACCACTGAGTGAGGTTAGTGGCAATGCTGCTTTATAGGCTTCCTACCTATGTACTATACTGGGCCCAGACTCAAGAGGACTCCACATTTGGTTTAATGTTATCTGGTTGCTGTATTGAAATTCTAACCATTTCTGAATAAGGAGAGTTTTCAATTTGTACTGGGCTCTGCCATTTATTGGAGCTGGTCCTGGACAGCGGCTGCATATTCTAAATCTTTGCCAGTCTACAGATTCCCCCAAACACTCTCATGTCTTATTTGGATCTAGCATTCACACTTTTATGCCTGTAAATGGATTTTGGCTTTTTTGTTAAGACACATCTCTGGCCTATGAGTGTGTCCCTATCAGGAATAAAAAAGAATAATTTGAAAATGTACACTAATCCTCTCCTGTGTCAGCAAGACTCCAGAATGTTTTATGTAAATGATTAGTTTGTAATGTGCTTATGCTTGAGGGGAACAAGTCTCATGGGAGAAAGAATTGTGTAAATTAAAAAAAAAAAAGTGAAGTCTGTCCTTAGTAACCTGCAGAGATGACACCGTGCATCATTCTTATTTTCCCTTTGTGACTTCTGCTGGGTAGTGCTTTCTAGCTATATCCTTGAGCAGAGAAGCATGAAGCCTTAGAGGACATTAATTTCTCCTTCACAATTCTCTGCTATTGAGGTTTGTTTGTTTGCTGCCTATTTATTTATTTGCTACTCAGTTCTAACAAACACAAACTGGGCACCCACAAAAAATTTAGTCTTATTATGTGCGTATGGATTCTTTCCTTGCATGGCCTAACATTTATTTTGGATCCTCAGTGCCTACTCAAGGCAGGGTCTGAAACCTAGAAATTTTTACCAAGTGACTGAAATAACTTCTCATATTCAGGACTCAGATTAACATTTTACATGTGCCATTTTATGGAATTATATGGCAGAAAGTGAAGAGGAACTAAAAAGCCTCTTGATGAAAGTGAAAGAGGAGAGTGAAAAAGTTGGCTTAAAGCTCAACATTCAGAAAACGAAGATCATGGCATCTGGTCCCATCACTTCATGACAAATAGATGGGGAAACAGTGGAAACAGTGTCAGACTTTATTTTGGGGGGCTCCAAAATCACTGCAGATGGTGACTGCAGTCATGAAATTAAAAGACGCTTACTCCTTGGAAGGAAAGTTATGAGCAACCTAGATAACATATCCAAAAACAGAGACATTACTTTGCCAACAAAGGTCCATCTAGTCAAGGCTATGGTTTTTCCAGCGGTCATGTATGGATGTGAGAGTTGGACTGTGAAGAAAGCTGAGCACCGAAGAATTGATGCTTTTGAACTGTGGTGTTGGAGAAGACTCTTGAGAGTCCCTTGGACTACAAGGAGATCCAACCAGTCCATTCTAAAGGAGATCAGCCCTGGGATTTCTTTGGAAGGAATGATGCTAAAGCTGAAACTCCAGTACTTTGGCCACCTCATGCGAAGAGTTGACTCATTGGAAAAGACTCTGATGCTGGGAGGGATTGCGGGTAGAAGGAGAAGGGGACAACAGAGGATGAGATGGCTGGATGGCATCACTGACTCGATGGACGTGAGTCTGAGTGAACTCCAGGAGTTGGTGATGGACAGGGAGGCCTGCCGTGCTGCAATTCATGGGGTCGCAAAGAGTCGGACATGACTGAGCAACTGAAATGAACTGAACCAAACTGAACTGATCCATATCTGTAAACTTTTATGAAATTCAGAAAGCTGTGTTTGATCCCTGTAATGCTCTCTTTGATATCTTTGCAATGGGTATTTTCTTAGCAATGCAATTCTTCATGGTATATCAAGGCCTGTTTGGTAGTTCAGAAACTGCAGCTTCTGCATGGGATCTCAGACATCCACCTCAGACTGCTGTGTCGTGTTAAGATGTTCATTTAAAACTTAGGTCAGTCACTGTCCCAGGCTGAGTCCTCTGGAAGCACAGCTGTTACAGAATTTTCGGTGCAAGATGTTTAAAGGGGACTGAAAGTGGTGCAGGGCATGGGGAGGAGCAGGATTAGTGAGAGGAAGAAGTCACACTGTAATGTGCCTTGACCAACAGAGAGCTCTGGAGGAAGTCTCACTTCTGTCTGAAATAGCAGGGCCTGTATGTTGTCGTCTCATTTTCACCAGGGGCACCTTGCTTTGGGGGTGGGTTTGCCCTTAAGCAAAGTGGTCTTTGCAGCTGAGGCAGACCCTCAATTTGCAGAAAGCTGAAGGCTATCTCCTGACTTCTCTCTGTGTAGCTGGCCAACAAGTTCTTCCTTGAAATGAGACCTGGGTAGTGCATCCCCAAGTCTATCACAGATTTTCATCATAATAGCTCCTGGTCTAACTTCTTAGACCAAATGATCAGAATAATTAAATGCAGAAAAACTAAAATTCTGTTGTAAAATGAAGTGTTCAAAACAGGTGCACTATCATGAAAATTAGACCTGCAGTTATATTCTATAGAGCACTACAAAAAAAGGTTTCACAATTTATTTCTTTATATTCATTATGTGTCTTCTAAACATTGTATTTTCTATTTGCCAACAGTCTGAGTGAGGAAACTTGAATAAAATATTACTGTATCACTGGCAGTGTCATTATTCTCATGATCCTGGGTGATTCTAGACAGTCTTTTTATGTTTCAAAATAGAACTGTTGCTGGCTTTGTTAATCACGAGGAGATGTGATATTTAATCGTCAAAGTCATTATTATTTCTATTATTCTATTACTGTTTTCCTATGCTCCAAAGGGTATTGTTTATTATCTTTTATAGTTAATTTTTTAAATTGTTCATTTAAGTAATTTTTATATAAAACTTCCAAACACTTTAACAGAATTAACTTTTTTTTTCCCATCATTATATACCCAGTACATAGATGAAGTTCCCAGGACAATTTGGGAGGTAAGTAAATATTTAAGTGACTAAAATAAAAATGAATAAGTGAATGAATGAGTTGGTAACACCCTGGGACCATCTTCAATAAAGGTATGATCAACTACAGAAATGATGGTACAGTACAACACTGAACATTTAAAATGACTTAAATTCTCCAGCTGTCTAAACAGAGAAGACACTCAATAAATGGAATTAACACAGTGTGAAAACACATGAAAAAGGCCAATGTGTGTGTAGAGAGATGCTAACCTTATGCTAAATATGATTTATCAACACACTGCTGTTGTAAGGACTAATGCTGGCACAACCTATGAGTTCTCTAATGAAAGCAGAGCATTCTAAAAAAAAAAAAAAGACAATGGTGGTGCTATGTTTCTTTTAATTAATTTGATCATATCTGAGGTCAGTTGCTTTCATTTTTGACAAATTGAATCAGTCTGTAGGATGAAGAGCTATAGGACAAATATATATTTCTTTTGGACTATCCTCTTAATCTTCAAAAACAAGCAAAGAAACAAACCCTGTATGTTGGCCCTATAATTCTAGGAGAATCCCAAAAGAAATATAAAATTCAAAAAACTTATGATAGATCACTGTATATAAGTTTTCATCCTAGGAATACACAATTAAAAAAATAAAGTAATTTACATGGATGATGAGAGGAGAGTGTTCAGTAAGTGAGGATGAGATGCAGTCACTAAAAGTAGTGCTTAAGAAAGTTTTACAGGATTTTAAGGCTTGTGGTGTATTTCAATGAAAAGTAATCTGGTCTCAAACTGTTACTAATAATGTAAGTTCAAAACATGCATCTTTCTCTTTTCATAATCCAAGGGAAATACACCAAAAATTTTAGAAATGGTATTAATTTTCTTCCTTTTTTTTGTTTTCCACAGTAATGATTTTAAAAAAATTTTATAACCAGGAAAAGAAAGTTTTTGTACAAGTAAATTATTATAATTTTTGCTCCTTCCTCTACATTGCAAAACTAAAATTTACAACTTATTTCCTAACAAAGAAAAAGAAAATATGCTTGGGGATTAAACACTATGTGTTAATTTAGTGTTTTTATTTTCTACTACTTGAGTTTCTTTTCTTCATGGATTATGAAGAAAGCTGAGCACCGAAGAATTGATGCTTTTGAACTGTGGTGTTGGAGAAGATTCTTGAGAGTCCCTTGGACTGCTAGTAGATGCAGCCAGTCCATCCTAAAGGAAATCAGTCCTGAATATTCATTGGAAGGACTGATGCTGAAGCTGAAACTCCAATACTTTGGCCACCTGATGCAAAGAACTGACTCATTTGAAAAGACCATGATGCTGGGAAAGATTGAAGGTGGGAGGGGAAGGGGATGACAGAGGATGAGATGGCTGAATGGCAATACCAACTGGATGGACATGAGTTGGGGTAAGCTCCAGGG
Source organism: Oryx dammah (assembly GCF_014754425.2). NCBI lineage: Eukaryota > Metazoa > Chordata > Mammalia > Artiodactyla > Bovidae > Oryx > Oryx dammah. Next base: position 21,123,926 of record NW_024070185.1, read on the forward strand.
GTTGGTGATAGACAGGGAAGCCTGGCGTACTGCAGTCCATGGGGTGGCAAAGAGTCAGACACGACTGAGAGACTGAAGTGAACTGAACTGATTTCCTAAATAATATTGATTTGAACATGTCTGCGTTCAAAATTTGTTCAATTCAGCTTACTTAAATAAATGCAGGAAAAAATAAGTCCAAAACCATACAATTTGGGACAAAAGGAAAAAGTCAAGAAGTAAATAGGGTAAGGAAAATAAAAAGCCTAAAAGGAAATCTTATCAAGCAAACTCCAGCAGTTGAATCAAAATAAGAGTATAAGATTCTTGATAGCTTGTATGAAAAAGGCAGAAAACATTATTCTAATTAATTAATCGTTTGGAAAGTATTAGCTTATCAGGACAGACTGGACATATACTGTGAAAATTTTTTCATATTAACCAATTCATTCATGTATTTAATGGAAGTTCATCAACTAGAAACCACACTGTAAGGAATTAAATTGGGCTTCCCAGGTGGCTCAGTGGTAAAGAATCCTCCTGCCAATGTAGGAGACTCAGGTTCGATCCCTGGGTTGGGAAGGTCTCCTGGAGAAGAAAATGGCAACCCACTTCAGTATTCTTGCCTGGGAAATCCCATGGACAGGGGAAACTGGTGAGCTACTGTCCATGGGGTCACAAAAATGTCAGAAACAACTTAATGACTAAAAAACAATAGCAAGGAATTAAACTAGAGATGAAAAAATATAGGCAATGCAATCGCAAGTGAAGGTGGAGTTATGGCAAATGAGGGAGAAAAGTCCAGGCCTAAAATACTCATTATCTTTGTCTCTGAGGCGCTACTCTTTGTTGCACCATTGCATATGTTTTTAAGATCTGTGTTAGGTTATAAGCACCTTGGAGGCTGTGCAGTCCTTTGATATACATTCCTTGATACTGAAGCTTATACTGATGACATATCCGGAAATTATAAGGATTGTCTGTTTAATGTCTGTCTTCCCCAATTTTCAGTGTTCTACTCTCTCTCCTCATAAAACCTAAACTCTATAAAGCCAGTAGTTGCATACTTTCTCAAGCTCGATCTCAAGAGCTTAGAAGAGCACTTGTTCCACAGTGAGACTCAATAAATATTCCTTTACATATTGATGAACTGATTGAATGAATGACTATAATCATCTCTTAAGACTCAGATTTCAGCATGATGTTCTTAATTTATAGCTACAACTGTTGTTTCTTTTTAATAACATTGATTTCCCTAACCACAGTCAGCTGGATACTAACATGCAGAAGACTTTTAGGGGTTATATTTTACTGGCTGCTCAAATTTAAAATTGTATAGGCCATCTCTGTATTAGTTAGTATAATTTTAAAAGGAGTGTTGCATATTTTCATAAGAAACATTTTCTTATAGCATCAGCCATTTTCATTATAATCTATGGATTAAATTCTCCCTGATCCCTGTGGTCTTTAAATCTATACAAACAGTATAGAAATTTTAAGATGTCAGCATAAAATGTAACAAATATTATATCTCAATATGCATCCTTAGTTTTCAAATATTTTCTGAGCACAGGAGTTCTTCCATCAAAAGAAATCCAATGGAAGACTCTCGTGTCAAAATCTTCTGAGCATCTCTTATTGAAATAGTATATGAACAAACTGAAAGATAAAAAGCATATGATTACCTCAATAGACCAAGAGAAAGCTTTTGACAAATTCAACACCCACTTATGACAAAAACTCTCCAGAAAACTGGAATAGAAGGAACCTACCTCAAAATAATAAAGGTCATATATGACAAACCCACAGCAAGCATTATTGTTAACCACAAAAAAAAAAAAAAAAAGAAGAAGAAGAAGAAGAAAGCATTTCCTCTAAGGTCAGGAACAAGACAAGGGAGCCCACTCTCACCACTGGTATTCAATATAGTCATGGCAATCAGAGAAGAAAAAGAAATAAAAGGAATCCAGATTGGAAAAGAAGTAAAGTCTCACTGTTTGCAGATGACATGATACTATATATAGAAAACCCTAAAATCATCACCAAAATACTACTAGAATGAATAAATGGATTTAGTAAAGTCACTAGATATAAAATTAATACACAGAGATCCTTTGCATCCCTATATACTAACAATGAAAAATCATAAAGAAAAATTAAGGACAACAATCAGGTTCACCATTTGTAATAAAAATCATAAAATACCTAGGACTAAACTTACCTAATGAGACAAAAGACTTGTATTCAGAAAACTCTAAGGCACTGATAAAAGAAATCAAAGACAACACAAACAGATGGAGAGATATATCATGCTCTTGGACTGGAAAAATCAATATTGTCAAAATGATTATACCATCCAAAGCATTCTTCAGATTAAATGCTGCTGCTGCTGCTAACTCACTTCAGTCGTGTCTGACTCTGTGTGACCCCAGAGACAGCAGCCCACCAGGCTCCGCTGTCCCTGGGATTCTCCAGGCAAGAACACTGGAGTGGGTTGCCATTTCCTTCTCCAATGCATGAAAGTGAAAAGTGAAAGTGAAGTCACTCAGTCATGTCTGACTCTTAGCGGCCCCATGGACTGCAGCCTACGATGCTCCTCCTCCCATGGGATTTTCCAGGCAACAGTACCGGAAAATCCCATGGGCAGAGGAGCCTGGTAGCAACAGGATTTTTCACAGAACTAGAATGAAAAATATCAAAATTTGTAGAGAAGAATAAAATACCTTAAATAGCAAAAGCAATCTTGAGAAAGAAAAATAGAGCTGGAGAAATCAACCTCCCTGACTTCAAATTATACTGCAAAGCTACAGTCATCAAGACAGTATGGTGCTGGCACAAAAAGAGAAATATAGACCAATGGAACAAGATAGAAAGCACAGAGGTAAACTCATGCATCTATTGGCACCTTGTCTTTGACAAAGGAGACAAGAATATACAATGCAGAAAAGACAGCCTCTTCAATAAGTGGTGCTGGAAAAACTGTACAGCTACATGTAAAATAATGAAATTAGAACACTTCCTAACACCATACACAAAAATAAATTAAAAATGGATTAAAGACTTAAATGTAAGGCCAGAAACTACAAAGCTCTTAGAGGAAAACATATGCGGTATGTTTTCTTTGACATAAATGGCAACAAGAGTCTTTCTGACCTATCTTCTAGATTAATGGAAATAAAAACAAAAATAAACAAATATGGCCTAATAAAACTTAAAAGTTTTGTACAGCAAAGGAAGCTATAAATAATGAAAAACAACCTCAGAATGGGAGAAAATAATTGCAAACAAAGAAATTGACAAAGAGTTAATCTCCAGAATACATAAGCAGTTAATTCAGATCAATATATGAAAAACAAACAAACCAATCAATAAGTGGGCAGAACCTAATAGGCATTTCTGCAAAGAAATGCAGATGGTAAATAAATACATGAAAAGATGCTCAGCATCACCCATTATTAAGTGCAGTCGCTCAGTCGTGTCCAACTCTTTGCAACCCCATGTATCACAGCACGCCAGGCTTCGCTGTCCATTAACAACTCCTGGAGTTCACTCAAACTCATGTGCATCGAGTTGGTGATGCCATCCAACCGTCTCATCCTCTGTCATCCCCTTCTCCTCCTGCCCCCAATCCCTCCCAACATCTGGGTCTTTTCCAATGAGTCAACTCTTCGCATCAGGTGGCCAAAGTATTGGAGCTTCAGCTTTAGCATCAGTCCTTCCAAGGAACACCCAGGACTTATCTTCTCTAGAATGGACTGGTTGGATCTCCTTGCAGTCCAAGGGACTCTCAAGAGTCTTCTCCAACACCACAGTTCAAAAGCATCAATTCTTCGGTGCTCAGCTTTCTTCACAGTCCAACACTCACATCCACACATGACCACAGGAAAAACCATAGCCTTGACTAGATGGACCTTAGTTGGCAAAGTAATGTCTCTGCTTTTGAATATGCTGTCTAGTTTGGTCATAACTTTCCTTCCAAGGAGTAAGTGTCTTTTAATTTCATGGTTGCAATCACCATCTGCAGTGATTTTGGAACCCAAAAAATAAAGTCTGACACTGTTTCCTCATCTATTTCCCATGAAGTGATGGGACCGGATGCCACAATCTTAGTTCACGGGTGCAGGAGGGCCGAGAGGAGCTACTCCATGTTCAAGGTCAGGAGGGGCAGCTGTGAGGAGATACACCTCGTTCAAGGTAAGGAGCAGCGGCTGCCCTTTGCTGGAGCAGCTGTGAAGAGTTGCCCCATGTCCAAGGTAAGAGAAACCCAAGTAAGATGGTAGGTGTTGTGAGAGGGCATCAGAGGACAGACACACTGAAACCACACTCACAGAAATCTAGCCAATGGACCACAGCCTTGTCTAACTCAATGAAATTAAGCCATGCCATGTGGGGCCACCCAAGATGGACAGGTCATGGTGGAGAGGTCTGACAGAATGTGGTCCACTGGAGAAGGGAATGGCAAACCACTTCAGTATTCTTGCCTTGAGAACCCCATGAATAGTATGAAAAGGCAAAATGATAGGATACTGAAAGAGGAACTCTCCAGGTCGGTAAGTGCCCAATATGCTACTGGAGATCAGTGGAGAAATAACTCCAGAAAGAATAAAGGGATAGAGCAAAACAAACAAACAAATAAACCAATACTCAGTTGTGGATGTCACTGGTGATAGAAGCAAGGTCCAATGCTGGAAAGAGCAATACTACATAGGAACCTGGAATGTTAGGTTCATGAATCAAGGCAAACTGGAAGTGGTCAAACAGGAGATGGCAAAAGTGAACGTTGACATTCTAGGAATCAGCGAACTAAAATGGGCTGAAATGGGTGAATTTAACTCAGATGACGATTATATCTACTACTGTGGGCAGGAATCCCTTAGAAGAAATGGAGTAGCCATCATGGTCAACAAAAGAGTCTGAAATGCAGTACTTGGATGCAATCTCAAAAATAACAGAATGATCTATGTTTGTTTCCAAGGCAAACCATTCAATATCACAGTAATCCAAGCCTATGCCCCAACCAGTAACACTGAAGAAGCTGAAGTTGAACGGTTCTATGAAGACCTACAAGACCTTTTAGAACTAACACACAAAAAAGATGTCCTTTTCATTATAGGGGACTAGAATGCAAAAGTAGGAAGTCAAGAAACACCTGGAGTAACAGGCAAATTTGGCCTCAGAGTATGGAATGAAGCCGGGCAAATGCTAACAGAGTTTTGCCAAGAGAATGCACTGGTCATAGCAAACACTCCCTTCCAACAACACAAGAGAAGACTCTACACATGTACATCACCAGATGGTCAACACCAGTATCAGATTGATTATATTCGTTGCAGCCAAACATGGAGAAGCTCTATACAGTCAGCAGAAAAAAGACTGGGAGCAGACTGTGGCTCAGATCATGAACTTCTTATTGCTAAATTCAGACTTAAATTGAAGAATGTAGGGAAAACCGCTAGACCATTCAGGTATGACCTAAATCAAATCCCTTATGATCATACAGTGGAAATGAGAAATAGATTTAAGGGATTAGATCTGATAGACAGAGTGCCTGATGAACTATGGACAGAGGTTAGTGACATTGTACAGGAGACAGGGATCAAGACCATCCCCATGGAAAAGAAGTGCAAAAAAGCAAAATGGCTGTCTGGAGAGGCCTTACAAATAGCTGTGAAAAGAAGAGAAGTGAAAAGCAAAGGAGAAAAGGAAGATATTCCCATTTGAATGCAGAGTTCTAAAGAATAGAAAAGAGAGATAAGAAAGCCTTCTTCAGCAATCAATGCAAAGAAATAGAGGAAAACAACAGAATGGGAAAGACTAGAGATCTCTTCAAGATAATTAGAGATACCAAGGGAACATCTCATGCAAAGATGGGCTCAATAAAGGACAGAAATGGTATGGACCTAACAGAAGCAGAAGGTATTAAGAAAAAGTAGTAAGAATACACAGAAGAACTGTACAAAAAAAGAGCTTCATGACCCACATAATCATGATGGTGTAATCACTCACCTAGAGCCAGACATCCTGCAATGTGAAGTCAAGTGGGCCTTAGAAAGCATCACTACAAACAAAGCTAGTGGAGGTGATGGGATCCCAGGTGAGCTGTTTCAAATGCTGAAAGATGATGCTGTGAAAATGCTGCACTCAATATGCCAGCAAATTTGGAAAACTCACAGTGGCCACAGGACTGGAAAAGGTCAGTTTTCATCCCAATTCCAAAGAAAGGCAATGCCAAAGAATGCTCAAACTACCAAACAATTGCACTTATCTCACATGCTAGTAAAGTAATGCTCAAAATTCTCCAAGCCAGGCTTCAGCAATAAGTGAACCGTGAACTTCCAGACATTTAAGCTGGCTTTAGAAAAGGCAGAGGGACCAGAGATCAAATTTCCAACATCCACTGGATCATCAAAAAAGCAAGAGAGTTCCAGAAAAACATCTATTTCTGCTTTATTGACTATGCCAAAGCCTTTGACTGTGTGGATCACAAGAAACTGTGGAAAATTCTGAAAGAGATGGGGATATCAGATCACCTGACCTGCCTCTTGAGAAACCCATATGCAGGTCAGGAAGAAACAGTTAGAACTGGACATGGAACAACAGACTGGTTCCAAATAGGAAAAGGAGTATGTCAAGGCTGTATATTATCACCCTGCTTATTTAACTTATATGCAGAGTACATCATGAGAAACGCTGGACTGGAAGAAGCACAAGCTGGAATCAAGATTGCTGGAAGAAATCTCAATAACCTCAGATATGCAGATGACACCACCATTATAGCAGATGGTGGAGAGGAACTAAAAGCCTCTTGATGAAAGTGAAAGAGGAGAGTGAAATATTTGGCTTAAAACTCAACAATCAGAAAACTAAGATCATCATCCATTATTAGAGAAATACAAATTGAAATTACAATGAGGTATCACCTCACACTGGTCAGAATGGTAAAATATATATATATATATATATATATATATATATATACACATATACATATATATACACACACACAGCAACTTCTGGAAAGGATGTGGAGAAAAGGGAACCCTCCTACACTGTTGGTGGAAGTGTAAACTGATACAGCCATTATGGAGAACAGAATGGAGATTCCTTATGAAACTAGGAAGAAATCTATGAAATGACCTAGCAACCACACTACTGGGAATATACCCTGAGAATACAACAGTTCTAAAAGACACATGTACCTGAATGTTCATTGCAGCAATATTTAGAAAATGCCAGACATGGATGCAACCTAGATGCCCATCAATAGATGAGTGGATAAAGTATTCTGGTACATTTATACAATGGAATATTACTCAGCCATAAAAAGGAATGAATTTGAGTCATTTGTAGTGACGTAGATGAACTTAGAGCCTCTTATACAGACTGAAGTAAGTCAGAAAGAAAAAACCAAGTTTTGTATATTAACACATATATGTAGATTCTAGAAAAATGGTACTGATGACCCTAATAGAGAATGGACTTGTGAACACAGTGAAGGAAGATGAGGGTAGGATGACTTGAGAAGGTAGCATTAACATATATATACTGTCGTGTGTAAAATAGTTAGTGGGAAGTTGCTAAATAACATAGGGAGCCCATCTGGCACTCTGTGATGACCTAGAGGGGTGGTATGGCAGGATAGGATGAGGCCAGGAGGAAGACTATATATATATATATAATTATGACTGATATATGTTGTACTATAGAAAGCAGCAGATGTTGGCAATTTGATCTCTGGTTCCTCTGCCTTTTCTAAAACTAGCTTGAACATCTAGAAGTTCATGGTTCACATATTGCTGAAGCCTGGCTTGGAGAATTTTGAGCATTTCTTTACTAGCATGTAAGATGAGTGCAATTATGCGGTAGTTTGAACATTCTTTGGCATTGCCTTTCTTTGGGATTGGTTTGAAAGCTGACCTTTTTCCAGGCCTGTGGCCACTGCTGAGTTTTCCAAATTTGCTGGCATATTGATTGCAGAACTTTCACAGCATCATCTTTTAGGATTTGAAAGAGTTCAACTGGAATTCCATCACCTCCACTAGCTTTGTTCGTAGTGATGCTTCCTAAGGCCCACTTGACTTCACATTCCAGGATGTCTGGCTCTAGATGAGAGTGAGTGATCACATCTTTATGATTATCTGGGTCATGAAGATCTTTTTTGTACAGTTCTTCTGTGTATTCTTGCCACCTCTTCTTAATATCTTCTGTTTCTGTTAGGCCCATAGCATTTCTGGTCAGGAAGCAACAGTTAGAACTGGACATGAAACAACAGACTGGTTCCAAATAGGAAAAGGAGTATGTCAAGGCTGTATATTGTCACCCTGCTTATTTAACTTATATGCAGAGTACATCATGAGAAATGCAGGGCTGGAGGAAGCACAAGCTGGAGTCAAGATTGTCAGGAGAAATATCAATAACCTCAGATATGCAGATAACACCACCCTTATGGCATGAAGTGAAGAAGAACTAAATAGCCTCTTGATAAAAGTGAAAGAGGAGAGTGAAAAAGTTGGCTGAAAGCTCAACATTCAGAAAATGAAGATCATGGCATCTGGTCCCATCACTTCATGGGAAATAGACTGGGAAACAGGGGAAACAGTGGCTGACTTTATTTTTGGGAGCTCCAAAATCACTGCAGATGGTGACTGCAGCCATGAAATTAAAAGACGCTTACTCCTTGGAAGGAAAGTAATGACCAACCTAGACAGTATATTAAAAAGCAGAGACATTACTTTGTCAACAAAGTCAAGGCTATGGTTTTTTCACTGGTTACATATTGATATGAGAGTCGGACTATAGAGAAAGCTAGTGCTGAGGAATTGATGCTTTTGAACTGTGGTGTTGGAGAAGACTCTTGAGAGTCCCTTGGACTGGAAGGAGATCCAACTAGTCCATTCTAGAGGAGATCAGTCCTGGGTGTTCATTGGAAGGACTGATGCTAAAGCTGAAACTCCAGTACTTTGGCCACCTGATGCGAAGAGCTGACTCATTTGAAAAGACACTGATGCTGGGTAAAATTGAGGGCAGGAGGAGAAGGGGACGACAGAGGATGAGATGGTTGGATGGCATCACTGACTCAATGGACATGGGTTTGGGTGGACTCCGGGAGTTGGTGATGGACAGGGAGGCCTGGCGTGCTGCGGTTCATGGGGTCACAAAGAGTCAGACATGACTGAGCAACTTAACTGAGCTATAGAAACCAACACAAAATTTTAAAGCAATTTTCCATCAATTATAAAAAGAAATCCAAGGGAAGATTCTCATATCAACAGCTTCAAGAGCACTTCTTATTCAAAGGATAGAAGGAGAAAATATGTGATCTCTTATTCCTTATTCTCTTTGTTATTTCTTTCTACCTTAACACAATTCGGTAGCATTTGCTGTGTCTGTTCAGAAATCTATGGCTTCTAAGAGTAGAAAACCACTATAGAACATAAGTTTTGATAGTTAATGTGAAATATTTCTTCTCATGAGAAGGTTGCACCAATATATCTGGCATCAAAATCATGTTAAAATCTGTCCTACAAAAAGAGAGCAGGTTCTAACTCAACTTCTGCTGTCTTTAGAAATGTGTGGAAATAACTCATTTTAGATGTTAAAGAGAAGCAGTTTGGCTCAGAACATTAAGCAATTGGATGGCGATTCACAGGCTCAGGCTTTTAAGTTTTCTCTTAGCTGACATGTTTGACATTGGGAAAATCACTGCTTCTCTTTACTTTGGCTTACTCATCAATAAAGCAGCACATGATTATGCTGACTCACCTCATTCTCACAGCATGCTTATTCACTAGTACTGAGAATGCACTGTTCCATTTAAGAAACCAAAGAAAAATGGTTCAAGTAGCAGGTAAAAGTGGTCACATTTGTAGCTAAATAATAATTTGAAGGAAACTTACAAGAACTTCATGTATAAAAATAAGAAAAAAAACTTTGGATAATGTAGGTAAAATTTAACCAAAAAAAAAATTTTCAGTGAAAATGTACAAAGTATCTTGGAATAGTTTTAATTTTACTGTAAACTGGAGAGACAGCCAGAGTTAGGATTGGGGCAGGAGGTGTGAGTAGCACTTGGGATGTGTGCTATAATTCTAATAGATAAGTATGCACTGCTTGCAAGACTTTGAAAAGAAAGAGGAAATTTTTGACTTGTTGGAAGTTTGAAAGAAAAAGATGTTGCTAGTTCTGCATACTGGAATACAGAAACTAATAAAAAAAAAACCTGTCATTATAAATCTGACTTCATGATATTGCTTTTGACACTAGTAAATTCAGTCCCTTAATTATTTCTGAGAAGGAATATTTATTCCAGCTAGAATATAGAATATGAAAAATAATAATGATAACTTACTAAATAAAATGGCCATTCTTTATCTCATATTTAAGGTAATCACATTTTATGCCCTAAGCAACAGTTTCATGCCTTGTTCTTAGTTATGTATACAACAATGTTAGATTAATAGCTGAATATTCTTAGAAAAGAATTTGAGCTTCATAAAAGGTCACTCTCTTCAGTTCAAAATGTTTTTCTAACGTTTCAATTACTTTGCATTTTTATCAATTCTCCCACTGTGTGGCGCAAATCATTTCACCAAATGATCGTTTCAGATGAGGTGAATCAACCATCTTTGGGAAATTCATTAGAAAGGAGGCCACCAGGGCACCGTTTGCTCAGCTGAAGGCTCACACAGGCTCAAGGAGTTAATGTCCTTATTAAGTGCTTGCAAAATAGTTTATTCCCCCAACAAAGTCTCTCCCCAAAACTCATTAATTCTTTTAACATGCTAGCAATGACAGGATTCAAAGATTTGAATCCTAATCCACTGGATAAATTTCAGATTGTTCAAGGTGACTTTTTTTTACTTTAAGAGCAAAGTCAGGAAAGACACTAATTGGAAGGGGAAAATACAAAATCTCAAAATCAGCAGAGCTGGATTAAAGCCTTGACTTCAGTCAACTTCAGTCATTCTGCATGTTGCCTATTCTGTGCTAGGATGAAGATGCAAAAGTAAGCAAGATGGAGTTCTTTCCTTGAAGTAGTCCACAAGCACATGGGAAAGGCACTTTAACCTTAGACAAGCAAATCAATTCCCTTCTTTGTAAAGTGGAGCAAATAGTATACATCCAAGATACTATAATGTAATAACAAAGAATGCAGGTTATAGCTAGAGTCAGATAGTCCTGAACTTGAAAGTGGATTTTACCCACAGCTTGACTAAATATGACAATGGACAATTTACATAACTCAACTAATCTTGAACTTCCCTGTCTTTACATTCTGTTATACCATTACTTAGGTGAAATGGTTATTGTGGAAATTTGATTTGCTAATATACAAAGTACTTGACACGGTGCCTGGTATACAAGAAGCTACCTAATTATACACACAGACAATCACACTTAGATATTCATTGAGTTTCAGTTCAGTTCAGTCACTCAGCTGTGTCCAACTCTTTGCAACGCCATGGGCTGCAGCACGCCAGGCCTCCCTGTCCATCACCAACTCCCAGAGCTTACTCAAACTCATGTCCATTGAGTCAGTGTCATCCCTTTCCCCTCCTGCCCTCAATCTTTCCCAGCATCAGGGACTTTTCAAATGAATCAGTTCTCTGCATCAGGTGGCCAAAGTATTGTAGTTTCAGCTTCAGCATCAGTCCTTCCAATGAATGTTCAGGACTGATTTCCTTTAGGATGGACTGGTTGGATCTCCTTGCAGTCCAAGGGACTCTCAAGAGTCTTCTCCAACACTGCAGTTCAAAAGCATCAATTCTTCAGCACTCAGCTTTCTTTATAGTCCAACTCTCACATCCATATATGACTACTGGAAAAACCACACCTTTGACTAGAGGGACTTTGTTGGCAAAGTAATCTCTCTGCTTTTTAACATGCTGTCTATGTTGGTCATAGTTTTTCTTCCAAGGAGCAAGCGTCTTTTACTTTCATGCCTGCATTCACCATCTGCAGTGATAGTGGAGCCCTCCAAAATAAAGTCTCTCAGTGTTTCCACAGTTTCCCCATCTATTGGCCATGAAGTGATGGGACTGGATGCCATGATCTTAGCTTTCTGAATGTTGAGCTTTAAGCCAACTTTTTCACTCTCTCCTTTCACTTTCATCAAGAGGCTCTTTAGTTCTTCACATTCTGCCATAAGGGTGGTGTCATCTCCATATCTGAGGTTATTGATATTTCTCCCAGCCATCTTGATTCCAGCTTGTGCTTCATCCAGTCCAGCATTTCTCATGACGTACTCTGCATATAATTTAAATAAGCAGGGTCACCATACACAGCCTTGACATACTCCTTTCCTGATTTGGAACCAGTCTGTTGTTCCATGTCCAGTTCTAACTGTTGCTTCCTAAGAGGCAGGTCAGGCAGTCTGGTATTCCCATCTCTTTCAGAATTTTTCCACAGTTTGTTGTGATCCACACAGTCAAAGGCTATGGTGTAGTCAATAAAGCAGAAGTAAATGATTTATGTAACTCTCTTGCTTTTTCGATGATCTAACGGATATTTGCAATTCAATCTCTGGTTCCTCTGCCTTTTCTAAATCCAGCTTGAACATCTGGAAGTTCATGGTTCATGTACTGTTGAAGCCTGGCTTGGAGAATTTTGAGCATTACTTGTTAGCATGTGAGATGAGTGCAATTGTGTGGTAGTTTGAACATTCTTTGACATTGCCTTTCTTTGGGATTGGTTTGAAAGCTGACCTTTTCCAGTCCTGTGGCCATTGCTGAGTTTTCCAGATTTTCTGGCATATTGAGTGCATCATTTTCACAGCATCATCTTTTAGGATTTGAAATAGCTCTACTGGAATTCCATTACCTCCACTAGCTTTGTTTGTAGTGATGCTTCCTAAGGCCCACTTGACTTCACATTCCAGAATATCTAGCTCTAGGTGAGTGATCCCATCATCGTGGTTATCTGGGTCATAAAGATCCTTTTTGTATAGTTCTTCTGTGTATTCTTATCACCTCTTCTTAATATCTTCTGCTTCTGTTAGGTCCATACCATTTCTGTCTTTTATTGAGCCCATCTTTGAATGAAAGATGGGCTTGATATCTCTAATTTTCTTGAAGAGATCTCTAGTCTTTCCTATTCTATTGCTTTCCTCTATCTCTTTGCATTGATCGCTAAGGAAGGCTTTCTTTTCTCTCCTTGCTGTTCTTTGGAACTCTGCATTCAAATGGGTATATCTTTCCTATTCTCCTTTTCATTTTGTGTCTTTTCTTTTCTCAGCTATTTGTAAGGCCTCCTCAGACAACCATTTTGCCTTTTTGAATTTCCTTTTCTTGGATATGGTCATGGTCACTCCCTCCTATACAATGTCATGAACCTTGGTCCATAGTTCTTCAGGCACTCTGTCTACCATGAATCTATTCATCACTTCTACTGTATAATCATAAGATTTTATTTAGGGCATACCTGAATGGTCTAGTGACTTTCCCCACTTTCTTCAATTTCAGCCTGAATTTGGCAATGAGCAGTTTATGATCTGAGCCACAGTCAGCTCCTGGTCTTGTTTTTGCTGACTGTATAAAGCTTCTCCATCTTTGGCTGCAAAGAATATAATCAATCTGATTTTGGTATTGACCATCTGGTGATGTCCATGTGCAGAGTTGTCTCTTGTGTTGCTGAATTCCAAGGCCAAATTGCCGGTTACTCCAGGTACCTCTTTACTTCTTACTTTTGCATTCCAGTCCCCTATAATGAAAAGGACAACTTTTTTGGGTGTTAGTTCTAGAAGGTCTTGTATGTCTTCAGAGAAGACCTTGTTCAACTTCAGCTTCTTCAGCATTCCTGATTGGGGCGTATACTGGGATTACTGTGATATTGAATGGTTTGCTTTGGAAACTAACAGAGATCATTTTGTTTTTCTGAGATTGCATCCAAGTACTGCATTTCAGATTCTTTTGTTGACTATGATGGCTACTCCTTTTCCTCTAAGGGATTCTTGCCCACGGTAGTAGATATAATGGTCATCTGATTTAAATTCAGCCATTCCAGTCCATTTTAGTTTGCTGATTCCTAAAATGTCGACGTTTACTCTTGTCATCTCCTGTTTGACCACTTCCAATTTGCCTTGATTCATGGACTTAACATTCCAGGTTCCTATGCAATATTTCTCTTACAGCATCAGACTTTACCTCTATCTCCAGTCACATTCACAACTGGGTGTTGGTTTTGCTTTGGCTCTGTCTCTTCATTCTTTCTGGAGTAATTTTTGCACTGATCTCCAGTAGCATATTGGGCACCTATCGACTTGGGGAGTTCATCTTTCGGTGTCCTATCTTTTTGCCTTTTCATACTGTTCAGGGGGTTCTCAAGGCAAGGATACTGAAGTGCTTTGCCATTCCATTCTCCAGTGGACCACATTTTGTCAGAACTCTCCATCATGACCCGTTTGTTTTAGGTGGCCCTACATGGCATGGTTCATAGTTTCATTGAGTTTATATATATTTAAATCTTTGTTGCTGCTGCTAAGTCACTTAAGTCGTGTCCGACTCTGTGTGACCCCATAGACGGCAGCCCACCAGGCTCTGGGATTCTCCAGGCAAGAACACTGGAGTGGGTTGCCATTTCCTTCTCCAATGCATGAAAGTGAAAAGTGAAAGTGAAGTCACTCAGTCGCTTCTGACTCTCTGCGACCCCATGGACTGCAGCCCACAAGGCTCCTCATCCTCGGGATTTTCCAGGCAAGAGTACTGGAGTGGGGTGCCATCGCCTTCTCCGATTTAAATCTTTAAGTCACGATAAAATGTTATTGTCTTTCTTGCAATTATATAGACAAACTATCAATATTGATGACATTAACATACTTTTAAAAACACTTTGAAAGATTAAAATATTATACAAATTGAAACATTCATAATATGGACAAAAAAGCATGATATTTTAAAGAACACCAGTTACTCCAGTTATTGACTTCAGTTACTTTCTAAAGCTTTATGAGTGAGAGGTGAGACCAGTGATCACCTGCCATTTCCCTATCATGGGTCACACACAAGCTTCAGTCAATAGAGCATTTGGTTAATAGGTCAATAGTGAGCTCTCATCTGACATACACATACTAATGCTTCTTATGACATGTAAACCCTAAGATTCTGCTGATAAGCCCCCAATTCCCAGCTCACCATGTCCTCGCCTTTGTCTAATGCCATCTCCTTGAGTATACAGATGGGAACTATCACTTGTTTCAACTCAAGAGAATTCAGCAAAGGTAAAGGAAGGTGCTGGTGTAGTTAAGGTCCTATATCAGTTGATTTTGAATTCATCAAAGGAAGATTGGGTGGGTATGATTTGGTTTTTGATAGTTGAAAGTTCTATAAAATGGTAATGGGAGCTCCCTGAGGTCAAAGAATAGTGAATATAAATAAAAAAATAAAATGTCTGTGTGTAGGTGCTTTGGTGTGAGAGAAAGGATAGAAAGTGCTTTGGAGGCATCATAGTCCTTTGCAACCTGAGAGAAAAGGAGTGTAATTGTTCATGTGAAGAAAAACAAAACGATTTTATGTAGGTCTGTGGGAAGGGCCCTAGGGGCATGACTGGAGTTTCAGATGAATCTAGAGGCCTTACTGGATGGACACCCATTGGACCACTTCTAAACTTATCGAACACAAGGAAATACAACAGCTCCTCTTGCAGTTCATATGTGGAAAATTTAACTGTTTACACAAAATATAGACTCACAGTAGAGATGAAATGGAGCTTAAGACTCCTTGAATCTATTTCTTTTCTTTTGCTGGTGAGAAAATAAGGACAAGGAGTGGTAAATGACTGCTTTATTGGCATTCAGCAAGTTATTATTAGAGCTGGAAATGGAATAAATATATCTATATAGTAGTATGTATTTAATATACATCTATAAATGATGTATAGTGAAGTGAAGTGAAGTCGCTCAGTCGTGTCTGACTCTCTGTGACCCCATGGACTGTAGCCTACCAGGCTCCTCTGTCCATGGGATTTTCCAGGCAATAGTACTGGAGTGGATTGCCATTTCCTTCCCCAGGGCATCTTCCCGGCCCAGGGATCGAACCTGAGTCTCCCGTATTGTAGACAGATGCTTTACCATCTGAGCCACCAGGGAAGTAAATGATGTATGGACTAGATTAAATATATATGTAATTAAAGATATACTATTTCATTTAATTATATATTAATTTACATAATAATTATTGTATAAATGTATTATTAGTATATAACTCTATATTAAATATATATATTTAGCCCAAAAGGCACTTTAAATATAATTTAGTTCAAAGAAAATGTAGGAGACCTGGGTTCAAACCCTGGGTCAGGAAGATCCTCTGGAGAAGGGAATTGCAACCCACTCCAGTATTCTTGCTTGGAGAATTCCATGGACAGAGGAACTTGGTGGGCATTTCCTTGGGGTCACAAAAAATTGAACGTGACTGAGCGACTACACAGTCTGATGCTTTGCTTTTATAGCCTGGGAAAACTGGGAGCCTGAAGAATTACATGACAAAGTCATTGTCTCTAGACAAAACACCAATAATTTTGTGAAATGAATCGAAGCAATTCATTTGTGTTGTTTTTTCATTTTTCCATTTTACTTCTTTCTACTATTTATGAGCACACTAATATTACATAGATTCGCACATATTTATCCTTCCCTGTGATACTCCTGATTTCTCCTGCTCCACCTATGAAACTTCTGTGGTACTAGATTAGCTCATCTACCTTCTGTCTGTCCCCTCACATATCAGAATTTACCTGCCCCTTATCCCAGTCCTTCTGAGCCTTTTGTCAAGTCGTTGTTTTCTATGTTTGTGAGGAAGTCACTCTAAAGTGCTAAAAAGTTACAATTTTCTCTCCTAGAGATATATGCCTTTGCAAAGCAATCATGAACATACCACAATTAAATTTCTTGAAATGTCTGATATTAGAAATTTTACATTGTTGAGAAAATGTTTCTGGAGAATATATTTGAAGCTTTTAGACAACATCATAAAATGGTTTAGAAACATAGCTAAAGCTAGTTGCTAGGAAGTCACTTCAAAAAGTAAACTGGAAGTAAACTGGGGACGTGGCAATAACATTTTTTTTTTTAAATCAATGCTTTATAAGTTATAGGCACAGATACTTTCTGCACCTTTCTATTTTCAATGTAGAATTTGAACTGAATCTAAAGTGCTTAGACAGGCTATGGAAAATCCCAGGGTATATGTTGCTTAAACTGTTTTGTTGGTCCCCTACTATTTTTAATGATTTTTTTTCCCTTACCTGAATAACCCAGAGGCTGAGCAAATGCATCCCAAAACCTGTGGTTCTTTTTAAACTCAGCTCCATTCTCACCTCTCTTGCTCTGCTTCTTCCCACCCCCTACTCAGTTGCCACGTTCAACAACACTTCAAAGGTGTGGCTGGCTTCATTTCTGGGCTTAGATTCTGTTTAAAGAAAAAGCTAAATTGGAATCAGTTTATCACCCTTGGCTAGGATTTTTAACAGAATTCAAAACCAGAGAGGAACCCCAGCCACATCTACAATGATACCAAGTATATCAGCTGGGTGCTTGATCTTCAGAGGAAGCTATAGACCTGTATAAAGTTCCCTTGTCACTGTTAGCACTGTATCTTGAACCACAATGTACAGCTTCATGGACATCCAGGGTACTTTAAGTATTTTTAGTTTTCTTTAAAAGAGGAGAAATTAGGCTTATTTTACATATATTTCTCTATATGATGATGCTTTTACTAAAATTAAACCAAATGGAGAGAAATGAGTAGATACACAAGCACAAAAGATTCTCAAATTAACGTTTCATTTACTTGGAATAATTTAAGTGGTAGTATATCAAGGCTGTATATTGTCACCCTGCTTATTTAACTTCTATGCAGAGTACATCATGAGAAATGCTGGACTGGACGAAACACAAGCTGGAATCAAGATTGCCGGGAGAAATATCAATAACCTCAGATATGCAGATGACACCACCCTTATGGCAGAAAGTGAAGAGGAGCTTAAAAACCTCTTGATGAAAGTGAAAGAGGAGAGTGAAGTTGGCTTAAAGCTCAACATTCAGAAAACAAAGATCAGGGCATCCAGTCCCATCACTTCATGGGAAATAGATGGGGAAACAGTGTCAGACTTTATCTTTTTGGGCTCCAAAATCACTGCAGATGGTGACTGCAGCCATGAAATTAAAAGATGCTTGCTCCTTGAAAGGAAAGTTATGACCAACCTAGATAGCATATTGAAAAGCAGAGACATTACTTTGCCGACTAAGGTCCGTCTAGTCAAGGCTATGGTTTTTCCAGTGGTCATGTATGGATGTGCGAGTTGGACTGTGAAGAAGGCTGAGTGCCAAAGAATTGATGCTTTTGAACTGTGGTGTTGGAGAAGACTCTTGAGGGTCCCTTGGACTGCAAGGAGATCCAACCAGTCCCTTCTGAAGGAGATCAGCCCTGGGATTTCTTTGGAAGGAATGATGCTAAAGCTGAAACTCCAGTACTTTGGCCACCTCATGCAAAGAGTTGACTCATTAGAAAAGACACTGATGCTGGGAAGGATTGGGGGCAGGAGGAGAAGGGGACAACAGAGGATGAGATGGCTGGATGGCATCACTGACTCTATGGATGTGAATCTGAGTGAACTCCAGGAGTTGGTGATGGACAGGGAGGCTTGGCGTGCTGCGATTCATGGGGTTGCAAAGAGTCGGACACGACTGAGCGACTGAACTGAACTGAACTAAGAGCATAAGCCCTAACCATCAATTAACTTACAGGGTGCAGAAAGCACAACTACCATCGAGCTCCTTCATCTAACGGGCTGTGGTATGATGGATGTAGTCAGTTGAAAGAAGAACCATTGTTTTTAAGAAAGTCTTAAGCCTTATTCCATATTTCCTTTTGGTATCAAGCTTTGCTTAATATATATCTTACATTTAACAAAGCTGCTCTGTGCCTAATCAGTGGCTTGAATACTATATTTTATCCTCTATAAGTGTCATGATACATTTTAAAAAAGACTTTTCACTTGAGATGAATGTTGCATGATGGACAGATCTTCTCCATAGGTTAGGACAGGAAAACTCCAAGCAAAGACAGTAGCATAAACAGTAGGACAGTGGCATGAAATAACAGGACATATTTGTGGAACTGCATGCATTTCTAAGTGGCTGATATGAGGATGGAGGCAGAGGTGACCTTACTAGGAAGTGAGGCTAAGAAACAGGCTGAAGAAACATTACTCAGTTTAGATTGGCTGACTGAGTGTGCAGAAGGACTGTTGGTAGGAGCACCATATAGAAAAGAGAGACTCAAGGGTCATGAGAAGAGTTTAAGAGTGTAGTGGTTCAGAAGAAAATGCAGCTAAGAGGACAGTGGACATAAAATTCAGGAGAGACTTGAAAGTAAACCAAGTTGAAGGGATAATCAAACAATATATTTATAAAATGGATCATAGTGTTGGTATTCAATGATATGAGAAAGTGAAACAGAGAGAAGAACTGAATAAGTGAAGTGTGTCATTTTATTAACTTAAAGCTGGAAACATGGTGATTATACCAGGGTGATCCATTAATTTAGAGTTTAATGCATGGAAGACAGAAAAGCTCCTCAAATGTACCTTTGTTAGACTACATGGTTCAGGGGAAAGCCCATGGCTTTTGAAGTCTGAAGACCCATGTTGCTTTTCCATCTGTGCTTCTGTATCTGTGAAATGTTGGAATGTTGAGGTTTTCATGTGTATAAACTGAATAATACCAGTTATCCTACAGAATATTGTAAATATTAAGTACATTTATGTAAAATACCTGACACAACTTTTGGCAGATATTGGCTGCATAATAAATGTTAATTTTCCTTACTGTAGAAAATCTACTTGAGGTATGTTTGCATTTTTCAGAGCTTTAGAAAGGATTTTGTAGTAAGATGCAGCAACATGGGCAGGAATGTATAAATACAAGAAGAGAAAAAGGAGCCAGGGACCATATTAAGGGTAAAGCCAATTGTGGCCAAGCAGTATAGAATTGAGCAACATTAAGCCTTAGGATTATCTTGCAAGAGACGTGAGCAGAGCTGTCTCCTTGGTAATTAGGGCCTGTGATCCTTCTAGGTTGATAACTTTTTTATGAGCTTATCCTCCTGTCTTTATAATTTGATGCTATTTGAAAAAAATATTTCCTATTTGTCCTAGTTATGAACAGTTCAAGTAATGATTTCAGCCATCAAAATTTTGCACCAAAATGTCTTGTAACACGGTTTACAGAACTTTATCTGTGAAAGTAATTAGTAAAACAGCTTTATTTTATTGTCATTCAGTTAAATCTAGATCTCATTATTTGTGTTTCTACTATGTACTAAGCACCATGTGGGTTCAGTGGGTAAAGAATACTTAAGAAATATCCCATTTCTGCAAAGACCTCACTTTTTAATATCCTATTTCTACTCATATGGACTTTTCTCATTACTGACTCATGGGGTATAGTAACTTTACATACTACTGTGTTATGTTGGAGCCAGATAAAGTTTCTAAAACTGGACAAAATGTCATAGTCCTTTACATTATTTTTCAAAACCATCCAGTGTCCTTTCATACTAGAAGTTTATCTTTGCTTAAAGTTTATCTGAATATCAAAAATAAGATAGAATGAAACTTCTAGAATCAACATTTATTTTCAGTGCAAGAAATTATTTTACTAGGCCCAAAACATTCTGATATCAATAAAATATTGTTTTAGCAATGTAATATAGTCTTCAAAGGCAGGTTTTATTTCTTGCTCTACTTTCTCAGGGACAGGGCTAGACTTTCCAAGGTATCTCACCAAATTTTGCTCAGTAACCCTTTTCCAAAGCTGGGAGGTTGAGTGATAAAACTCTCTCTTACTCTGCTGCTGCTGCTGCTGCTGCTACGTCGTGTCAGTCGTGTCCGACTCTGTGTGACCCCATAGACGGCAGCCCACAAGGCTTCTCTGTCCTTGGGAGTCTCCAGGCAAGAATACTGGAGTGGGTTTCCATTTCCTTCTCCAATGCATGAGAGTGAAAAGTGAATGTGAAGTCGCTCAGTCGTGTCCAACTCTTCGCGACTCCATGAACTGTAGCCCACCAGGCTCCTCCGTCCACGGGATTCTCCAGGCAAGAGTACTGGAGTGGGTTGCCATTGCCTGCTCCACTCTCTTACTCTAAATGTGCACTTTTCCTCCTAGTAAGTACTCTTAAAATCTTATTTTTAAACTCTCATTCTCCCATCCAAATTGATACCTGATGATGCTAATTTCTAAATTAGAGCATCTTCTATCTCTACTCTCTCTAACTATGCCAGGCCCTTATTTATCATGCAATTCATTGTAATAGCCTCCTAAACCAACTTTTCCTCTTCTGTCCTGCTCTATTGGCAAAGTAATCATTCAAATAAAAAACTCTGGCCACAGAATTCACTTACTAAATAGTTTCAGTGGAGCCTTATTGTCTACAAGATCAAATTCAATTCTCTTTCTTTAGAATAAAAAAGTCTTCCATAAACTGATCCCTGCCTAAATGTTTGGCATTTCTTCATGGCACTCCTTGCTTTACTTTAGCTACAACATTAAAAATCTTTATGCCCTGTGATATTTCACCCCCCTCTGTGCTCACTGTGAAAATTCAGCTTGAAATACCCTCTTCTTATCTCCTATTTTTCACTTGACCACCTTGTTCACTCATATTTCAAGAAGTTCATGTGTCATTTCTTCCAGGAAGCATTCTCTGACACCTTTACATCAGGCAGGATCAAATCCACTTCTTCCTAACTTCAACAGCTCTCTGAGTACCCGTTTATCATAGTACTCATTATTGCAGTTACCTGTATAGACTCTGAGCCTCTTCATGTCAAAAGTCATTGTCCTAAGTTTTTGTGTCATTATCTTCTGTTCCTGAGACATGATCATCATTCAATAAGTATTTCATGGAGCATACCTATTCTCCCTACCTTGCCAAAATATGCACAACATATTCACCATGGTTGCCATTTTCCTATGAATATGTCTCTCCACTCAGTCTTACTTAATAAATTTGACAACTCTCACTAACCTTGATAGACATGATATTTTGAGTATTGGTGTTAGCTTTCTTAGCTGCTCAGATTTGGTCACTTGTAACTATTTGATGTTTTCTAGTCCTTAATTACTTTCATAATTTATTAGTGAATTTTATTCCAGGATTATCAGGTTTCTTTGGTAGCCTGTAGAGAGAGACTCAACAAAAGCCATATAAAATCTAAGTTATTTACAGTATCTGTCTTAATTACAGATATGCTATGCATTTTATTAACTCCTTCAAAGAATCTTAAGTATATGAAAAAAAAGGAAAACTAACTTTGGTAATAATTACACTAATGTTATCTTGATAAATTCATCTTTGCTACCTTGGCTTCTAATGGCTAAAATCTTTGTTGCAAAATAACCAGGGCCCAGATACTAAGTGTTTTGCTAATGGCTTACCTTTCTTGAAATCATAGCTTAACATGAACTTAAGCTTGAAAAAGCTGTGAATAAATTCCCAGTATAAAACTTTCTTAATTTTACCTATATATCAGCTCCCTAATATAAACTATACTGATTCTTTCTTATACTACTAACAAATCTTTTGTGACATACAGAAAGATGGCACCAATAGATGCTGGCTAATAGTTTTTATGCTTTTTCTTTATATACTTAGATAATTGAAGTCTAAAGTAAACTTCATTTGTAGTTAGATCTCACGGGAGATTTCTTGAATGGGTAAGTGTTAATCATTCAGTTGTGTGCAACTTTTTGTGACCTCATGGACTGGGGCTAGCCAGGCTCTTCTGTCCATGGGATTCTCCAGGCAAGAATATTGGAATGGGTTGCCATTTCCTTCTCCAGGAGATCTTCCCAACCCAGGGATTGAACCCAGGTCTCCAGCATTGCAGGCAGATTCTTTACCATCTGAGCCACCAGGGAAGCAGACCTAAGTAAATGTACCTTAATTTTAAAGTGAGTATGGGGGTGGGGGAAGTGTGCCGAACTTCCCCACAACATGGGAGACCTGGGTTCAATCCTTGGGTCCAGAAGATCCCCTGGAGAAAGGAATGGCAACCCACTCCAATATTCTTGCCTGGGAATTCCTTGGACAGAGGAGCCTGGTAGGCTACAGTCCACTGGGTCGCAAAGACTAGGATATGACTAAGTGACTAACACACACACACATAAGAGAGGGACATCTGGAAGAACTATCCCCATACCAGTTTCTAACACATGAAATGAAAGCATGCTTAAAAATATTATTTGCTAGACAAAGGTGTAAATATTACACTATGACTCCTGTAATTTAGGGACCTGGACTTTTATATTTACTATCTCTGTATCAAGTGGAACTACCTTTTCATTTAAGATGGTCACAGACATCAGAAAAAAGCAAGGGCATTCCAGAAAAACATCTACTTCTGCTTTATTGACTACGCCAAGGATTTGACTGTGTGGATCACAGCAAACTGTGGAAAAGTCTGAAAGAGATGGGAATAACAGACCACCTTACCTGCCTCCTGAGAAACTGTATGCAGGTCAAGAAGCATCAGTTAAAACTGGACATGGAACAGCAGACTGGTTCCAAATTGGGAAAAGAGTACGTCAAGGCTGTTTATTGTGACCCTGTTTATTTATCTTCTATGCAGAGCACATCATGCGAAGTGCTGGACGAAGCAGGAGCTGGAATCAAGATTGCCAGGAGAAATATCAATAACCTCAGATATGCAGATGACACCACCCTTATGGCAGAAAGTGAAGAGAAACTGAAGAGCCTTTTGATGAAAGTGAAAGCGGAGAGTAAAAAAGCTGGCTTAAGCTCAACATTCAAAAAACAAAGATCATGGCATCCGGTCCCATCATTTCATGGCAAATAGATGGGAAAAAATGGAAACAGTTGAGAGACTTTAATTTTTTGGGGTCTCCAAAATCACTGCATATGGTGACTACAGCCACGAAATTTTTTAATTTTTTAGACACTTGCTCCTTGAAAGAACAGCTATGACCAACCTGAGTTTCCCTGGTGGCTTAGACGGTAAAGCATCTGCCTGCAATGTGGGAGACCCAGGTTTGATTCCTGGGTTGGGACAATCCCTTGGAGAAGGAAATGGCAACCCACTCCATTATTCTTGCCTGGAGAATCCCATGGAGGGAGGAGCCTAGTAGGCTACAGTCCACGGGGTTGCAAAGAGTAGGATGACTGAACTACTTCACTTTCACTTTCCTATAGGATAAAAATATTAGGAATATACTACTAGCAACCTAGTATTTTGCAAATGTTCTCAGTCTCAAAAAGTCTGATCAAAGAGGGTGCTTCTGAGTTAGATACCTAATTTGAATAATACTATTTAAAACTTTACCATCTGAGCCACACTGCCAAGCAGGCAAAACAGAGCTGAGAACGTAACAGGTATACTCACAGGGATACAAAGATTTTAGTCCCAACCTCATGGCCTTCATCTATAGATCTAATTCTAGTTCACTGAGGAAAAATATTTCCCTCGCCTTATCACAATGCATATTCCAATAGTGACCTCAATGTGGTGAGGAGGATGACAGATAATACAAGCAAAAGAGTCTATGGGAGGAAACTCTGGGGGAAATCCTAGCCAACTGTGCACCGAAGTAACAGATACCCACCCTAGAAACCAGATAATCTTTATAGAATTTTGACAAATAGAATAAACAGAATAAATAACCTCCACACTGAGATTATAATAACAGCAGTTATTAGATGGCTTGTTTAGCTGAAGCTCTGTGATTTGGGATTTGGCATGCCATGTTTCTTTGGGTGACATTGACAGCGTAATGGGAAAACTCAGAAGATCACAGCTGCCCCTACTGTATTATTTATTATTGCTTACCATGCATTTCATAAGTAGGTTTATGCATTTGGACACAAATGAACCTGAAGGCTCCAAAGAACACATAAAGTCAAATGGATAGACACAAGTTGGAATGTTGGGTCATTAGGTTTGCTTTTATATGGACTGACACATATGAATCAATAAAAAATCAGACTAACATACATTTCTCATGTCCATGGACTTAAGAAATATACATTATGCTTTTGAAAATCTGTGGTAAAATACAAATTTCTTAAAGAAAATTTGGTTTTATATAAATAATCAGAAAATAATATTCTTTTATAATCTACCACTCAGCAATAATTACTATTAATTTTTTAAAAAGTTTTGAAATGTAACATGCATGTGAAAAATATTGTGAAACATCCTCTCATAAATTCTCAACCAATAACTAATATTACAAGCAGACTATATGGCTCCATCATTCCTTGGTAAGGGGGCAGGAATAACTCTAAGGGATATGTTTATATTGGTTCCTAAAGTGTTGCCAGTAGAATTAATTATCACCCCCACCTACATAACAGGTACTTTTTAAACTAGTTTCCTTTCACTTTTCTACCCCTGCAATGGTTGTTACTTCACCTTCCAAATAAACTACTAGCACTTGAAATCTTATATCAAAGTCTGAATGATCCAAAACTAAGACAAATGTAGAAAACTGAAAATTTTCTACAGAAAATTGAAAATAGATACATCAGCTGTATAAAAAGATGAATAAAACTGATGTATAATTTGAAAGATGGAGGAAAAAAGATAGAAGATATCAATACCAGTATCATAAATTTAAAAGAGGATATTTCTAGAAATATTACAGATATTTAAAAGATAATAATACAATATGAGAAACTTTATGACAGAAAATTGTCAATTTAGGTAAAAATGGATGATTTTCTAGAAAAACAAAATGAATAAAATTAACACTAGAATAAATAATTTCAGTAGTCTTGTATCTGTTAAAGTAATTGAACACATAAATAAGAACTCTTCCCCAGAAAACTTTAGTTATGTATAGCTTCACCAATACAATTTTACATATTTATATTTTAAAAACTGTTTCAGAAAATACAGAAGTAATACCTTTCCAATAATAATCTTAATATAAAAATCTGACTAGGATATTTCCATAAATACAAATTACAGATGAATCATTCTCATGAATACAGCGCAAAATATCTCATGCAAAATCCAGTGATACTTAAAAAGTATATCATGATTAAACTGGATTTTCTCCAAGAATGTAGTTAGCTCAGTATTTAAAAATAAGTCAGTGAAAATTACCATATTAAGAGTATAAGGGGAAAATTAGTTATCTGAATAGAGGCAGAAAAGCAATGATTCAGTTTCAGGATACAGTCACATGTATCCTGAATAAGTCAGGATCCAAGACATATGGATCCATGTTCCAAGTATTTCTACCTCAGTGGGGGAAAACCCCTGCAAAATGGGTTACATAATTTTATGCTGTGTATGCTGGCTCAGATGGTAAAGAATCTGACTGCAATGCAGTAGACCTGGGTTCAATCCCTGGGTTGGGAAGATTCCCCTGGAGAAGGGAATGGCAACTCATTCCGGTGTTCTTGCCTGGAGAATTCCATGGACAGAGGAGCCTGGCGGGCTACAGCCCAAGGGGTCCTCAGAGTTGGACACAACTGAGCTACTAACAAAAGCTTTCACTTTTTTCTTTCGTCCAGTATTTGTAACTTAAACAAATTACAAATTACTTCATCTCTTTTTTCCTTCGTTTTCAACACTGTAAAATTGCAATGCACTAAAACTGCCACTCCCTGAACTCACGACACATCATTTTAAGGATCTAAATTTTATAAAAGATATGTTAAGACATTTAATATATATACTTACATATACATTTTTGTTATAATCTAATTTTTGTTAACATCTTGACTATAATTCATAGAAATCAATGATGTGGTATATGAAATATTGTATCAGATAGTGCAATATTATATGAAGAAGAGTTATATTAATAGTTAGAAATAAAATGCTTTGGTTCATTCTATGAGTGCTTAAGTATTTCAACCAGAATTTTAAATTCAGCAAATAAGTCCCATATTTATTGGTGTCTTAAATTTCTTCCTTTGCCAACTGGAAGCAAGCTAGAGGAAGCCAGCTGAACATGAATCAGTATAAATGCCACACATTTTACAAAGTTTGATTCTGTTTTCCTTTATGTTTGATATAATAAATCTTAGGAATATTGTAGTGTTTTAAAAAACTTATATGTAACCCAAACAATTAGACTTCTTATAGGTATAGTTAGTCCCTTGAGAGGAAAAATTTCAAGATTTCCTCTTTCGTTTTAACACATGTGTATAAAGTAAAACTTATAATTAATGAATCTGCAGGCATTGTTTGCAAGTCTAAGTTTGTAACAGTATAGATGAGATAAGGAAGTAAGTACAATACTCTCCATCAGACACTGTTGTTTATCTCCTTTTTGGGTTTTCATAGTACTCTAGTCATCTGTTTATAATGTCACATATCCTCTATGCTTTATTTGTCTGCTACATGCCATCTCCCTCTTTAACCTAGGAATAATTCATAGATGAATTAATGATGCTGCTATTAACTGTTCTTGATTACCACCTCAGTGCAGAATAAATACCAACAGATTTATTTTGAAAAACAAGTGAAACAGAATTTTCTATTTTTAAAAATTAGTAAACCAAGGTTTTCTCTTTTTTGTAATGCAATGGGGCCAGTATTATGGTCTGATTAGAATCAGGTCTCCAAATAATTATTAACTAAACTATGTTTAGTTAAAAATTACTGCGTACCCTTTCAACAATTTAACAAGAAGAATAAAAGAAGGGAAAAAAAACAAGAACTTTGGAATTTTTTTTTTCTTTTTGGACTCTGTACCATCAAGAAAATTTTAAGAAATTAAAAATAAATATCAATAAAATATGTTTAATTAAACAATCTTGAAACTTGTTTAAATGATTCAAGTAATGGAATAATAAATGTGTGAATCTGAGCTGAGGTTATTAAGATTTGTTGCAAATATAAACTGAGTCCAAGAGGTAGGTAGGAATATATACAAAACATATAGTTTGCAAAGACAGTGAACATTTTGGGGATACTGAGTAGAACAATTAAGAATAGACTGAATACTTAGAAAGTAGTTAAGTAATCAACTTGGATTGATGGGTTGGGTCATTTTTGGAAGGCAGCTAAGCTTACCACTATGCCACTGACATACACTAAAGGAAGTACATACTCATTTTTGAATGCTATTGTAGAAACTGACAAAACCATTAAAAATTTTTGAGCAGAAGAGTAATACACATAGAGCTGAATTTAATAACATTAATCCAGAGAATGTATAGAATTTGTAGAGCATAAAGAGATTGAGAGCAGAAAATATTATTTTATTTAAATAAGGTAATACCGAATTGATTTAACATTATGGATATTGTTGATACAATGAAGAAATAATAGATAAAAGACCAATAAAAATTGACTAGGCATAGTCAGTGGGATATAAAGAAAAGATATGTCATGTCTACTCAACTATATTAAAACAAATGAATGAAGCATTATAAAATACTCCTTTTATGATTTAACACATAAATAAAACAAGCTGTATATTTTGATATGATTATCTTTTTCACTATTGGATATTATATATCTGAGGATTCAGTCATTTCTGTTTTCACTTCAGATCTTTTCAATAAAATATACCTTTCAATATTTTATAATTAAGAATATAGATATGTAATAGACTTTGAATAAAGCAATGTTTGTTGTAGTCAAATATCACAATCTTTTCCTTACTTTGTTGCTGTAAAGAAGAAAATTTGGGGGAACAAGGAAAGATTTGACAGTCTCTGGCCTTTAGCATTCCTCAACTAGGAAATTATTCCCAATGTTCCCTTATTTTGTAGCCTACTTTTGAAGTAATTCCTTAAAGATTTCTTTCTGTTTTGAGCTCTGAGTATCATTTCATTTCCTGTCTTCCTATGTGATAGACAAAGCCTTCTTTGTTTTAAAAAAGAGCTTTATAAAACTATAGTTCATTCAAAGATGATATGTACATTCATAGTGTACTCACACATAAAAGGAGGAAAACGGCCTTGAAAATCCTCATGTGAGAGGATCCTGTTCCTCTAGACAAGGATCCTGTTCCTCTAGACAAGTTCCTCTAGAACTTTGTTCACTGGAAACATCATCAATTTCAAGTGGAACCACCATATTAACAATTCATCCTCTCCCATTCTGATTCCTCACTGTCCCATTAAAAAAAAGAAAGAAACAAGAGTTTATTCCTGAATACATAGTACCCAAATGAAACCTGGTTATTGGAAACTGGCCTTGTGGAGAGATGGGTGACTTCTAAGACAGTGTGAGCTCTACCCTTGCCGACACACTGATGTTCCATGACTGAAGTTACCTTAATGCTAATAAAAATGTTTTAGTGATTATAGCTGACCATGAATTAAAGAAATGTATGTAAAACAAACTTCCAGTATTGCTGAGTTAATATGTTGGTGAAACCTTAATCAGAAGAAAATCCTATCCTGACCTCACTGAGACCTTCTATCTTGCATCATTCACCTATTTCTGGGCTATTGCTTTAGCTTCTGTGGCCTATCCTAAGGCACAATGTGACATAATCTGTATCACAGAACAACATATATGGGTATCACAACACTTGTAAATATGTAAATATTTTTGTGACTTCTCACTTTCTGGCTGTAACTTAGCAATGTTTGTGCTATATATTCACAGTTTTCAATAAATGCACCTCTAGAATTTTAGCTATTTTTGATGCAATGTTCCTATTGGACAGATCTTTATAATGTTTATGGATTTCTTCAGTGACATCTTCCTTCTGTGGCTGTGTTTTATTGTGTCACTTGACTTGCGATTCAACTTTTTTTCAGACCTCCAATATCTTTTTCTTTTTTATTTTTTTACAATAGTAGTGAGATATTAACAATCTCATGGTAAAATAACAGCTACTTAGATGACCAGTATTTTAAACATTTCTTTCAGAAGGCAGATTAATTCACTCTGATTACTCCAGTGTCCTGTTTTCTTTTCTAGATTATGAACTCTTTGAGAACAGGATATGGGCTCTCCCTTTATATCCTTGGCATTAAGGCAGTGCTGAGGTAGAAACAGTGTCAGACTTTATTTTGGGGGGCTCAAAAATGACTGCAGATGGTGACTGCAGCCACGAAATTAAAAGACGTTTACTCCTTGGAAGGAAAGTTATGACCAACCTAGATAGCATATTCAAAAGCAGAGACATTACTTTGCCAACAAAGGTCCGTCTAGTCAAGGCTATGGTTTTTCCAGTGGTCACGTATGGATGTGAGAGTTGGACTGCGAAGAAAACTGAGCACTGAAGAATTGATGCTTTTGAACTTTGGTGTTGGTGAAGACGCTTGCGAGTCCCTTGGACTGCAAAGAGATCCAACCAGTCCATCCTAGAGATCAGTCCTGGTGTTCATTGGAAGGACTGATTCTGAGACTGAAGCTCCAATACTTTGGCCACCTCATGCGAAGAGTTGACTCATTGGAAAAAACCCTGATGCTGGGAGGGATTGGGACAAGAGGAGAAAGGGACGACAGAGGATGAGATGGCTGGATAGCATCACCGACTGGATGCACATGAGTTTGGGTGAACTCCGGGAGTTGGTGATGGACAGGGAGGCCTGGCGTGCTGCAATTCATGGGGTCACAAAGAGTCGGACACGACTGAGTGACTGGACTGAACTGAACTGAGGAAGTAATAAGTGAAAGTGAAAGTTGCTCAGTTGTGACCAAATCTTTGCAACCTCAGGGATTATACAGTCCCTGGAATTCTCCAGGCCAGAATACTGGAGAGGGTAGCTGTTCTCCTCTCCAGGGGATCTTCCCAACCCAGGGATTGAACCCAGGTCTCTCACATTGCAGGCAGATTCTTTATGAGCTGAGCCACCAGAGAAGCCCAAGAATACTGGAGTGGGTAGCCTATCCCTTCTCCAGTGGATCTTCCTGACCCAGAAATAGAACTAGTAGCTCCTTCATTTTGGGCAGATTCTTTACCAGCTGAGATACAGGGGAAGTCCTAGGAAGCAATGTGGCTCAGCTAATGAAGAATCTGCCTGCAATGCAGGAGATCCTGGGTTGGGAAGATCCCCTGGAGACCTGGGTTCGATCCCTGGGTTGGGAAAACCCCCAGAGAAGAGAATGGCTACCCACTCCAGTATTCTGGCCTAGAAAATTCCATGGAACGTATAGTCCATGAGGTTGCAAAGAGTCAGACATGACTGAGTGATTTTCACTTTCAAAGGTTTGCTGACTTGATTAATGAGTTTATCGCCAATTAACACCCTGTCCATGTTGTAGGTTTCAGTCACTTAATTGGAGGAGGGTCTTGGATCAGATAATCTTGTTTTGTTTTTTTTTTTTCTCTTTGTCTGATTTCATCATACTGTACCTATCTTAATCACCAATATGCATATAAATACTCTCTTCAGCTTGATGCAAAATCACTGCACATTGATTCCAAAAGTTCTATCTTTTTGAATCACTTGGTAAAGCACAAAAGTTGGTAGTTTTACTTCAGAATGACTTTTTCGGCAGATATACACAGTTTTGGATGTGGTCTTAAATGACTTCAACTTAGCAAATCGTATGTTTTATTTTTTTTTCCCCAAAATCTTAACCCTACTAATGTCTGCAGAATCATAAATATATTACATTTACAGTTAGAGTATGATATTTTTAATGTGAATGGACTCTAAAGGTGATCAGTTTGATATTTACAGTCTGTGGCATTTCCAGAGAGAGAAATCTTTGTTTACGGACTGTCTGGCAGTATGGCTTCTTCAGATGAGGTAAACATCATCTGTGGTTCAGCAGGAAGCACGCACCATATACACACAGTTCCTGAGCAACTGCTATTAGATGATCATTGATTATGCTTTTAGTGTTTTCAAGGTCAAGGAAAAGTCTGGTTAGGCTT
This sequence comes from Oryx dammah, assembly GCF_014754425.2. NCBI lineage: Eukaryota > Metazoa > Chordata > Mammalia > Artiodactyla > Bovidae > Oryx > Oryx dammah. Next base: position 21,155,724 of record NW_024070185.1, read on the forward strand.
ACGGAACAGATAGCAAACTACATTCTCAGTTGAAAGGTCTTTGAAAGCCTTTTTTAGCTTTGTCAGTGATGTACTATATGCTGCAGGCTTACTATGTCTCTTTAGCAGGTCATGTATTTTCTTTTATGCTCCACTGAGTAGAGCTAAATCAATTTTTAAATCACATTGCCATATTATGCATCTCTACAATTGAGACTAGGTAGATAATTGTTTGCTACTTTTAAAAAAGCCTTTCGGTTATAAAGCTTGAAAGGGAGAAAAGATAACTCTCTTCTTTATCATCCTGAATTGTTAGGTTATAAACCAAAATTAAGTCAAACAATGATGCAAAACCTCTACACTCTAGAGAAAAAGACCTTCTTTATTTTTGTAGGGGTAAGTAAAAGTAAAGGGTAACTAATAGCAATAAGGAATGCCTGATGGAAAATTAGAATAAGCAGTTTTTCTGTTTTGATCCAAATACTAACATGGTATGAAACCACTTGAGATACAATAAAATGTGAAAAAAATATGTTAAAAGAACAGCATTTTTATTGTTACTATTATCATCATTACTACTAAATTTTCTAGTTAAATACTATATTTTTACATAAAATGTAACCAGTAAAAATCACTGCAGATGGTGACTGCAACCATGAAATTAAAAGATGCTTACTCCTTGGAAGAAAAGTTATGACCAACCTAGACAGCATATTCAAAAGCAGAGACATTACTTTGCAGACTAAGGTCCGTCTATACAAGGCTATGGTTTTTCCTGTGGTCATGTATGGATGTGAGAGTTGGACTGTGAAGAAGGCTGAGCGCCAAAGAATTGATGTTTTTGAACTGTGGTGTTGGAGAAGACTCTTGAGAGTCCCTTGGACTGCAAGGAGATCCAACCAGTCCATTCTGAAGGAGATCAACCCTGGGATTTCTTTGGAAGGAATGATGCTAAAGCTGAAGCTCCAGTACTTTGGCCACCTCAGGCAAAGAGCTGACTCATCGGAAAAGACTCTGATGCTGGGAGAGATTGGGGGCAGGAGGAGAAGGGGACGACAGAGGATGAGATGACTGGATGGCATCACTGACTCGATGGACGTGAGTCTGAGTGAACTCCGGGAGATGGTGATGGACAGGGAGGCCTGGCGTGCTGCGATTCATGGGGCCGCAAAGAGTCGGACACGACTGAGCGACTGAACTGAACTGAAAGTGAGTGAAGGGTACTTGGAACTTCTCTATGTTTTTTCAAACTTTCAGGGAATCTATATTTTTTTCAAAGTTAAAAAAAAAAACAAAAAAGAAAAAAAAAGAATCACATTTGTGAATATCAAAAGGCAAAAATTAATACATTATATCATGAATTTTCCTCATCAAAATTCTGAGAAATTTCTTAGTTTTCACTTTTTACATAGGGTAGCACTAAACTTGTTTTGGAATTGATTGACCAACCATCAGGTATTTAACATAAATGGTAATGATGGTGATTAAATAAATTAAAGTCATGTTTTTTTCTTCTTAACCATGGGGGAATAGACAGCTTAGCAGTCTACATTGAATAAACGTGTGAAAGAAAGTAAATGCTTTTCACAATTCCTAAAAACAAATGAGAAAAATAACGTACAAATGGAAACTTGTGAATATTAGAAGGAATTAATGGGGAGGAGTTCTTAGAAAAATCAGAAACTTGTGTGAAATGGTTCATTCACTGAATGTTAGAGCTGCAGTTTGCTTGACAGATGATTCAGATAAGCATGTTTAGAAAAACTACATTTTACATATCTTCAAATTTATTTCATAGTTTTAATGTTTAAATTATCAACTAAGATAAGTTATTATATATTAAATTCAAAGAAGTAGAAAAAACACAGCTTGGAAACTAAGAGAAACAAAAGAAGTGAATTTATAAAGAGATGGAAAATTAAATACACAAATTTGAATATAGAAACATAGTATAATTAATAATTACAAGCAATAGCTTGTTCTTAGAGTAAACATGCAGCTAAATGACTAACTCACTAAAAACCACCAACCATTTTTGAACTAGACATGGTGATTTAAAGGACTTTTAGAAAAATAACATGTAGAAATAGGTAGAAAACTCTAAAAAAGAATCTTAGGAGTTGATGAACTTGGTCATAAGTTAACAAATAATAGAATTCTGTAGCAGTTAAAAAGCTTGGTCTTGGGACTTCCTTGGCAGTCCAGTGGCTACAGCTCCATGCTTCTACTGCAGGTGGCAGGGATTCAGTCCCTGGGGTGGGAACTAAAACTCATCCTGCACGGTGTGGCCAAAAAGCAAAAACACCCCCAAAACTTGGTCTTGTATTAAAAAATTAATTGAACTAAATAGAAAATCCAATGACATAGGTTTTTTTTTTTAAAAAAAAAAAGAGTTTATATAATAAAGCTGGCTTTCTAGTAATGGTGAAAAGTTGGTTTACTAAAAAGAAAAAATATATATGTATCTGTATACATATATATCATTGGGACAACTGGTTAGCCATGTGTGAAAACAAACCTATCTTTCTGTCACTCTGTATGCCAAAATATATCCCAGATGTTGCAGAAATTTAAATATAAAGTAGTTGAACTATGAAAGTAGTAAGAGGAATAAGAAGGGCTGTTTAATATACTCAGAATGAAATCCCCGAAGCCATAAACAAATGATAAAACAGTAGGACTGACTACGTAAAAACTGAATATGTCTGTATAGCAAAACGGTTTAAAAACAAAGTCAAAAGGCAAAAGACAAACTAGGAAAATAATTTGTAATGTATTTTGAGGACAAAAGGCTCATATTCTGAAAAGAAATACTTTCATTATTTAACCCATAGCTTCCTTGCCAACATCAGTTTCTAACATACTTGCCCTTACTTGCTCCTTTTCAGTCACACTGCTCCTATTTTCCTTAAATATTCCAAACACTGTCCCTATCTCAAGGCATTTGAATTGCAGTCATGTAAATGAGTTGGTATGTTATATCTCTGGAGAAACAGTTCCAGGACTCCCTCTCAGTTACCAAATTCCACAGTGATGTTCAAGTCCCTACATAAAATGGCATAGTACAAAGGATACTGTTGCCCCTCCCTATCCACAGATGCCCAACCTGTGCATTGGGGGGGTCAACTGTACTGTTGCCTCCAACTAGAATGTTCTTCTTTCAGATATCCACATAGCATGTACTCTCACACCTTTTAGTTTGTGTTTGTATATCCTCTTCCCAGATACTTTCCTGAGTAGTATAACCATATTAGTACCTTTGCCACTCTTAATTTCCGTTATTTCTTTTCCAGCATCATTAATTCTTGGCATGATTTTATGTATGTATGTTTACATGTTTATATATATATAGTCGATCTTCCTATTCTCAAATTTCTTGCAAATAGGAACATCATATTGGAAAAAATTAAAATTCTGGTGACACAGAATTTTAGAAGATATGAGAAAACACAGCATCTTTGGGAATGATTTAGAACACTCCATCAAGATGCATTCTTTTACATTTCACTAAGAAATTACAGATCTAAGAATACAGACAACTAATAGAAGTATATATATGTATATATATAAACACACACACACACACAAATATATGTTGAACTTATTATTAGTAGTATTAACAATAAAAATAGAAACAATAAAAATCCACTTTTGGGGGCCAAGTGAACAAATGAATAAGCATCAAAAGTGTTGTCCCATAGCATTTACAAAGAACAAAGCAGATTCACAATTATGTTACAAAAAAAAAAAAAAAAAAACAGGTGAAGCAAGGAAAGTAATATAAAATACAGTGTGTAGAATTTGGTTCCATTTATGTAAGAAACAAAAAAAAAATGAACTTGATCATTACAATATTGCAGGGAGTAGAATGAGGTACCTGAGGTAGGAGCAAAAGACAATTTTGTATTATTTAACATTTTATGTACCACTGAAACAACAACAGCCACAATAAGAGAGATGGAAAGATGAGGGCTGGTGGCAAGTGGAATTTGTGCAGTGACCAGGCTGGTGAAGAGGAAGAAGTTTGACAGTTAAGAAACCTACAGATCATGATAAGATGTCTATGTGGAGGGATGGGAAACCATGAAGGGATTGATTTGACACAAACTGCCTAACCAAATTTGGCAGAGCCTGGATTTGAAACAGGCTTTGTCTAACTCTTCTCTACACCCCCAAATAAGATTATGTAAAAGAGTTGAACAATATGATTTGAAAACTTTGTAAATAAACTTAAGTTACCTAACTTTACATGGGTATGCTATTTTGGATTTACCTGGTAGTATCATCTGTACATCAGAGAACAGATTTTCTGACAAATAAACAAATCCTTTACATGGAAATGTATAAAACACAGATGATGCATCTAAATTACAGATACGTTTCAAAGTGAGATACAGTATACAACCCTCTTTTCTCAGATGGGGAATTATATTTGCAACCTCTCCAACATGAACACCTAGAAGGTGTATATTTATATAATATATTCATATTTATTTTGAAGTTTTACATCTTTGGAATCATCAACATTAAGATGAAACACTAATATCAACATTATACCAACACTAAGATCAACATTATCACTGAAAGATGAACACCCCAGGTTGGGAGGTACTCAATATGCTACTGGAGAAGAGTGGAGAAATAGTTCCAAAAAGAATGAAGAGGCTAAACCAAAGTGAAAGTAACGCTCAGTTGTAGATGTGACTGGTGATGGCCAAAAAGAATGAAGAGGCTGAACCAAAGTGAAAATAATGCTCAGTTGTAGATGTGACTGGTGATGGAAATAAAGTCTGATAATGTAGGAACTTGGGATGTTAGGTCCATGAATTAAGGTAAATTGGAAGTGGTCAAACAGGAGATGGCAAGTGAACATCAACATTTTAGGAATCAGTGAACTAAAATGGACTAGAATGGGTAAATTTAATTCAGATGACCATTATATCTACTACTGTGGGCAAGAATCCCTTAGAAGGAATGGAGTAGCCCTCACAGCAACAAGCGAGTCCAAAATGCAGCACTTAGGTGCAGTCCCAAAAACAACAGAATGATCTCTGTCCTTTTCCAAGGCAAATCGTTCAATATTACAGTAATTCAAGTCTATGCCCCAACCACTAATGACAAAGAAGCTGAAGTTGAACTGTTCTATGAAGACCTAAAATACCTCCTAGAACTAACACCAAAAAAAGATGTCTTTTTCATCATACAGGACTCAAATGCAAAAATAGGAAGTCAAGAGATACCTGGAGTAATAGGCAAGTTTGGCCTTAGAGTACAAAATGAAGCAGGGCAAAGGCTAAAAGAATTTTGCCAAAAGAACACACTGATCATAGCAAACACACTCTTCCAACAACACAAGAGAGACAACTCTACACATGGACATCACCAGATAGTCAATATCGAAATCAGATTGATTCTATTCTTTGCAGCTGAAGATGGAGACATGCACAAGACTGGGAACTGAGTGTGGCTCAGATTATAAACTCCTTACTGCAAAATTCAGACTTGAATTGAAGAAAGTAGGGAAAACCACTAGACCATTCAGGTGTGACTTAAATCGCTTATGGTTATACAGTGGAAGTAACAAATAGATTCAAGGGATTAGATCTGATGGAGTGCTTGAAGAACTGTGGACAGAGGTTGTAACATTGTACAGGAAACTGTGATCAAAACCATCCCCAAGAAGAAGAAATGAAAAAGGCAAGACGGTTGTCTGAGGAGACCTTACAAATAGCTAAGTAAAGAAGAGAAGTGAATGGCAAAGAGGAAATGGAAAGATATATCCATATGAATGCAGAGTTCCACAGAATAGCAAGGAGAGACATAAGAAAACCTTCCTCAGTGATCAATGCAAAGAAATAGAGAAAAACAATAGAAGGGAAAGACTAGAGATCTCTTCAAGGATATCAGCGATACCAAGGGGACATTTCATGCAAAGATAGGCAAAATAAAGGACATAAATGGTATGGACCAACAGTAGCAGAAGATATTAAGAACAGGTGGCAAGAATAAACAGAAGAAGTATACAAAAAACATCTTCATGACCTAGATAAACACGATGGTGTGATCACTCACCTAGAGCCAGACATCTTGGAGTACAGAGTCAAGTGGGCCTTAGGAAGCATCACTGCAAACAAAGTGCAGGTGATGGAAATCCAGGTAAGCTATTTTAAATCCTAAAAGATGATGCTGTGAAAGTGCTACACTCAATATGCCGGAAAATCTGGAAAACTCAGCAATGGCCACAGGACTGGAAAAGCTCAATTTTTATTCCAATCCCAAAGAAAGGCAATGCCAAAGAATGCTCAAACTACCACACAATTGCACTCATCTCACATGCTAGCAAAGTAATGCTCAAAATTCTTCAAGCCAGGCTTCAACAGTATATGAACCATGAAATTCCAGATGTTCAAGTTGGATTCGGAAAAGGCAGAGGAACCAGATATCAAATTGTGAATATCTGATGGATCATAGAAAAAGCAAGAGAATTCTAGAAACATACCTACTTCTGCTTCATTGAGTATGCTAAAGCCTTTGACTGTGTGGATCAAAACAAACTGTGGAAAATTCTTAAAGAGATGGGAATACTTTACCTGCCTCCTGAGAAATCTGTATGCAGGTCAAGAAGCAACAGTTAGAACTGGACAAGAAACAACAGACTGGTTCCAAATTGGGAAAAGAGTTCATCAAGATTGTATATTGTCACCCTGCTTATTTAATTTCTATGCAGAGTACATCATGAAACATGCCAGACTGAATGAAGCACAAGCTGAAATCAAGATTACCAGGAGAAATATCAATGACCTCAGATATGCAGATGCCACCACCCTTATGGCAGAAAGCAAAGAGGAACTAAAAAGCCTCTTGATGAAAGTTAAAGAGGAGAGTTAAAAAGCTAGCTTGAAACTCAACCGTTCAAAAAACTCAGATCATGGCATCCAGTGCCATCACTTCATGAAGAATAGATGGGGAAACAATGGAAACAATGACAGAGTTTATTTTGGGGGAGACTCCAAAATCACTGAAGATGGTGACTGCAGCCATGAATTTAAAAGACACTTGCTCCTTGGAAGAAAAGTGATGACCAACCTAGTTCAGTTCAGTTCAGTCACTCAGTTGTGTCCGACTCTGTGTGACCCCATGAAATGCATCATGCCAGGCCTCCCTGTCCATCACCAACTCCCGAAGTCCACCCAAACCCAGGTCCATTGTGTCGGTGACGCCATCCAACCATCTCATCCTCTGTCATCCCCTTCTCCTGCTGCCCTCAATCTTTCCCAATGTCAGGGTCTTTTCAAATGAGTCAGCTCTCCACATCAGGTGGCCAAAGTATTGGAGTTTCAGCCTCAACATCAGTCCCTCCAGTGAACACCCAGGACTGATTTCCTTTAGGATGAACTGGTTGGGTCTCCTTGCAGTCCAAGGGACTCTCAGACAGCATATTAAAAAGCAGAAACATTACTTTGCTGACAAATGTCCATCTAGTTAAAGCTATGGTTTTTCCAGTAGTCAGGTATGGATGTGAGAGTTAGACTCTAAAGAAGGTTGAGCATCGAAGAACTTATGATTTTGAACTGTGCTACCGGAGAAGACTCTTGAGAGTGCCTTGGACTGCAAGGAGATCCAACCAGTCCATCCTAAAGGAAATCAGTCCTGAATATTCATTGGAAGGACTGATGCTAAAGCTGAAGTTTCAATACTCTGGCCACCTGATGCAAAGAACTGATTCATTTGAAAAGACCCTGATGCTGGAAAGATTGAAGGCAGGAGGAGAAAGGGATGACAGCAGATGAGATGATTGGATGGCATCACGGACTTGATGGACATGAGTTTGAGTAAGCTCGGAGAGTTGGTGATAGACAGGGAAGCCTGACATGCTGCAGTCCATGGGGTCGCAAAGAGTCTGATGTGAATGAGCAACTGAAGTGATCTGAACTGATTTTTGGTATTTTTTTTAAAGTGAATTGAATAGGGAATGCTTAAACTAATGTGCAGGCTCTAATTTTTCTCTGTACTCTGATAATATATGAACATAAATGAAAAAATGTAAGTTATCAGAATAAAATTTAAAGATGAATGAATGATTATATAAATAAATAGTTCTGTTATAGCTGCTATGTGCAATTCTAATATTTGTTTTGGGAAACTAATTGTTTCCTTTATTAAAATTAAGAAAGTAGTAGATAAAACTTCAAAGAAAACCATTAACTCTGTCTTTTTTGAAGTAATTTTATTCTATAACTACATTTTGTTATGCTATACCTTTACTGACTATTGAATAAACATGATGTTAGAAGATATTTTTTTCCAAAATTATTTCTCCAAAAGATAGTTTGAAATTCTCTTGATGTTCATATCCTTTCCATTTCTATTTGTCATATTTTTAAGGTTATACTTATATTATTAAAACAAGTTTCTAATGGGGAGCCTTGCTTTTAGTCCACTCTACTCATTCAAGTCTGCTAAAGTTCTGTTTTATTTCTGTGCTAAAGCATGAAATGATGCCTTACTGTTCAAAGGGTAGAGTTTCAAATCATTTGTTTGACAGAGAAAACCTTTAGGACTGAGTATGACTATAACTGGATTACTGTACATACAGATAATTAGAGGAAAATGGTCTTAATTTGTGGGATCTGAGTTCTGGAATTAGAATCTGCCATTGGGAATGGAGCAAAAGCTAAAGGAATTGAACTACAATCAGACATGTAAGAAATTTAGACTAAAAGCCCAAGCTTGTTATTCCTTCTCCTCCTAATAAATCAAGAGACACCATGTCAAAGTGGAAACACGGAGGGAAATGACTAGGGGTAGTTAATTAATATACACTGTTTGTTCTGAAGTGGCAGTAGGGACTGAGGCAACTTTCAATATTTTAATGAGAGTGTTCCAATAAGTTAGTGAAGAATTCCAATGGGAAATCCAGAAATCTTAGCAGATGGTCAGAAACAAAATCATTTTTAGAAATAAATATTATATTTGAGTAGCACTTCAAGATCTGTTATTTTATTTATCCTTCTTTATTTATATATAATAAAATAGTAACTATTTATTTAAAAGAAAAAAAAACTCATTGGAAAAGGCCCTGATACTGGGAAAGATTAACGGCAAAAGGAGTAGGGGGTGGCAGGGGATGAGATGGTTAGATAGCATCATTGACTCAATGGACATGAATTTAAGCAAACTCCAGGAGATAGTGGAGGACAGAGGAGCCTGGCATGCTACAGTCCATAGGGTCACAAAGAGTTGGATGCAATTAAGTGACTGGATAACAACGTGTAAAATTAGTAAAAATACATAAGGTACTTCCCATGCTTTTCTTTCACGTATCCTCAAAATAATCAATCCTTTGTTGCTGCTGCTCTAAGTTGCTTCAGTTGTGTCTGATTCTTTGCAACCCCATGGCTCCTCTGTCCATGGAATTCTCCAGGCAAGAACACTGGACTGGGTTGCCATTTCCTTCTCCAGGGGATTGTCCCAGCCCAGGGATGGAACCCACATCTCTCTTGTCCCCTGGCAGGCAGGTTCTTTACCACTAGGACCATCTAGGGATCTCAGTGCTATGAGGTAAGAACTATTATTATTATAACATTGATTACAGAACAGAAAAAGTGAACGACATATTGAAGATAACATTGTTAGTAAGTGACACAGTTGGGACTGGAAGCCAAGTTTTGCAGACACCAGAGTGTATGCTGTGGGCTCCTACACTGCTTCTCCCACCAATAACTGTTGCACATTCCTGATGCTATACAGCTACAAATATGTTGACAAAAGAATGAAAGCCAATATTTATATTTATTATCTATAGAGTTGTAGTTACCTTTCTGAATAGGAACTGAGACTAGATATGTATTCTTCAGAAAATGACCCACTCTCTTTAAGGAAAGGTTTGTTTCATGAACTCTCCTTTATTCTCAATTCAGCTGATGCCCTAAGCTAGACACTTTCCTTTGGGGTATGCTATTTGGCTACCCAAATAGAGTGGCTAGATCATACCCACCTAGGTCATTTCTTTGTGACTGGTCTACTTGACACCTGCTAATGTTTTAACAAATGATTAATTTTTGTCATTTGAGACATTTTAGCTATCTTACAGAGCAAACCATTTTAGGTAATGAACAATATAGATGCTTACAAAGTAACTTTTTCTCTGGCTCTTAACCAAAGGAATCTGAGACACTAATTTTTCTTTGTTTGTGATGGCAAAACATTTAGAAAAAAAAAGGGGCAGTTTAGTAATACTCATTTAATTTGCTCTTATTTAATACTTTAATAAGAAAGGAACTATTCTTTCCCCTACAGTGTTTCGGTCTCTATACTTTAAAATTGTTTTCATTTCTTTCCTTATATAGGGGGGAATATTTTAGCTATAATTTATACTGCTTATAATTACAATCTATTAAGACCTCAGCCTAATCATTTCATTATACTGGATTATTTGGTTTTAGTCTAGTGAGCATTAATGCAGCTTTTAATATCATTGGTTTTTATATCCTTATAAAGAGCTCATTTGTTTTACTATACAAAATTATCTTTTTATTGATGTGCTGAGGTAGATACCTACAATAGAAGATCATCAAAATAAACTGTGATTTTTGTGATTCAACTTTCATGTTTTGATTTCTTCAGTGATTTTGTTATCTTACTCTCTGGCTGCAGGTGTTTTTATAGATAAACAATTGGATTAACTCGGAAGCCTTAGAGCTGCTCACCATTACACATTCACAAGTCAATAATATCAACAGGTATATTGTAAGGACTCATTCTCTTACAGATAGAAAAGTCGTATGTGACAATAAACTAAATTAACCAAGAGATTCTGTTTCACAGATCAAAAAGACAATCAAATGAGAAAAGATATGTGAGTGGGGAAACATATTAGGAACTAAGAGCTGTGTAGAATTAATTCCTCAAATGAAAAGTTTGAAATTGGTCTAATGGGCTTTGAGATGCTTTGGAGAAGAAATGGAGATTTTTGAGAGAGGACAAAAGAGATGACGAGTGACAGCACACTGTTTTACGTATTACCAAATTGTCTCCCCACAACAAAAACGAAAATGGACTGTTAGTATAAATGCTGATGCACCCCCTCCATCACGTCATGTTCAGCCAAACAGATGCAGACTTGGAGGCCAGCCAGGATCACGGTCACACTCATGCTTCAAAACAAAAATTTTGTTCCTAATCAGTTTAACGCAGGCTTTCTGTGTCCTTTTTCTACCTGCTTTTGGGATGGAAGACACTGAGATTTAGAGCACACGAAAGGGAATTAACAAAAAGATGAGTTTACAGTTTGCTTGTAGAATGAAGCAACATGGATGATGTGTAGGTGGTGGAATAGATTGAGAAGAGTGGCAAGAAAACTGGGGAAAATCTAAGACAAAGTGATTAGAGGAAGAAGGAATAAAGCAAAGGTAAACAGATTTTCTTGCTGACCTGAGGACTCATTGAAGTCTGTAATTGTATCTATATGGTGACAATAAAATTTAGGTTTTAGTGGTTTTCCATAGCAGTGATCTGGAATGGGGAGGCAGAAAATGTAGATAAACAATGAGATATAAGAACTAATATTATTGGATATAATCTGGCTGAATGATGAAACATAATTTTAGGATGAAAAGGAGGTACAGAGGGAGTAAAATGGGGAGTGTAGGTGAGGAAGAGAAGAAAGACAATGAAATACTGAGAGAAAACGTGTGGTCAAAATGAGACCTCTAAAAATCCTCTATTCCATAAAAGCAAGGAGAAATCTGGCCAAAAAGCCAGAATCAACCATTTCAGAGCTGTACAAATTAACCAAAAGCTTATAGCAACCAAGGGACTATTTATACAAGAAAAATCGCTCTATAAGAGTGCCAGCTTTGTGGCCTTTTAGCTTCCCCTTTCCCCATCTTCTGCTCTCCCAACATTTGTTGTGGAAAATCAACAAGGCAATGACTGGAGGGAGCAGAAAAGGGCTAGATCTCTTTCAATGTCTCATTCTAAAAGAACTGTCACTATTTGATTTGCCTGGTGGTTTCCCAGAAGTTCTCACTTGTAAAACTACTTACTCTGATACGACTTGGAGCTTATATAGCATTGAACAACTGTTCCTCAGGGAGAATATTGAGGGAGGGTATTTGTCATAAGAAATTACAGGTAATGGTTTAACTTGTGGTCCCTTGGGGCACCTGGGGAAACCAACAGTAAAAATAAAAATGTTTAAAAGGAAAAATGCGAAATGAGAGGGCTTTGAAAATCTCTGAAGTATTATTGGGAATCTAGAAGACCACATGTCTGTAGAGCACAAGTCCGAGGCAGTGTTCTCAGGAGAGTCATATGAAGGCCCTAAGTTCTCATCATGCCTGGGCTTTTGGCTCTGTACAAGCAGGAAGTGAAAGTAGAGTTGATAAATACCTGTCTGAGTGTTGAAGGTATGCCACTTGGCAAATACTTAGTGCATTTTGCCAAAAATGAGTTATTCACATACAGTGGGGCTCTACTTCTGAACTCTGCCATTTTCCATTAATCTGTGAATAAAGAACAGTTATCATTGCTCACCGCCCTGTCTTATGAGTTTAATCCTTACTTACCATGGTCTCTGACCAGAAGTGCACCCTGATTGGAAATTAAGACAATAACCAAATAAGACATTCTGTGCTTTGGACAAGCAGGTCCCTTAAATAGTCAGATGCATACTTCAGGAAGAATTTTAATGAACCCAGATTCTTACATCTTCCCATACAAAGAAAAGCACTGAAATCATTGACTTCAGATAACCATTCTTTGTGATTAGCAGTAATATTTTACCAAGATGTATGCTTGTCTGCACGTATTCCCTAGTTAAAAAAAAAAAATCTTATATAACTGGATTCTACCCAACTCTTTGGACCATTTTTCTCAGAGTCAGCTAGGTGTCTGGCTTCTGGCCTACAGTCATCAGCAATATCCTGAATAAAACTTAAACTCACAACTGTTATGTTGCATGATTTTCTTTAAGTCAACAGATCAATATGTCTATCTTTTCAATGAAACAACACTGTTCTGATTACTATAGATTTATACATTTTTCTTCTTTCTCAAATTTGGTTTTCTGGTATTATATTTGGGTATCTTTCATTTCCATATTAATTTAGAATCAGCTTTATTCTATAACACAATACTTTTTTAAAGGAATTGCATCGAAAATAGCTCTATAGATAGTTTTATCTGTAAAATGTTGATGGCTTAACAGTGTTGAATATTCCAATCAATGAACAAGGGATATGTCTTCACTTATTTAGGTTTTAAAATTTTTCTCAGACATGTTTTGCATTTTCAGTATATAAATAATTCACACATTTATCAGATTTATCTTTAATATTTTTAATTTTATGCTAATGTAAATGGTCTATTAAAATTTTAAATCTCAGATTGTATGAAAATACAATTGATTTGTACAAAGTGGTTTTTCTGCTTTGCACCTTGCATGCATGCATGCTAAATTCATATATTTAATAGCAGTAGTAAGGCTGAATATCCTTGGCTTTTACTGTATTAGGGAAAAAACTTTCAATCTTCCACCAATATGAATCATGTTAGCTTTTATAAAACATTTTTTTTTCTTCTAGGTTGAGGATGTACCCTTCTAATTCAGGTTGGCTGTGGGGTTTTTTGTTTGTTTGTTTATTTATTTAATCTGGGATGACTATTGATTTCATCAAATATTTTTCAGTGTCTATTGATAATGTACACATTTTTATTTTTTGGCCTTTAATATGGTAAATTGATATTGACTGATTTTTGAATACTGAAACAACCTTGCATTCTTGGGATAAACTGCACTTTGTCACAAGATATTATCTTTTTATGTATATCTGGATTTGATTTACTAACATTTAGATGAGGATTTTATTGTTTATGTCCAAGGGATAATGTTCTATGTATACATAATTTTTCTTATAATCTCTTGCTGGTTTTGGTACTGTGTAATGCTGGCTTTAAAATACAAGTTGAGAAGTATTCTCATATTTTCAGATTCTGGATGTGTGTATAGAATCAACATAACTTAATCCCTAAATATTTACTGATGGTGGTGTACTCATTAAGTTGTGTCCAACTCTTGGAACCTCATAGATTGTAGCTGTGTAAAATCACTTGGACCTGAAGTATTCCTTTTAGGAAGATTTTACTTACAAATACAATATATTTCATTGACATAACTCAGTTCAGTTCAGTTCAGTTCAGTCACTCAATTGTGTCCGACACTTTGCAACCCCATGGACTACAGCATGCCAGGCTTCTCTGTCCATCACCAACAAATACAGCTTATTCAAATTCACGTCCATCGAGTCAGTGATGCTATCCAACCATTTCACCCTCTGGAGTCCCCTTTCCTCCTGCCTTCAATCTTTCCCAGCACCAGGGTCTTTTCCAATGAGTCAGTTCTTTGCATCACGTGGCCAAAGTATTGGAGTTTCCGCTTCAGCATCAGTCCTTCCAATGAATATTCAGGACTGACTTCCTTTAGAGTTGACTTGTATCTCCTTGCTGTCCAACGGATTCTCAGGAGTCTTCTCCAACACCACAGTTCAAAAGCATCAATTCTTCAGCACTCACATCCATACATGACTACTGGAAAAATGACAGCTTTGACTAGATAAACATTTGTTAGCAAAGTAATGTCTCTGTTGTTTAATATGTTGTCAAGGTTGGTCATAACTTTTCTTCCAAGGAGCAAAGTGTCTTTAAATTTCATGGCCACAGTCACCATCTGCAGTGATTTTGGGGCCCCTCTAAATAAAGTCTGTGACTGTTTCCATTGTTTCCAATTTTTTGCCATGAAGTGATGGGACCAGATGCCATGATCTTCGTTTTTTTGAATGTTGAGCTTTAAGCCAAGCTTTTCACTCTCCTTTTTCACTTTCCTCAAGAGGCTCTTTAGTTCTTACTTTCTGCCAGAAGGGTGGTTTCATCTGCATATCTGAGGTTATTGATATTTCTCCTGGCAATCTTGATTCCAGCTTGTGCTTCATCCATCCCAGCATTTTTAATGATGTACTCTGCATATAAGTTAAATAAGCAGAGTGACAATATACAGCCTTGGCGTACTCCTTTCCTGATTTGAAAGCAGACTGTTGTTCCATGTCAGGTTCTAACTACTGCTTCTTGACCTGCACACAGATTTTTCAGGAGGCAGGTCTGGTGGTCTGGTATTCCCATTTCTTTAAGAATTTTCCACAGTTTGTTGTGATCCACACAGTCAAAGGCTATGGTGTTGTCAATAAAGCAGAAGCAGATATTTTTCTGGAACTCTCTTGCTTTTTAGTGATCCAACAGATATTTGCAATTTGATCTCTGGTTCCTCTGCCTTTCCTAAATCCAGCTTGAACATCTGGAACTTCATAGTAAACATACTGTTGAAGCCTGGCTTGGAGAATTTCGAGCATTACTTTGCTAGCGTGTGAGATGAGTGCAATTGTGTGGTAGTTTGAACATTCTTTGGCATTGTCTTTCTTTGGGATTGGAATGAAAACTGACCTTTTCCAATCCTGTGGCTACTACTGAGTTTTCCAGATTTGCTGGCAAATTGAGTGCAGCACTTTCACAGCATCATCTTTTAGGATTTGAAATAGCTCAACTGGAATTCCATCACCTGCACTAGCTTTGTTTGTAGTGATGCTTTGTGAGGCCCACTTGACTTTGCATTCCAAGATGTCTGGCTCCAGGTGAGTGATCACACCCTTGTGGTTATCTGGGTCATGAAGATGTTTTTTGTATAGTTCTGTGTATTCTTCCTACCTCTTCATAATATCTTCTGCTTCTGTTAGGTCCATACTATTTCTGTCCCTTATTGTGCCCATCTTCACATGAAATGTTCCTTTGGTGTCTCTTTTTCTTGAAGAGATCTCCAGTGTTTCTCATTTTTTGTTTCCCTCTATTTCTTTGCATTGATCACTGAGAAAGGCTTTCTTATCTCTCCTTGCTATTCTTTGGAACTCTGCATTCAAAGGGGTATATTTTTCCTTTATTCCTTTGCCTTTCACATCTTTTCTTTTCTCGGCTATTTGTAAGGCCTCCTCAGACTACCATTTTGCCTTTTTGCGCTTGTTTTTCTTGGGGATGGTCTTGATCACTGCCTCCTGTACAATGTCATGAACCTCTGTCCATAGTTCTTCAGGCACTCTGTCTATCAGATCTAATCCTTTGAATCTATTTGTCACTTCCTTGTATAATTGTAAGGGACAGAATGATCTCTGTTCATTTCCAGGGCAAACCATTAAGTATCACAGGAATCCAAGTCTATGCCCCAACCAGTAATGCTGAAAACCTGGAGTTGAACAAGGTCATCTACGAAGACCTACAATACCTTCTGGAACTAACACCTAAAAAATATGTCCTTTTCATTATTGGGAACTGGAATGCAAAAGTAAGAAGTCAAGAGATACCTGGAGTAACATGCAAGATTGGCCTTGGATTGCAAAATGAAGCAGGTCAAAGGCTCACAGAGTTTTGCCAAGAGAAAGTGCTGGTCATAACAAACACCCTCCTCCAACAACATATGAGAAGACTCTACACATGAACATCACCAGATGGTCAATACAGAAATCAGATTGATTATATTATTTGTAGCCAAAGATGGAGAAGCTTTATACAGTCAGCAAAAATAAGACTGGGAGCTGAGTGTGGCTCAGATCATGAACTCCTTATTGCCAAATTCAGACATAACTCTAGTCTTTTTATATATCTTGAGTAAGCTTTGGTAGTTCTGATATTTTAAGGAGTTTGTCTACTTCGTCTAGGTTGTTAAATTTATTTCTATAAAATTGTTTATCAGTTCAGTTCAGTCGCTCAGTCATGTCTGACTCTTTGTGACCCCATGAATCACAGCACGCCAGGCCTCCCTGTCCATCACCAACTCCCAGAGTTCACTCAGACTCATGTCCATCGAGTCAGTGATGCCATCCAGCCATCTCATCCTCTGTCGTCCCCTTCTCCTCCTGCCCCCAATCCCTCCCAGCATCAGAGTCTTTTCCAATGAGTCAACTCTTCACATGAGATGGCCAAAGTACTGGAGTTTCAGCTTTAGCATCATTCCTTCCAAAGAAATCCCAGGGCTGATCTCCTTCAGAATGGACTGGTTGGATCTCCTTGCAGTCCAAGGGACTCTCAAGAGTCTTCTCCAACACCACAGTTCAAACGCATCAATTCTTTGGTGCTCAGCCTTCTTCACCAGATGGTCAACACCAAAATCAGATTGATCATATTCTTTACAGCCAAAGATGGAGAAGCTCTATACAGTCAACAAAAACAAGACCGGGAACTGACTGTGTGGCTCAGATCATGAACTCCTTATTGCCAAATTCAGACTTAAATTGAAGAAAGTAGGGAAAACCGCTAGACCATTCAGGTATGACCTAAATCAAATCCCTTATGATTATACGGTGGAAGTGAGAAATAGATTTAAGGGCCTAGATCTGATAGATAGAGTGCCTGATGAACTATGGAATGAGGTTCGTGACATTGTACAGGAGACAGGGATCAAGACCATCCCCATGGAAAAGAAATGCAAAAAAGCACAATGGCTGTCTGGGGAGGCCTTACAAATGGCTGTGAAAAGAAGAGAGGCAAAAAGCAAAGGAGAAAAGGAAAGATATAAGCATCTGAATGCAGAGTTCCAAAGAATAGCAAGAAGAGATAAGAAAGCCTTCTTCAGTGATCAATGCAAAGAAATAGAGGAAAACAACAGAATAAGAAAGACTAGAGATCTCTTCAAGAAAATGAGAGATACCAAGGGAACATTTCATGCAAAGATGGGCTTGATAAAGGACAGAAATGGTATGGACCTAACAGAAACAGAAGTTATTAAGAAGAGGTGGCAAGAATACATGGAAGAACTGTTCAGAAAAGATCTTCACGACCCAGATAATCATGATGATGTGATCACTAATCTAGAGCCAGACATCTTGGAATGTGAAGTCAAGTGGGCCTTAGAAAGCACCACTACGAACAAAGCTAGTGGAGGTGATGGAATTCTAGTGGAGCTGCTTCAAATCCTGAAAGATGATGCTGTGAAAGTGCTGCACTCAATATGCCAGCAAGTTTGGAAAACTCAGCAGTGGCCACAGGACTGGAAAAGGTCAGTTTTCATTCCAATCCCAAAGAAAGGCAATGCCAAAGAAAGCTCAAACTACCGCACAATTGCACTCATCTCTCATGCTAGTAAAGTAATGCTCAAAATTCTCCAAGCCAGGCTTCAGCCATATGTGAACCGTAAACTCCCTGATGTTCAAGCTGGTTTTAGAAAAGGCAGAGGAACCAGAGATCAAATTGCCAACATCTGCTGGATCATCAAAAAAGCAAGAGAGTTCCAGAAAAACATCTATTTCTGCTTTATTGACTATGTCAAAGCCTTTGACTGTGTGGATCACAATAAACGGTGGAAAATTCTGAAAGAGATGGGAATACCAGACCACCTAACCTGCCTCTTGAGGAATCTGTATGCAGGTCAGGAAGCAAGAGTTAGAACTGGACATGGAACAACAGACTGGTTCCAAATAGGAAAAGGAGTACATCAAGGCTGTATACTGTCACCCTGCTTCTTTAACTTATATGCAGATTACATCATTAGAAATGGTGGACTGGAAAAAACACAAGCTGGAATCAAGAGTGCCGGGAGAAATATCAATAACCTGGCACATAGTGTTAAGTAAATCAATTAATCAACAGTTCCTTAAGCTTAGCATTCTCCTAATTTATATATAACCTAGAAACCAAGGATTAAGTATTTATTTTAAACAATTTACAAAAATCATAAGCCAGTAGGGGAATAATATCTGTATTTCTTTCTCTGAGAAAGTGTTGGTGAAGATTTCCCCAAATATATTAAATAGGCTATAATGCCAAACAACTTTTAAATATTGGTGCTAGAAACCTCAAAGACTGATTTCTGAGTTAGATTTCATCTCTAGGTTACTAAAAAGAATCTGCCTATCATAATCACTTAGGGACCTCATCTGAAGAAGCAGGTATCATTTTAAATGTTGCTGGTTGCTGTGCTAGAGGTAAAGAAAGCTCTGGAAAGTTTTAGGTTGTCACATCATTCAAATCAACTCATTGGCTAACATTAGAGAATCTGGGAGTTCAGTCATCTATGCTCCCCAAGGAGAACCTAATATCTGTAAACAGCATTAGTAAGTCACAGATGCCTGGTGTTCGGACTGTGGAGTATGAGTGAGAATAAAGAAAGGAAGCAGCCGATATGATTAAGTGGAATGATTGCTTTAGTTCTGGACTTGTACAGCCTTCCTTTTCCCAGTCCTATACTCCCTCTGTCCCCTGCCAGCACAGACAACTCAGGTATACTTGATGCAAGGCAAGCATTCTCATTCAATTAGCTGTGTTTCTCAGGGAGACCGAAAAAAAGAAAGGCACAAATTTTCAGCATGTATGTGTGCCCCTTTATAAGCCAGTTTGTAGAATCTGTGGACTGGAATTATTGTCACAGCAGTTTGCTATATGGGAGTATCAGTTATTCCTCGATTTCTCTAACTAAATCTATAGTATGCTTATTTGTCTTATGGGCCAAGGTGTGACTACTAGAGTGTCAAATTGCCTTAGCATTAAAAAAGAAAAAAGCAGAACAAAACAAAAACTAAGATAGAAGTAGAAAGTAAGTAGTTTCATTGAATTGAGCTTTTTAAAAAAGGAAGATCCCTGGGTTGGGAAGATCCCCTGGAGAAGGAAATGGCAGTCCACTCCAGGACTATTGCCTGGAAAATCCCATGGACAGAGGAGCCTGGTGGGCTACAGCCCATGGGGTTTTAAAGAGTCAGACACGACTGAGCGACTTCACTTCACTTCACTTCTATGCATCTGTCAGCCTCATCTCCCATTATGTGTCTTCTCATGAGACCTGATACCTCATCAAGACCCCTAATGTCTCTGATTGGGATGCATGTGGGCCTGTGCTGAAGTTGTGCGTGTTTCAGACAATTCAGGTATTTTACTTTGTTTCAGTTGTGTAAAATCTTCATGGAAGAGAGAAGGAATTTCTCACCTGTCTAGAATCCTACATTCACACAGGGCCAGGACCCAATTATGAACACACTTTGGGGACATATAACAATGGGTTGGTCACTATCGCATAAGCACAGATGTACCGCTTTATCTGAAACGTTGCCCTTAGTAACAAAGACATTTTTTTCCCCAAGCATCTTTCACGAAAACAACTATTGGAGGCAGAATTGGTCCTATTTAATTAACTTCTTACTTCCAATCCTCAGGCACAGAAGAAAATAATGAAAAATCATCATGAAACAGTTGGTGACCACCTACAGATTTTTTTTTTTTTTGCAATATTTCTAAATGTTTTGTTTCCATGTAAGAGCATTTTTTTCTCATTAGCATTTTAGCTATCAGAGAAATTCAATTATATTAAAATAAAGGAAGAAGTAGAAAAAACATACATTGTTTACTTTTTTATTGAATTGTCTACTTACATTTATTTTTATGCTTCCCATTCACTTTATTTCTGTTTGATTCAGTGTCTGTTTCCTATTTTTTTAATAACATTCTGAATTCTGCTCTACCTCACTTAGTTTTCATGAATTTATCTTTCCTCTCCAAATAGTCATAGTGTATCATTAACAAAAGGTAGCAGAATGAAGAAAGTTGATATTTTTACCTCTTAATATCAGAAAGCTACTTATATTCAGTTTACTTATATTTGTCCCCTTTTCATATTTATCTGGTGGAATTTGAGCAGAAGACTAGTATTTAATGAGACTCAATAATTAACCATGAAAACTGATTTTGAAATGTTTATATTGGAATAATACATAGTGCTATGGTTTCATGACAATATTGGTATTGCAAAACATAATATCATTATTGTTGTTTTTGTTTGTTGATCACTCTGATAAACTGATAATTGCACAATGACCCTGACAAAGTCTGTTTTGTCATCTTCCCTTTCTCTCTTTGCTGCAGAAATTGTGATGAATAACAAGAGATGTGGATCAACACTCTAAATAATTGTAAGCAGTTAACCTTCTGTTGGTACTAGTTATTATTTTGAATTTGTAGTTTTTGTAAAATAGAAACATTTCACAATAAATATTTCACAGAAACCTAAAATACTTGAATTTTTCCTCCCCAAATTCTTCTAACTGTTGGTACTTCATGTTGGTATCTAAAAATAATAAACAAACTATACCTTCATGTGTTATATAAAGTCTAAAGACAAAAGTGATATCAAAGTAAACCAGCTTTTCAAAGCAAGAGAATTGTCATATACGTGCTATATACGGGGACAGATATCCACAGTTTTTCATAGATGGGAGCTAATTTGCCATTTCCTTGTGTTGCAAAACTTGGAGTAAGAAGCAGATCATTTAAGATACTTGTACATGAAGTTCCCCATGGTTGTGATATAAAATGAGGGAAGGCTGAGGGAAGGAAAAAGGGACTAAAATTAAGGTGGCCACACAGAAACTTATCAAAAGAGTCAGTAAAGGTTAATATAGTTAATTTCAAAATATGATTATGATTCTGAGAATTAAGGTACAAAGAGGCAGTATCAATAATTTTGTGAAAAATTCTGTATATGAAAATAATATTCCCAACTGTAGATACAGAATACAGTTGTAAGCATATTAAAGAATATTTGTTTTTATTATAGCAACTAAAATTGATTGTGCTGTTTCATGAATCTGTGGCTTTTTATAATTCATCCCACTGGCTAAATTCTCTCCCCTGATTTATGCACAAAAAGAACTTATGTTCAATAGGAACTTATATTCACCTTCAAAATCAGTTCAAATATGAATCCTTCTTTGGAACTTCCCTGAGCCCAGGTTAGAATTGATTTCTCCCTAAGTTATATTCTCGCTGAATATCACTTACTTGTTTACATTTCTTGCTTGTCAAGCAGTGAACTCGAACTTGAGAGCAAGGACTTTTCCATTTTCTTTGAATATATATTTCTGGTCCTGGTAGATATTAGTTATGATGTACATGTGTTCTAAGTAAATAATTTATATTATTTCAGTCATTATAATTCATTATAACTTCTTTCTAGTAGGAAATAACAATCAAGACCGATTGTTTCCTTTCAGTTCTTCTGAGTTTAAGAAGCTAAAAGCAATGTTTTGTGTATTGTGTTGCCAAGAGGACACATATCCAAGTCATTTAAGACACTTTGACAAGACATGGAATAAGAGGATCGCAGGTGAAAAGATCACATAAAGTTAATGAAAAAAGAAAATGAGGAGGAAAACAATAGCACAAGCCTCTACCCAATTGTAGATGTTTAGTTCTATGTAGAAGAAGATAATTAGAATAAGTACAGGAAATGGAAGACTTGGTTAAAGTTTTGCACACAAAGAAAAATCTAAAGACCAGAAAGAAATATTATTTGGATTCCTACTCAATCTGCTTCCTACTGTAAGTGTGATTGTTGAGAAAACTGGGAAAGTCTCTCTCAGTGACTTTTTCTTGGTAAGCTTTTTAGACACTGCTTTTTACCAACTAACCCACTATCATCACTGCTCTATAATTATTTCTCCCAATAGTCTGTGAGTTACTTGAAGTCAGCACCTTGATTTTATCTTTATTTTTGCTTTTCAGAAAATCACAGTTTATTTGAATAAATACATAAAATTTTGATCATTTTTAGATAAATATTATTTTTTTTGTATCAGCTAAATGGAGCCTGGCTCTATTTACATGAAAATCTATGTAGAGAATTATAATGCCAAAAAATTCTATTGGTTTCAGTATAAGAGTGTCCAGAGGTAATGCAATAATGAGAAAAACAGAAAAGCTATTTGTTAGATACTGGGAAAGTTCTGGAAATATTTATAAAAACTATTGCAATCTTCTAAGAACTCATCTTCAGGAAATAAATCAAAATAAGAAATACAGGGAAAAGGCTATGTTCTCAAAGATGTTCATTGAAAAATTAATAGTAGAAGTTGTAAACAAACTAATTTTCAAAAAGAATGATCAATTATTCCACATTAATGCAATGAGATATTTATACAGTCATTAAAATGATACTTATAAAGATTTCACAGACACATAGGAGTTACCATATAATTTAAAAGAAAAAAAGTAAACTGATAATTGCAAATGCTATCTGATTGCAATTATTATAAATATATATGCACTAAATGGAAAAATTAATTGTTACAGTAATGTTGTTAGGATGGTAGGATTATGATTGTTTTTAATTTTAAAAAATTATCTTTAATGTTATAGTATTAAAACTAAAAAGAGAGAAAATTTGAGTGTTTTTTCCCTTCTTGGGACTTAGGTTGATTCAAGATGACTTTAAAGGACAAAAAGCAGTTCTTATAAAAACTCATAAGGGGCTTCCCTGGTGGTTCAGTGGTGAAGAATTCACCTACCGATGCAGAAGAGATATGGGTTCGATCCCTGAGCCAGGAGGATCCCACATGCCTCGGAGCAATTAAGCCTCTGCACGACAACTATTGAGTCTGAGCTCTAGAGTCCAGGAGCCACAGTTACTGAAGGCCACATGCCCTAGAGGCATGCTCCACGAGGGAAGTCACAGCAATGAGAAGCCCATGCGCTTCAACTAGAGAGCAGCCCCCACTCACAGCAACTAGAGAAAAAGCTCAGGCAGCAACAGAGATTCAGCACAGCCAAAACTAAATAAATACATAAAGTTACATCAAAGATAAACTCACGATTTAACTCATGTATTCAACATTTCTTAAATATTTGCTAGAAACGACTGTGTCCCTTGAACGTTTCTATTTTTTTTGTACAAGCGATGTCCAAATACAAAATAAATCTAACAGTTTTGTAGGTCAGAAGTTCAATACCTCAACGTCTCAATACCTCAGCTCAGCATTATCAGGGCTTCAGAAAATCAATGATATATGAATATTGTCAATGGCCAATTGAAATACGTTGTGGTGGCAGTGCCCGTAACAGGCATCTGCTGTCATCATCAATGACATTTTTAACAGAGTTGCCAAGGACTGAAACAGCTTGGAAGATTTAAGTGCGTTGGTCTCTGAAAAAAGTGTTTCTCAATGAAGGCTTATGGCAAGGTCAGGGTTAAGTAGCAAGTGCTCGGCAGTTATAAATTGTAAATACTGAGGCAGCTCCTAATGGACTGGATTGTAACATTAAAAACCCAATGAAAATGGCAATTTGGGAATTTGGTAGAGCAGAGACTCTGGCGAAGGACACTGACTCATCTAAAAGCAGCTCTCTGGTGTCAAAGACGTGTTTCACCTTCAAGGTCATTCCAACACTAGTATTTTCCCCTGAAAATACTTTCTATAAATGTTGAGGAATTTGCCATTTCTGTAAACCAGTCAAAACTCCAAGCAGAAACCAAATTATTTTCATCTTTAAATGATTTTTCATACTCATGCAAAAAAAAAATTAATGTTTGGAAAATTCTACAAGGCAAGATGAAAAAATAAACTAAATGTGAAAGATTAGGTTACAGTATTTGAACTCTATCTCTAAACTGGACTCCAAAGTATAGGGAATGCATAATTTATTAGTCTCTATTTTATAAATTTCCTCCACTTAGGCAGAAACAAGGCACATGGGTTGTTTGGTGGTGGTGACTGTGGGTGTCTACATGTGTCTGTTTATACCTGCATGTCTCGGCTTTAACAGGCAGGATCTATCTAGACAAAAGAGGGGCCAACATTACTCTTTTTGCTTTTAAAACATCCAGATTCTTTTTCCTAGCTGCCAGGATCACACCGCCTTACATTTACAACAAATGTTCAACCCCTCAACCCCTCATCAAAACAACCCCTCCCTTTGCTTTTCACGTCACCTGCTGTAGTAATTGCTGGCACAGTCATGCTATCATTTATTATGGAGAAACCTGGAGTTGTGCCCATGGAAAGGAAATTTTAAGTGTGGTAAAAGGGAACAATTAGAATTCTCTAAGTATCCTGGAAGGTAAGACATTTGGAGAAACATTGTATCCAAATCATGGTGGGCCTCAGCCTAATTATAAAGACATGGAGGGCCTGGGGCAGCAGCAAGCCGCCTTCTCAAGAGCAGAAGGAGCCTTTTGCTGTGAGCAGCCCTGTGTGGTCTCACAGTTCAACAAGGAGGATGAAAAAACTAAACGTGGGAATTTGAGGAAAGAGTGAGGTTTGGTACTTTGAACACTAAGAGTAAGGATAAGGACTCACATGGCAACCAAATGCATTTTCTCTGCTTAACTACCTTTTTTCATCCTGACTGGTGCCTACTGTCTTAATTAGGCACCTCACTCCATACAGAAAAGATGGCACAGCAGTGCTGCTTCATGTTTATATATTCTGCTCAGTCCCCTTTGGGTAGTAAGAGCTGTTTTCCATACTAAAACTGATTTGTATCTTTTTTTCTTAACCTTGGCTTTACAGTCTGCTAGATATCTGCAGTGGTACTCACCTCAGCAGAGGGACCATACCTCACTAGCCAGACAAGTCTTTACATATGCCGTACCAGGAATAAAAACAATTGGGATTTAGCTCTCTCATAGTAACCCTATAAAACTTGACAGCCAGATGGCCAAGTACAGTCAAATGACTGCAGCTAAACACAACAGGATAAAATGTGCGTGTGCGCACATGTGTGGGTATGTGTGTGTGTGTGAGAGAGAGAGAGGGAGACTGTTTCATTTAAATTTTAAAATGCATCTGGAAAACCCCCTGGAAACCTGTGAAAACACTGCATGGCAAAATCTTCCCAACTTGTAATAAGATCAACATTCGCAGACAGTTCTTAGGTAAGAAAAAGAAGGAAATGAACTTGTTTTTTAATTCACATTTGTTCTGGTCTGAAATATCTTGAAATATACTTAACAGCTCTGGCTATCTTTGGCTTTGGGTCACTCTTATCTTAATCCCTCATGCCATTCAGTGTTTTGCAAGGGAAAGCATTCATAATCTCAGATTGCATTAGAGAATACCAGATCTCTAACACATGTACAATACAACATTTCCCCCTTGACTTTTGCAGATTGCGTTGCCTTTTAGAGTTGACAGTAATTTGCAGGACACAGGAGAGAGATTGGGCTTAATGCTCATAAGGAATGAATGTGTGCCAATTTAAAGTTATCCAAATACTTTCAAAGTGAGCCACTCTCTTTCTTGACAGGTGTTAGACACGTTATCATGAAAAAGCAAGGGCTACAAACATCAGTTAAGCCTCAAATAATCATTTCTATAAGAGCTAAATTGTAATGACAGAAAACAAAAGAGGGCTAAATATAATGGCAGACAGTATTATGTTGTATCTCTGTGTGTTTCAGAATTTTATTCATCCAAAGTAATTCACGGGTTCCCAAGCTTTTAGTACAATCCACTTTAGGCATTGATAGACAAGGATAAAGCTATCTTTCACAATAAACTTCATAGATGTTTTAAATTAATGCTTTAAAATGACTTGAATGTTTTAAAGTACTGCCTAGTGATTAGATGTTGTGTTTATGTGTTTTGAAGGCTATGTTTATACATTTTAAAAATCACTGCAGATGCTGACTGCAGCCATGAAATTAAAAGATGCTTACTCCTTGGAAGGAAAGTTATGAGCAACCTAGATAGCATATTCAAAAGCAGAGTCATTACTTTGCCAACAAAGGTCCATCTAGTCAAGGCTAAGGTTTTTCCAGTGGTCATGTATGGATGTGAGAGTTGGACTGTGAAGAAAGGTGAACACCAAAGAACTGATGCTTTTGAACTGTGGTGTTGGAGAAGACTCTTGAGAGTCCCTTGGACTGCAAGGAGATCCAACCAGTCCATTCTAAAGGAGATCAGTCCTGGGTGTTCTTTGGAAGGAATGATGCTAAAGCTGAAATACCAGTACTTTGGCCACCTCATGCGAAGAGTTGACTCATTGGAAAAGACTCTGATGCAGGGAGGGATTGGGGGCAGGAGGAAAAGGGACGACCGAGGATGAGATGGCTGGATGGCATCACTGACTTGATGGACGTGAGTTTGAGTGAACTCCAGGAGTTGGTGATGGACAGGGAGGCCTGGCGTGCTGTGATTCACGGGGTCTCAAAGAGTCGGACACGACTGAGCAACTGAACTAAACTGAATTGACAAGCTAGGAGCAAAAATAAATTGGCCCTGGTGGGAAAGGAAAAATAAGATGAAAGTTAACTTTCAGTTCTGGTAGGAGAGAGGATATAGAATAGCAAATTGGTTCAATGGGAGTGTCCATGAATGACTTGGTTGATTACAGTAGAACCTCCTATCACCTTTGGCAAAGACTACTTTGAATCCCTGTTTTCTTTTTGAATGGATTTGGAGAAAGTTTTCCTCTCATTTGGTACTTATTTACAATGTACCTGAACAAATTTGTAAGAAACTTAGAAGGCAAAATCCTCTGGTTTTGATGGTGGTGACTCACTTACTGTTAAGTCATCCTAGACCTGCATGGATCTGCCATGATGTCATGATGGTCAACATTTTGTCTATACTCATGTCACTAGCATGGCTCATATATGTTAATTTCATGAATGCTTACTGTACAAAAAAAATCTTCAAGACAAAGATAATCACGATGGTGTGATCACTCACCTAAAGCCAGACATCCTGGAATGTGAAGTGAAGTGGGCCTTAGAAAGCATCACTATGAACAAAGCTAGTGGAGGTGATGGAATTCCAGTTGAGCTATTTCAAATCCTGAAAGATGATGCTGTGAAAGTGCTTCACTCAATATGCCAGCAAATTGGGAAAACTCAGCAGCGGCCACAGGACAGCAAAAGATCAGTTTTCATTCCAACCCCAAAGAAAGGCAATGCCAAAGAATGCTCAAACTACAGCACAATTGCACTCATCTCACACACCAGTAAAATAATGCTCAAAGTTCTCCAAGCCAGGCTTCAGCAGTACGTGAACCGTGAACTTCCAGATGTTCAAGCTGGTTTTAGAAAAGGCAGAGGAACCAGAGATCAAATTGCCAACATCTACTGGATCATCGAAAAAGCAAGAGAGTTCCAGAAAAACATTTATTTCTGCTTTATTGACTATGCCAAAGCCTTTGACTGTGTGGATCACAATAAACTGTGGAAAATTCTGAAAGAGATGGGAACACCAGACCACCTGACCTGCTTTTGAGAAAGCTATATGCAGGTCAGGAAGCAACAGTTAGAACTGGACATGGAACAACAGACTGGTTCCAAATAGGAAAAGGAGTACATCAAGGCTGTATATTGTCACCCTGCTTATTTAACTTATATGCAGAGTACATCTTGAGAAACGCTGGGCTGGAAGAAGCACAAGCTGGAATCAAGATTGCCAGGAGAAATAACAATAACCTCAGATATGCAGATGACACCATCCTTATGGCAGAAAGTGAAGAGGAACTAAAAAGCCTCTTGATGAAAGTGAAAGAGGAGAGTGAAAAAGTTGGCTTAAAGCTCAACATTGAGAAAACTAAGATCATGGCATCTGGTCTCATCACTTCATGGCAAATAGATAGAGAAACAGTGGAAACAGTGTCAGAATTTAGTTTTGGGGGCTCCAAAATCCCTGTGGATGGTGATTGCAGCCATGAAATTAAAAGACGCTTACTCCTTGGAAGGAAAGTTATGAGCAACCTAGATAGCATATTCAAAAGCAGAGACATTAATTTGCCAACAAAGGTCCATGTAGTCAAGGCTATGGTTTTTCCAGTAGTCATGTATGGATGTGAGAGTTGGACTGTGAAGAAAGGTGAATTCAAAAAAAATTGATGCTTTTGAACTGTGGTGTTGGAGAAGACTCTTGAGAGTCCCTTGGACTGCAAGGAGATCCCACCAGTCCATTCTAAAGGAGATCAGTCCTGGGTGTTCTTTGGAAGGACTAATGCTAAAGCTGAAACTCCAGTACTTTGGCCACCTCATGGGAAGAGTTGACTCACTGGAAAAGACTCTGATGCTGGGACGGATTGGGGGCAGGAGGAGAAGGGGATGACAGAGGATGAGATAGCTGGAAAGCATCACTGACTTGATGGACGTGAGTTTGAGTGAACTCCAGGAGTTGGAGATGGACAGGGAGGCCTGGCATGCTGCGATTCATGGGGTTGCAGTCGGACATGACTGAACGACTGAACTGAACTGAACTGAAGGGCAGTGGGGTATAGAGACTATGAGTGCAAATTCAGGGTCAGATTTTTCTGGTTCCATTTCTAACAGTCCGCTAATTACTAGCTGTGTGACTTTGAGACGATTTTTAATCTGTTTGCCTCATGCTTCTTGTCTTAATGGAACTATGTTAATTTTATCTACTTTACAATTGTGAGGATTATATTGGAATTTATAAAATCAGCACCTAATAATAACTATATATCTGTTACTTTTCATTACTCTTCAAATGCCTGGTAGATTTTATTTACAAATTGCTGGTAGATTTTATTTATTTACAAATAGCATCTATGAAAGAAGCAGAATCTTTAGACAATGATAAAGGAAAGAAGGAAAAATCTGGAGTGGAGCTTGACTCCCTAGGCTCAAAAGTTAATTCCATTCAGCTTTGTACTGTGCCTACCTCCTCTGCAATACTGTTTAATTTTTCAGATCACGAAAAATATTAATTCCTGTTTTAAAAAATGTAGATCCATTTAGAGATTTTCTTTTCCTTAGGAGAAAAGAAGTGAAAATTTTATGTACTTACATAAAAGTTGTATTTCAATTTTAAATACATTATTACTATGCACACATGTACATCAGAGTTCAGTGAGGTGTTATTTTGCAACTAAACTGGAATTTGACATTGGTGCTAATCTTTGTCCAAAAATGTTACAGGAACCTGGATGAGTGTAGATAAGGAGCAGGTATAGTAATATTTGTTTACACCAGAAATCTATTTTTTTTTGTAGAAAATAACTCAAGATTTTGAAAATATCTCTCGAGTTACACTTATTTCAGAATTTCTTTTAAAATTCAATGTTAGAAGTAAATGACATAGAACCATAACACATTAGTTTTTCAACCAAAGGAGCATGAGTAGAAATACAGGATGTTTAGAGACTCAAGAGGAAAAGAACATGGGATAATTATAAGTAATAAGACAACCAGTCAAAGCAACTGACCATTTGCTGTTGTATCTGCTAATGCTTATGGTGGAAACTGACTTTAAAATATACAGAGATAGAATAACTAAGATGGTAAGGAGTAGATTTCTGGGACATGGAAAAGAAAACATAAGGAAACAAAAGAAAAAATGAATAACTAAGACACTCATAATAATCCATGATCGCTGCTAATACTTTAAATATTAGGGGAATAATTCAAGCTAATTAGATATCCCAAGGTGCTGCTGTTATTGATGTTTAGTTGCTCAGTTGTGTCCAACTCTTTGTAACTCAATGGACTGTAGCCTGCCAGGCTCTTTTGTCCACAGAATTTCCCAGGCAAGAATATTGGAGTGGGTTTCCATTTCCTTACTGTCTGAGCCACCAGGGCCATTTCCTTCTTCATGAGATCTTCCTGACCCAGGGATCAAAATCAAGTCTCCTGTGTCTCCTGCACTGCAGATGGAGTCTTTACCACTGAGCCACCAGGGAAGCCAGCAGTGGTAAGGAATCCACCTGCCAATGCAGAGAGGCAAAGGACTCCTGTTCAGTCCTCAGGTGCATACACATGCACACACACACACACAGAGACACAGACACTAAAAGGTGTGCAAGCAAAATAAAACATTAAGCTTGTTCATCACTAACTTGGCCAATTAAGGCTTGTAAAATGGTGAGATACTGAATAATTGCAAGAAGATCTTGAATTTTCCTTAGGAATCATTAACATTTTCCTCTTCCCCTCTCTCTTTCTTTCCTTTCCTTCCTTCTCTTCTTTTCTTTCTACTTTTCTTATCTTCTCCCTTCCTCTCTCCATCCCTTCCTCCTTCCTTCCTTCCTTCCTTCCTCCTTTCCTTCATCCTTTCCCCTCCCCTTTGCTTTTCCCAAAGAGTAGAGGGAAACATCTTGAGATAATAGGACATTACTAAATACACTATAGATTTCCAGAACCTAACAATCATTGAAAGTTTCACAAGTTTTTGTAGATACTAAGTCTGCTAAAGACATTTTATCCATGTAAAAGTCATTAGAAATCTGATGAGACTAGAATGTTTTTATTTGGAATCATATAGCAAGAAGTGGTCTTTTTTAATTTTTTAACCACTGAAAAATAAATATGAAAAAGTGGGAGGAAATCTCAAGGGGGTTTTATGATTTATAAAGAGGGATGTTGAACTTCAAATGCTTAAAATAATATACAATTCTGCAAGTGTCTCTTTTTATTTATTTATTTTTTATTTTACTTTTCAATACTGTGACATGAAGTCATTTAAAATTTTTGTTTTATATCTTTTGTACTTTAATTCTCTTCAACTCAGGCCTTCCTAAGGCTGCTTATTCATTTCCTTCACATTTAAATAAAATATCATCTCTTCTTACAATCTTTTCTGGCCTTACAACCTTAGGGTGTATAACCCATCTATTCCAAACTCAAAAATGAGAAATTCTGATTTGCCCTTGATTTTTCTTGTTAATATAACCCCTCAAATAATATAACTAAAAATTTTAAAGCAAATTAAAATTAGATTGAACATGATAATCTGTGTGTTATCTTTCCATATGTTTAAAAAGTGGGCCAGTTTTATTTTTTAACTGGTATAAATATTTCAGAAAAAAAAGGTAAGAGAAAATGAAAGAATAATATTAATTTCACATTATCCCTAGCTTAAAAATGAGAAATATTCCAGTGGGTTTAACCCCATAATATACTGAAAAGCTGCCCCTTCTTAATTTCACATCAATTGAATGTAAAAATGAAAGCAGAAAAAATGACACTTTTTAAACATGGGAAGATAACACAATGTCACTTCATTTTGGGTTGAGAGCTGAAATTATTTGTTTTACATTGCATAAGAAATGAGAAAAATCACAATAATCCTTATACATGTATGTTTTATATACATATATACATACGCTATTCATCTTACATGAGCAACTGTGTTTTAGTCGTAAAAAGTCTGTTATGTGATTTGAAGATATCGGAGATATTGGTCAGCTTGGAATATAAATTTTGTTATGCTTCTATGCCAAGAGAAAAGAAATGAGGTTTTTAGTTGAGGTTACAATATACTGAAGTCATTTTTTAGTTAAGTGCCAGGAAGCAGTAGTTTCCTCTTATGTTTTGAATGTTTTCTTTAACAGGCTGTCCATAATATTAAATCCTGGGTTTGAGGGACCACAATGTTAAGTGCCTAGAATATGGTCAGTGATGGAATGAGTTTCCTGTGTGGAATAAATAATGTTTGATTAAATCCATTTTTTGCTTACAGAATAAAATATTGTGTCTGACAAAATTAAATTTCCTCCATAGCCCATGCATTAGCATAATGTGGATTTTCCAAGCTGCCTTTATACATGATATAATGTAAGCTGTAATGAATGAAAGTAAGTTCAGCTTATTTCAATAGCAATTCTCCAGTAATTTCCAGAACTTTTGATGGCAGATCAATTCTATGCAGCTAAAAAAAAAATGTTGATGATGACCAAGTAGACTGTTATGATATATTCCATAAGATGAAAAAGTAGCCACAGAAAAGTGAAAGATATCCTGAAGATTTTAACTTTATTCCAATTTATCATATCTGTAAGGACACCAAGATATTACTTTAGGTTATTTCCTCTAAGATAGGACCCATGGAGAAAGATGTTATTAATGCAAATCAATCAAGGTCTACATTTTTAGTTAAAAAAAGGGGGGGCAGGTGGATGGATCTCTAGGTAATGTGGGAAATAATCTCATCACAAATTTAGTTTCATAGTAAACTGTAAATCAGTGTCACAGAAAACAAAGTGGAATGTTTATGTTTTCACCATATTTTAATCATACTCACTAGTGTATCTATTTCTTGAGAATTTATATTTAAAATTAGGTTTGTTGAAGTTTAATACATAGAGAGTAAAATTCCTTGTTGTGTGTTAATTTTAACTTTGACAAATGATCACAGTAGTGTTATGACTACAGCATGAAAGATGCAGAACATTCTTATCATCCCCAAAATATCGCTTTGAAGTCCATGCCTTCCAGAATGCCACAGAAGCATAATTACAGAGTATTCAGCTTTCTGAGTTTAGCTTCTTACACTTATTACAATGCAGTTAATAGACATCGTGTAGTTGCATGTATCAGTAGTTCATAGCCTTTGGTGCTGAGGTGAGTTGTAGTCCATTGTATGGATACACAACAATTTGTTAATCCATTCACCAGTCAGTAGACAACCAGAGTGCTTCAAATGTGGGACAGTTATGAAGCTGCTTTGCATGGAGGACTATTTTTGGACACAATTTTATTTCTCTTGCATAAATACCTAGGTATTGAGCTTTGGGGTTGCACAGTGAAAGTGAAAGTCACTCAGTTGTGTTCAACTCTTTGTGACCCCATGGACTATAGTCTGCCAGGCTCCTCTGTCCATGGAATTCTCCAGGCAAGAATACTGGAGTGGGTTGCCATTCCCTTCTCCAGGAGACCTTCCAGACCCAGGGATCAAACGTTAAGTTTCCCACATTGAGGCAAACTGTTTATCATCTGAGCCACCAGGGTTGTATAGTGAGCATATCTTTTACTTTTTAAAATCCGTCAAACTATTTTCCATATTGGCTATATATACCATTTTGTACTCCCACCAACAATGCATATGAATTCCAGTTGCTCTATTTTCTCATCATCACTGATATTTGCTGATTTTATTATTATTTTAGCCATTATTAATATTATTAGCCATTATTATTTATTATTTTAGCCATTCAATAATATCTCATTGTGATTTTAGTTTTCACTTCCTTAATGACATTATAAGTATCTTTTTATGTGTTTAGTTATTTTTGTTTATGATTATTTGAAGCATCTGTTAACATTTTTAAATCTGTTTCTATTTTGTCATATGTCTTGATGAGATGTAGCAATTCTTTATGGAGAGGAAATGGCAACCCACTCCAGTATTCTTGCCTAGAGAATCCTGTGGACAGAGGAGCCTAGTGGGCTGCCGTCCATAGGGTCACACAGAGTTGGACATGACTGAAGTGACTTAGCATGCATGCATGGGAGAAGGAAATGGCAACCCACTCCAGTATTCTTGCCTGGAGAATTCCAGTGGGCTGCCGTCTCTGGGGTCGCACAGAGTTGGACACGATTGCAATGACTTAGCAGCAGTAGCAGCAGCAGCAATTCTTTATGTAATGTTGGATACCAATTACATGTCTTGCAAACATTTTTTTTTCCTGGTCTGGGATTTGTCTGTTCATTTTCTTAGCAGTCATCTTTCAAAGATCATAACTATTTATTTTGATGAAGTCCAATTTATCATTCTTTTTTCATAATATTTCCTGCTTTTTATCTTACACCTAAGCAATTTTTGTCTAAATGCAGGTGACAAAGATTTTCTATGCTTTCTTCTAGAACTTTTACAGCCTAGTTTTACACTTAGGTCTATAATTCATCTAATTTTTTGCATATGGTACAAGGTATAGATTATGATTCACATGGCCATAAGTGTTCCAGGATTCTGCCCAGGGATTGTCAGCCTCAACAAATGAAGAAATCAAAGTATTTTTAAAAGATGTAAAAATGTTACATGATGTATAAAATTCTCATCAAATGGCTACAAAATGACAAAATTCAGATAGTTGTATAAATGATGCATGAAGAATTAGATATATTCTGTTAACATAATACATTATTTCTCTTTTTTGTTAATTTTATTTTGATTCCTAGTTATATTCACTTGGCAGAAATACTTCAGGTCAAAATTTCAGAACTGAATGTCAAGGAACTGAGTTCACAATTTGCACTGTTATTGACACAAACTGCCAGAGTGGTGATAGAAACTTCAAATCATGGTTCTGCCTGTTGGATTTTCAGTCAAGACATCTCTGAAACACAAAGTGGGCCTAGTATGAAATTTACCTCACTGGATTGTTTGGCTGCTTCAATGAGAGCATGTAAATGAAAGTGCCTGTAAGCTCTTTTAAGGACAATATAAATGATATTTATTTTATAAAATTTATTATGTTGTTTTCCTAATTTCAAAAGTAACATGTTAATTTTAGAATTAAAAGAAGTACCTAAATGTTTCTTACCCAGAGGTAATTTGTGTTTACTTTTTATGTATACTCTTCCAGTATTTTCCTAAGTATTTACATGAATATTCATATGTTCTACAAGTATTTACCAGTGTCTGCATCTGGACCATACATAGGGATGTGTTTAGTGCTAGAAATTCAAAATAAGTAAAACCCAGCCGAAGACTTCAGAAGTCTCAGCATGTAGTTTGGGATACAGTGAGTGCAGTGATAACAATAAGGCAGTTATTATGGAAGCTGCAAGGTGTGAATCTCCATTCCTTTGTTTTAAATATCAGACTTCCTAGTTCTAATAGAAAATTACACATATGCATTCGTGTCTGTTCTTGTAATATACATGTCTCCTTATTACCTATAGCAGAATACTTATTCCTTTAACTATCCTTTAACTATCATATGGTTTTGAATTTTGAGAACACAAGATTCCAGCTATTTCATTCCATTTGCTTGTAGTTAGACAGAGCCATTCAAGGAAAAGGACTTAAGATGGCAAGATTTCACTGGAAAGCCAGTGAGAGAAGGCTTAATAAAAGATCTTAAATCCAGACTGTATTTAGTAGAAATCATATTATTCT
Organism: Oryx dammah; assembly: GCF_014754425.2. Classification (NCBI taxonomy): domain Eukaryota; kingdom Metazoa; phylum Chordata; class Mammalia; order Artiodactyla; family Bovidae; genus Oryx; species Oryx dammah. The sequence goes on from NW_024070185.1 coordinate 21,191,360, forward strand.
CAATATAACATTTTGGAGAGGAATTAAGGTTTAACATTAAGGAGAGGAGAAGGTTGTGGTTTTTTATTACCATAATGGTCATGACATTGAAAAAATTAGCAAGAAGTATGAAATGGTATAATCTTAACCCTAAAACTATTTCACTTTACCTTTCACCCACTCTTCACATAAACATAAATACCCAAATTCTTTTAAATGTATGAAAAAGCATGAGAGAAAAATACCATTTGGAAATTAATAAATTTAAAATTGAGGTATAGCATAATTTGAGCAAATGTTATTTATGGGGAAAACAATTATGGGAATTCAGAGATATCCAGGGAACAAAAGAAGAAAAAAAGAAGCCTTGGTCAGCCTCAGCCCTTGGAGGAAGTTTAGTGCAATAAACATATATTTAGTACCTACTCTGAATCTGTTAATTTCTTTTTTTTAATATGAGAGACATAAACATATGTATACAAATCTAGAAACCTTAAGGAGATGTCAAAGGAAAAGAGAAAATGAGAAGACAGGTGTATATATTTGTGAAAAAGTGAGAGGGATAGATGAGATGAAGGATCATAGAATCAAGAGAATGAAAAGGGAAATTTATAATTAGTATCTAATAATTTAGACAAGGACTAGATAATTTTGCAAAGTTTTATACAGCTTGTTAAGAATAATAGCTATACTTCTAAATGACATATGTCAACTATAAAAGCTTTGTGAAAGTGAAAGTCATTCAGTCGTGTCCGAATCTTTGTGATCCCATGGACTATACAGTCCATGGAGTTCTCTAGGCCAGAATACTGGAGTGGGTAGCCTTTCCCTTCTCCAGGGGATCTTCCCAACCCAGGGATCAAACCCAGGTCTCCCACATTGCAGGCAGATTCATTACCAGCTCACTCACAAGGGAAGCCCTAAAGGCTTTAAGTAATACTAAAATAAATTTCCAAAATCCCACAACCCATCAAATGTAATATTTAATAATAATCTTCCCAGAAAATTGGGTATTTGTGTGGAAAAATAGTTACAGTTTTAGAAATTAAAATTACACTATTACTGACATTTATCAAACAAAAATAGATTTCTTTTTTTTAGTATTTCGAGGAAAAGGAAAAAGTTTACTGGAAAACATGCTATACTGTGGATTTATTTTCAAGAATATAAATACTAAGTACTACCAAATTAGAGAAATTTAAAAGAAAATAGTTTCTTCTCTAAAATGAAGAAAATAATATTTTAAAAATTAATAATTTTCCTCTAAAATTTAAGTATATCTTTCCATTCTAGACAGTTTTTATTTTCTGTCATACATGATTAGGGCATTAGTATCCTTATTTTCTAAATTCCATTTTTGCTAGAATTTCAACATTTATGTCACTGATTATATAATGCCTGAAATCCCAACATTTGTATTCATCTCTTTTGCCATAATTCGTCTAGTTTTTTCCTTGTTTTATATTTAAAGAAACCAATACTCACCACAACATTGCTTGTTCATTCTTGAGTTTTTCATATTTATTAATTATTAACTTGGCTTTAATAATTAATCAAGACCATCCCCATGGAAAAGAAATGCAAAAAAGCAAAATGGTTGTCTGAGGAGGCCTTACAAATAGCTGTGAAAAGAAGAGAAGCAAAAAGCAAAGGAGAAAAGGAAAGATATAAGCATCTGAATGCAGAGTTCCAAACAATAGCAAGGAGAGATAAGAAAGCCTTCCTCAGCGATCAAGGCAAAAAAATAGAGGAAAACAACAGAATGGGAAAGACTAGAGATCTCTTCAAGAAAATGAGAGATACCAAGGGAATATTTCATGCAAAGATGGGCTCAATAAAGGGCAGAAGTGGTATGGACCTAACAGAAGCAGAAGATATTAAGAGGTGGCAAGAATACACAGAAGAACTATACAAAAAAGAGCTTCCCTACCCAGATAATCATGATGGTGTGATCGCTCACCTAGAGCCAGACATCCTGGAATGTGAAGTTAAGTGGGCCTTAGAAAGCATCACCATGAACAAAGCTAGTGGAGGTGATGGAATTCCAGTACAGCTATTTCAAATCCTAAAAGATGATGCTGTGAAACTACACTCAATATGCCAGCAAGTTTGGAAAACTCAGCAGTGGCCACAGGACTGGAAAAGGTCAGTTTTCATTCCAATCCCAAAGAAAGGCAATGCCAAAGAATGCTCAAACTACTGCACAATTGCACTCATCTCACACGCTAGTAAAGTAATGCTCAAAATTCTCCAAGCCACACTTCAGCAGTATGTGAACCATGAACTTCCAGACGTTCAAGCTGGTTTTAGAAAAGGCAGAGGAACCAGAGACCAAATTGCCAACATCTACTGGATCATCAAAAAAGCAAGAGAGTTCCAGAAAAACATCTATTTCTGCTTTAATGAGTATGCCAAAGCCTTGGACTGTGTGGATCACAGTAAACTGTGGAAAATTCTGAAAGAAATAGGAATACCAGACCACCTGACCTGCCTCTTGAGAAACCTATATGCAGGTCAGGAAGCAACAGTTAGAACTGGATGTGGAACAACAGACTGGTTCCAAATAGGAAAAGGAGTACGTCAAGGCTATATATTGTCACCCTGCTTCTTTAACTTCTATGCAGAGTCCATCATGAGAAATGCTGGACTGGAAGAAGCACAAGCTGGAATCAAGATTGCCAGGAGAAATAACAATAACCTCAGATATGCAGATGACACCACCCTTATGGCAGAAAGTGAAGAGGAACTAAAAAGCCTCTTGATGAAAGTGAAAGAGGAGAGTGAAAAAGTTGGCTTAAAGCTCAACATTCAGAAAACGAAAAACATGGCATCTGGTCCCATCACTTCATGGGAAATAGATGGGGAAACAATGGAAACAGTGTCAGACTTTATTTTTTTGAGCTCCAAAATCACTGCAGATGGTGATTACAGCCATGAAATTAAAAGACGCTTACTCCTTGGAAGGAAAGTTATGACCAACCTAGATAGCATATTAAAAAGCAGACATTACTTTGCCAACAAATGTCCATCTAATCAGGGCTATTGTTTTTCCAGTGGTCATGTATGCATGTAAGAGTTGGACTGTGAAGAAAGCTGAGTGCCGAAGAATTGATGCTTTGAACTGTGGTGTTGGAGAAGACTCTTGAGGTTCCCTTGGACTGCAAGGAGATCCAACCAGTCCATCCTAGAGATCATTCCTGGGTGTTCATTGGAAGGACTGATGCTGAAGCAGAAACTCCAATACTTTGGCCACCTGATGGGAAGAATTGACTCATTGGAAAAGACCTTGATGCTGGGAGGGATTGAGAGCAGGAGGAGAAGGGGACAAGAGAGGATGAGATGGCTGGATGGCATCACCGAGTCAATGGACATGAGTTTGAGTGAACTCTGGAGTTGGTGATGGACAGGGAGTCCTGGCATGCTGTGATTCATGGGGTCACAAAGAGTCAGACATTACTGAGTAACTGAACTGAACTGAACTTGGTTTTTAAGATAGTGAGACACAACTGAGCCTCTTCACTTTCATGTGTACTTTATATGGTGAATCATTACATGTTTAAGAATATTATCTTTCATCTTTGAATATCTTCAATAGGTATAAAATCACAGGATCACTAGCTACATCAAAACACTGCATATTATTTTCTCCTAACATTTACTACTGAATGCTATTGCAAAGAAATTTAGAACAATTTTTCTTCTTTCTCATAATTAACATTTTAAAAAATCTGCTTTTTCTCCATTAATGGAATTTATTTATTATATTAAGATATGCTTTATTATAAGCTTTAGTGTTTATTTTCCTTTCTTTATGCCAAGAAGACTTTCTTTCCAAGGGACACTTTACCATTTTTTTTTTTTTTTTCATATTTTCTATTCAGGCGCGATTGTGTGAATATTGGATTTCCTCTTTTTTATTTCCCACATTTATCATCTCCTCTATAATAGATTACTTTCATTTACTTTTCTATTTGTTTTGCATGATTTTCTTCAACATATTCATCTTTATCCTGGTTTGCATGCATGTTTATATGTGTGCATGTTTGTTTGTATGTAGTATTTGGGAAAAATAGTAATGGGTAGAGTGTATTTGAAATACTGCTTGGCTATAAAAGAGGATATTTTAAATTCTTACCCTAAGAATACATCTTTCCTCACTTGGGATATATTACCAAAAAAAAAAAAAATCGACAAATTTTTTATGTTATGACCTTTTCAATGCTTCAGATTATCTGTCTTTCACACTCTTCACCTCTACCATTTCTTCTGGCTGAGAGGCTGGGACAATAGAAATGACTTAGTGGCATGACTATTTCCTTGCCTTCTCCTTTGCCATTCTGCTGTTAATCTGCCTCTGAAGTCAATCTTTACCTCTCTCAAGGTAAACCTTATCATCTCAACTCACCTACAATTTTTTTCCCTCAGTTCAAAGCAATTTGACTTTTCTCACCCTTCCATTGAAAGCTTTTTCACTGAATTATAATTCTAATTCAAAGTCTAGTGGGCAATTTTTAATCTGACACTTATTTGACCTGGTGTACCTCTAAATAAAATAAAACAAAAGGAAAAAAAAATCTCTATCTTATATTATGATCTTTTTTTGGAGTGGGGGAGGGCAAGGAATAATGATTTTATGCAGAAAACCAGCAAACTGAAAGATGGTGGGCTCAAGCTCCAAAGGACCATCTTGCCTGACTTAGAATTCAGACTCCTTTTTCACTAAAAGTGTAAAGCCAAACACTTCCTGGTTCCCATCAGCCTTTGGAGGGAAACGTGTCGATTTCTTCCTCCCTGCAGTCATTCACAGGTGGACCAAGTCAGTATGTCACTTTTGTTAGCTCATAGGAATTTTAGCTTAAAATTCTAACTTAAAATTTTGGAAAGAAAAGTTCCCAGTGACAGGCCATTATGTATAATTTAAGTTTATAGGCAACATCCCTTTAGTGATTAACTTGTAATAGAATACAAAAACTTCTTCCCTATTGCAGTTCCCCACTTTCAATGTCCATTCCACATTCTTGTGGAAAAAGGAATGAAGACCATTCTGCTGAATCAGTTCATTTCAGTCCAGTTGCTCAGTCATGTCCGACTCTTTGCGTCCCCATGAACCGCAGCATGCCAGGCCTCCCTGTCCATCACCAACTCCCAAAGTTTACCCAAATTCATGTCCATTGAGTCAGTGATGCCATTCAACCATCTCATCCTCTGTTGTCCCCTTCTCCTCCTGCCCTCAATCTTTCCTTAGCATCAGGGTCTTTTCAAATGAGTCAGCTCTTCCCATCAGGTGGCCAAAGTATTAGAGTTTCAGCTTCAACATCAGTCCTTCCAATGAACACCCAGGACTGATCTCCTTTAGGATGGACTGGTTGGATCTCCTTGCAGTCCAAGGGACTCTCAAGAGTCTGCTGAATAGAGGTGATGAATATTTCTTAGACACTTTAGTCAGTCTTTTTATCTACAACTATTTGAACCTAATGAAATATCTTAGCACTCTGTTGTCTAATTTGTAATTGACCTTGGGGTTTCGGTTCCAGTTACCAATAGGTACACTGAATTCCTGTGTTATATATTTGGACAAAATTAAACAAATTGGTTGCCCCTTCTCCAGCTACAATGGAATCATCTACTTCAGTTGGACTTCCCTGGTGGCTCAGACGGTAAAGCGTCTGCCTGCAATGCAGGAGACCTGGGTTCAATCCCTGGGTCGGGAAGATCCACTGGAGAAAGAAATGGCAACCCACCCCAGTACTCTTGCCTGGAAAATCCCATGGACGGAGGAGCCTTGTAGGCTACAGTCCATGGGGTCACAAAGAGTCATACATGACTGAGCATCTTCACTTTCACTAGCTACAATGGAATCATCTACTTCAATTGGATAGGCAGACCTGTTGGCAAACTCATGAATGGTATAGTGCCCAAAGTTTTAATATAATTGGCAACTGCTAGGTCAAGCATTTATAGATTTTCCTTCCTGGGCAGATACCTGGAATGGCCTACAACACAGTAATTTAAAGATACTTAATTTAAAACTGCTTCTGGAAGCCACTGATCCATGGCAGGGCAACTGACAAGGCCTTATCCCAAATTAAATATCTCAACATATTTCAAGTGACATTCCTTTTTAATGTATGGTTCATTTTCTTGGTTTTTCCTGTTGGTTATGGCCTCCAGGACGAAAGTTGCTTTAATACCTTAATTCAAAATCTGGGGATAATTTCCCTAAAGAAGGCTTTACCCACTGCAGAGATTTTCTGTGTCTGGGATATGCTTCCGCCCAGCCTAAAAAAGTGTCCACACAAACAAGAGCATGTTATCTGATTTTTTTGTAGTTCGAGGCATTTGAGTAAAGTATATTTCAGTCCGCAGTGGGCAGATTCCTCTGTGTTGAGTCCCCATCTGGGGAGATCTGACAGCAGTCTGAGTTGCTTTTTAAGACGTTGGGGGAAAGAACTCTGTCTCCTTTTCTGGGATTTTTCAGGAGCTCCATCAGTAGGACTGAAGCACTCTGGTGGGCTGTTAAACTATTCTGGTGAAAAACTTCAGGGTAAAGTCTATCAGAAAATTAATCTGCTCATTCCCTACTATCCATTTTACCTGGGGCTCCTGTGGGGAATTAGGTGCCACAATCCAAGGAAGCCTTTGGGCCTCTTCCTTTAGAGTGTTCCTTTCTTTCTACCACAGGAGAGGCTCTCATCTTTTATTGTTTTTCCAATTTAGCCTAAGGCAATTGCTTTCCACTGTTCTCCTCCTTACAGTAGCACATTGTTCCTTCCCCAGCAGGGGCTTATCTCTTCTGGAAATCAAACGCCACTACCAACAAAAAGTGGAGTTTTGTTTTGCATCTGCATTCTTCTATTGTTTTACCCTGCTGAATACTTTAAAGGCAGCATCTACCAACTGAGCCGGGTCCATTCCAAACTTAGGGAGGCTTTCCAGGTAGTGCTAGTGGTAAATAACCCACCTGCCAATGCAGTAAACAGAGAAACATGGGTTCAGTCCCTGGATTGGGAAGGTCCCCTGGAGGAGGGCATGACAGCCCACTCTAGTATTCTTGCTGGAGGATCCCATGGGCAGATAAACCTAGTGGGCTACTGTCCAGTTCTGCAAAGAGTCAGACAGGACTGAGTGACTTTTTACATATGCACACATTCCAAATATGCCATAATTGTTGCAACTTTCTCTTGATATCTGAGGCACTTTGCCCTAAAACATAAAGTTTACCATTCTAATATTTTCAAGGGCCTTGGGAACCTACATTCATGTGACACATGTAGGTCTGAAATTCTTTTCAAAAATTCAGAGAAGTCTTTGTTTTGCTGATTTTCTTGAATATTTTTCAAACTCCTTTGCTTTGGTTTCCCTTTTCGAGGCCTGCCAAGAGGCTCTACTGTAGTAAGTAGTGCTCTAATAAAGGCCTTCTTCCCTTACTGGGGTCCCAGTTCAGCTGGGGGTGCTGCCAAGTGGGCTTCAGGTGTTGAGGAGCCTCCCCATAGGAGGGCTGTAATTTTATAAGAGTTGCCATCTTGCCAGTTAAACAAGTCTGAAAAACTTGATTCTGTTTGTCTGCATTCAGGCCCCCTACAAGATAATAGCATAAGGGAACTTGCCCTGCTCTGGGAGTGGCTCCTAGCCCAAATTGGGCACCCTGTCAGGTTTCAGATGGTGATGCCAGGCCAAGTGCCTGTGTCCCAGAATTAACACAGGATTTTCTAATTGATCCCTATAAGGATCCGCAGTGGCAGGAATCCGGGCTGGATAGGAATGGGAGGTAGTGGAAAGGGTAGGATATAGTGACATAATCGCTGAAATGGCTGGGACATCTGGCTCAGCCAGAGGTGTTGAGGTTTGAAGCAACATATCCTCACTCTCATTCCCTTACTTTCCTTTTCTTATTTTCCCTGATAATAGTACAAATGCTTGCACATAAAGGATTTCATCATTCTTCCCTGCTTTTTCACAAAAATAGCTATAGAGTCATTCAAAAATCACTGTGAAACCATAGATAGTAATTGACCATCTAACTGTAAAAAGGATGGCTTTTTGCTTTGGCATCAACCAACTGGGATTAAAATGCTATTGAAAGATAAATGTCATATACTAATGCATATATATGGAATTTAAAAAGATGGTACCAAAGAATTTATTTACAGGACAGTAATGGAGAAACAGACATAGAGAACAGATTTACGGACATAGGGAGAGGGGAGGAGAGGGTGAGATGTATGGAAAGAGTAACATGGAAACTTACATTACCATATGTAAAATAGACAGCCAAGGGGAATTTGCTCTATGGCTCAGGAAACCCAAACAGGGGCCTGTATCAACCTAGAGGGGTGGGATGGGGAGGGAGATGGGAGGGAGCTTCAAGAGGGAGGGGACATATGTATACCTATGGCTGATTCATGCTTGACAGAAAATAACAAAATTCTGTAAAGCAATTATCTTTCAATTAAAAAATAAATTAAAACAAGAGAAAGAAAAAAAATGCTATTTAAGAAAAACTTGATTATTGTTGTGACAAACAATTGAAGATAATTACTAGAATGACTGATATCATTTGCCTGAAACTCAGGAGACCCAGGTTCGATCCCTGGGTTGGGAATCGAACCAGGGTTGGGAAGATCCCCTGGAGAAGAGAATAGATACCAACTCCAGTATTCCTGCCTGGGGTCACAGAGAGCTGAACAGCACTAACAGTACTAATACCACAACACCAGAATTTTAGGAGTTCAATATAATTTCTAGAATGTGTATATTAATAATGTTTACCCATGTGATACAATCTAAGAAGTCTTGTCATCACTCATTTGACAATGCCTCCCATGCAATTCAACACACCAAATAAGCCCATATCTTAGTATTCCTCTTACTGAGATGGAAAGAAAACAAATAATTTGAGATGTTCTAGGGCCCACTCCAGTACTCTTGCCTGGAAAATCCCATGGGCGGAGGAGCCTGGTGGGATGTAGTCCATGGGGTCGCGAAGAGTTGGACACGACTGAGCGACTTCACTTTCACTTTTCACTTGCATGCATTGGAGAAGGAAATGGCAACCCACTCCAGTGTTCTTGCCTGGAGAATCCCAGGGATGGGGGAGCCTGGTGGGCTGCCGTCTCTGGGGTCACACAGAGTCGGGCACGACTGAAGCGACTTAGCAGCAGCAGCAGCAGCAGGGACCTCTGAAAAACCCTAAAGTTAGCCAGAAGTCAAATGAATTCCACTTACCACTTGATCTTTTGGAAGTTTGCCAAAACTATTTTAAAATTTTCCATTATCTTTTATTGTCATATTTGCCATTATGATCTTTTATTGTCACTGTGACATCACAATGGCAAATACAGATCACTTAAAGAAACAATTACCAAAAGCAGTTCAATATTTTAAGAAAACACTTTGTACTCTTAGAGAACTGAATTCAAGTTTTGTACCACTTTACCTTTAAGATTTATCTTCTTAATTCAGTTTGACCTTATCTTAGTTCTAAGATATAATCTGGAGAGACTATTCTAGATAGACATTCTCAAAACATTATTCCCAAAATGTTTACCCCTAAAACTCTTTACTTCATTTACCTCTATTTTATGCACTTAAAATTTTGTCACACTGTTATTTTTCTTGCAGGCAAACTTTGAAACAGGAATAAAAGGTAATATTTGATTTCTAGTAAACCTTTACAATAAAAGTATTATACTTAATGCTGATGCCTCTAAAGATATATTTGTGTCAAAATAAGCTTAAGCTAACTTCAGCATCAGATATTAATTCAATACTGAGTATTTCCTAAATCATGTGAATCTGAAACTCATTCTCCCGTTTCTTTTGTATTTGAGTCTGCTGCTGCTGCTGCTGCTGAGTCTCTTCAGTCGTGTCCGACTCTGTGCGACCCCATAGATGGCAGCCCACCAGGCTTCCCCATCCCTGGGATTCTCCAGGCAAGAACACTGGAGTGGGTTGCCATTTCCTTCTCCAGTGCATGAAAGTGAAAAGTGAAAGTGAAGCCGCTCAGCCTATAAATACTTAATTTCCTTTATGCCCATTAAATAGAGCTATTTTAGAAATTAATTTTGCCAGTGCTACACATGTATAATGCGTGCACAAATACAAGGACCTTATAGTTCCCATTCCAAAATTTTAGCCATAAATCCGCTATTACAATGTAAAACCCATCAATTATAGAAGAGATTGGGTTCAAATTAGGCTTCTGGCACATGAGACAAATCAAAGTCACCTGTCTACAAAGCTAAGCCCTTTTTACTAATATTTATGGAAATGACACTTCTATTTGTAGCTTCTGGTGATTTTAGGAACCAAGAGAGCTATTCTTCCTTGAAATGTCCCAAGAACAGATGACTTTTTTTTTTTTTCTGTTCATTTCCTCCATTTGATAGCAGTAAGCATTTTAAGTATCACAGAATTGATTTGGCTGTAAATGGAGAAATTGATTTTGGCCACACAAAATGAAACAAAAATTCAAAGAACAAACAGAAAATCCTAAATAAGACTCTCAAATTCAGTCTTGGGGTTTTATATATACCAATGATACAGGAGACTATAAACAGTTAACACAGCAAGAGCAGAAGTGCACGGTGCACAGGGTCCCAAGATATCCTAAGCTCCCTAATCGGCACTGCTGGCCTCACACTGTTACAATATCGTTTTCCTCTCACCCATGGGTTCATAGCTGCAATCAGATCCCTTACCCAAAATGCGCCTCAGAGGACTTTCTTTAGGGATAGTTGAAACATTCCTCCCTTTTCAAGATACCTAAAATACAAACACTAGCATCCAAAAAAACCAACAGACTTGTTTGCAAATCAGGTAGAAGTCCAACAACTCTTTCCTCTCTCCAACAGGGTACTCCACAAAACAAACTGGCTTATTCCAGAGGAAAAAAAACCAAATGGAGAGATAATAAACTTCCTGGCTGTACATACCAGAGAGAGGTACCCTACCGTGTAGAGTGTTGAGGGCTCTCAGTTGTTAAATTCCTTGCTCCAACTGCCAAGTATTGGTCAGCTGATAGTGCTTTGGGAAATTTTGGAGGGCAGATCCTCAGGACAAATGGCTACCCTAATATTCCCCAAGCAGGGCCAGCTGGATCCCAAGGATTCCAAGCAGCAAGGATCCTGGCTGGAGTGACCAAAATTTGTTACCTAGACTAAGCCAATACTGCTTGCCCCAAGACAGGCCAATAATCGAGAGGTGAGCTGTTAGGGCAAGGAAAACAATGTTTTTCAGAAAGCCAACAAACCAAGAAGATGATGGGCTTATGCTCCAAAGAACCACCTTATATTTATTATCTTAATAACACAGATATCCTCTAGTCACTTAGAACTTTAACCTAAAATTTATTTTTGATTCCTAGCTTTCCATTAGTTCTTCATAATCCAAACCTGTTTTCCCAACTCTGACAATTCTAAATATTTCCTGCTACTTCTTATCCCATAGGCAGACTATCTTTAAAGCAATGGTTAAAAGCAAATATATGTACATGTCAAGCATGCATGCCTATATGTGTGAGTATCCATGTACATACACACACAGAGAGTAAAGTTCATGGTTGATCAATGTGCCCAAAGCTTCACAACTAGAAAACCTAGAAAGTTAAAATTCAGCATATAAAACTAAGTATTGTATTTTATAACTGAGAACAGGTGGCTTTGTTTTTATGTGTACGGAGAAGGCTGATGCATCATCATCTTTTCAGTGTCTGGGAAGGTGTAAATGTAACCTGCTTCTCTCAACCTTCTTGAAGGATATCTTAAATCCTCAACATTTTTCACTTGGAAAGTTCCAGCAGAATTTAATCTATTTCAATCATTTTCCAGAGTCCATGATTATAGCACTATGATCCTGTTGTGCTGGTGTTTAAAATATTTCAATTCCATCCATTTCCTGATAAAATAAAACAAAAATGTGTAACACATTATTTACATCTTTCTTAAATTGACCTGTATATACTTTTCCCACCTAATTTGCATGCATACCATGCTACTGCTAATCAAATTATTTACAATTCTCCAAAAAGCACCTAGCTTGCTCTCACCATCCTTTCGACCCTATAGATGGCAGCCCACCAAGTTCTTCTGTCCATGGGGATTCTCCAGGTAAGAGTACTGGAGTGGATTGCCATGCCCTCCTCCAGGGGATCTTCCCAACCCAGGGATCAAACCCAGGCCTCTTGCATTGCAGGTGGATTCTTTACCATCTGAGCCACCAGGGAAGCCCATGAATACTGGAGTGGTTAGCCTATCTCTTCTCCAGGGGAATTTTCTGACCCAGGAACTGAACTGGGGCCTCCTGCATTGCTGGCAGATTCTTTACCAGTGGAGCTACCAAGGAAGCCCCACAGACTGACCTGGGACCCTTCTGATAAGCAGTATTCTTGGGAGTTCTCCATTGGTTTGGCTGAGACTTTGCCAGATCTGAATTGCAGTGTGAGGCTCTTTGCTCAACTTTTCTTTTTCTTCTCTTTCTTTCCACAGGTGTCTAATCTTCATAATCTGAGGGGTTTTCCTGCTCAATCCTGTTTTACCACACGTTTATTTTTCACAGGCATTATCTTTGTCCCATCTTTTCTCCCCCAGCTCCCAAAATTTCACATGCACTTAACTTTTTCTCAGTTTTTGTTTCCTGAAGGATCCAGACTGACATGGTTTCATACCTGAAATATCCCATTCTCTTTTCCACTCTAGCTAATCAAGAATAATCTTAATTTCTGAAGGCTGTAGGATGCTGGGCCTGCTTTGTGGGTGAAATGTGCAGTTGGATAGGATCCTGTAGTCTGAAGTGCCATGACTGGCTTAATACTTTTTTAATGTGATCTTGAAATTCTGAATATTTCTGAACAGGGGGTTCCAAATTTCCATTTTGTATTGGTACCCCAAATGTATGCAGCCAGTCCTGCATCACTTTCTGCATTAAAAACTTATTTTTAAAATAAGATTAAAACCTAGTGTATACTATTTTCTCATGAATACTTCAGTTCTTTTGAGTCATTTGCTTCACAGTGGTTTCTGATGTTAATGCCTCTTTTGTATTAAAGTTATATCATTCTTTCCTTTTATACTTTAATTTGGTTGGGAAAATGTGTGTTTATCTTATTCTCTAACTAGAATGCAACATCCAAGATCACATTTGAGCTTACTTGATATTTTGCATAGAATTGTCAAGAAAACATACAGAAATATCTGTATTTTCTAAATAAATGACACAAAATTCCCTTTATGTGAAAAGAGTGAACACAGATTTAAACAGTGACAAGCTTAGTGTGTGTAATCACACTATAGCCCATCAGGCTCCTCTGTTCATGGGATTATCCCAGGAAGAATACCAAAGTGAATTGCCATTTCCTACTCCAGAGGATCTTCCTGACCCAGGGACTGAACCCTCATCTCTGGCATGTCCTACTTAGGCAGGCAGATTCTTTACCACTGAGCCACCTGGAAAACACAAGCTTAGATGTGCTAACAAAATAAAACTCGATGCTCTATAACTCATCTGGGCTTCCCTTGTGACTTGGATGGTAAAGAATCTGCCTGAAGCGCAGGAGACCCAGGTTCAGTCCCTGGTTCGGGAAGATCCCCTGGAGAAGGGAATGGCTATCCACTCCGATATTCTTGCCTGGAGATTTCCGTGGACAGAGGGGCCTGGCAGGCTACAGTCCATGGGGTCGCAAAGAGTTAGACATGACTAAGGGAATAACACACACACATAACTCATTTATTCTTCCCAGCGACTTCATGGAGTAGTATGAAAACCTAATGAAAACTTGTACAACTAACTAAAACTGTTTCCTTTAATTTAAACACTCATTTCACTTTAAAATGACTAATTTGAGATAAATTCTCAATCATTGAAAGTTCTGTTTAAACTTTAATGTCTCTGTCTCTCTGGGAGAATTCAATTTGTCCTTCTGGAAATAAGATAACAGCCCTGATAAACCTAAATAACAACAAAAATACAAATTTCTATGTGTCAGGTACATCATTTTAGAGTTATAATCTCATTTATTCTTCATAAAATTTCTATGAAGGTGTTACTATTGCTAAGTCTCTCAAGGGAATGAATTACAGTTCAGAGAGTTTAAAAAATTAGCAAAAAGAATTAGGAAACTGCAAACCAAGTCTGATCGCCCCAAGTCTGCAGTCTAAACTCAAATAGTTTTATCTCAGAAATAAATATTTAGCTGACACTTGTCTAGCAAAAGGTACAACTTTCGCCATAGATGTGTTTCTTTTCAAACACAAGTGGGAAAAACATTTTGAATTGCCCATTGGAGTCCACATGTCTGAGAACATGAGACAAATCTCAAACAGGAAATTTAAAAGAAAAGCATTAATTAATTGGGCAAGAGATATTTTCTACTCTCAGACCAACACAAGCACTACATATTCCCCTTATACTTCAGATTACCTGAGAGACATATCTACTGAAGACAGCCCTAATCTAAACAAATGGCCATAGCCTTGAGAGCTTCCAAAGCTGATATGCAAAGATGGCTGGGATTCAAGGCAATGCAAAATGTGCTGCAGGAAGCTTTCAAAGTACAAATTAACCCATTTATTATGTCTGTGATAAAGTAGCATGTTTTGCCTTGTATAATATTTCTCATGTTTCCATAAACCATAGTTTAACATCCTTTTGGAAGATTAAAACTGGAAGTCATTCCTAGTGCTAACAAATACTTTGATTGAGAGGTATAACTGTTCTATTGGGCCTCACAACTTGGCAGCTGGTTTCTTCAATTACACTTTTTAAGTAGAACAAAACTCTGAAAGCAAGCAAATCCTTGACCCTGAGTACTGCAATGGGATTGGACATGCTGTGCTATCTCCCCAAGGCACATTTCCTTAAGCAAAAGCGTGTTTTTGCAGATGGTTACATCTGGTTACTTACTGCATCATAAACAATTACATTCTCTTTTCTGGTTCCTATAGGCTAGCTATCTAAAATTAAGTTAAAATATACACATTTTTGTAAAGAAAACAGACTCGATTTAAATAGATCATGATAACTAATCATTCTTTCTGAAAAACATGCTACAGTCGGCATAATTTCAGTGAAACCTCAGCAAGGGTGTTTCAAGTGTCATGATTTTAGTTTTACTGAATTTGAATTGAATTTTTTAATATATATAATAGGGGAAAATAGTATCTTACCTCTTCTTGGATTATATATCTTCTTTTCTATTTCAAGCAGGTGTTGGCTGTTTTTGTCTCTGCCTTCCCACCCTCCCCAAACTAGAATCAAAGATACTTTCTATGTGCAGGCTTAACTGTATCTCATATGTGGAAAATGGACCTGACTATTGTGCAGGTCAAAATCTGTCAAGTATTGGCAGTATTGGCAATGTCACATGGTGCAACCTACTAGCACTCAAGGCATTCCTAAACAATGCAGGCCACAGCCAAGTACACTCTTGAATTGGTCGACATGTCAAAGATGCAAATCTGATGTTTCTGGGATGAACTATGTACAGATGTATATCCAACAAGTCAGTATTAGACATCTGGATGTCATGTTCTTGAGGGATTTTGAATTTCAGTTTCTCCCCAATTCTTTATTTATGTCTTTTAGTTCCTTCCTTGGTTATAGCTCCTAAATTTTAAATTATACTTAATACCAGATCTCATGCATTTGCTAGTGATCCAGAGGTGTCCTAGAACTTTTTTTTTTTTTTTTTTTAACCAAAACTTCCCTGGTGACTCAGACAGTAAAGAATCTGTCTGCAATGCGGGAGACCTGGGTTCTATCTCGGGTTTGAGAAGATTCCCTGGAGAAGGGAATGGCAACCCACTCCAGTATTCTGGCCTGGAGAATTCCATAGACAGAGCCTGGCAGGTTACAGTCCATGGTGTTGCAAAGAGTCAGACAACTGAGAGACTAACACACAATGAATACTAGCATTTTTATAAAGTGGGTGGCCATTTTTATGGCAGTCCCTGAAACTACAAATTAGATCCAAAATGTAGCTTGATATTTTTCACTAATTTATAAAGTTCTAATAATAACTTTTTAAAAATAAAAACTTAAAATTTTAAAAATTCAATTAAGAAGCAACATTTAGGTTGAAACAGGCATTGTATCAATACCTTTGAAAGAATCAATTGATTCTATTTTTCTATAATGTAATCATTTTTTTTCATATGCAATCATCATCCTTATATATTCTTGGAAGTATGAGTCCTTGAGCAAGAAATCCACTCTTTAAACTTTCATCAAGTTATCAAAACTTCTTAACAATGAGAAATAAAGGGAAAATGAGTCTTACATACAACTTGTCCATATTCTTACAACCTTCACAGTCAGACAGTTTTAAAGACTAAAAGAATTATAATCTTCTGAAAAAAAAATCAAAAGAAAAGTAACTTTTTTGCCCCAGCTTCAACTGTTTTGTTCGTTTACTTATTTTCTCTCTTTTATTCTTTCATGCGTGGTGCATGCTCAGGGGTATCTGACTCTTTGCAACTCCATGGACTGTAGCCTGCCAGGTCCCTCTGTTCATGGAATTTTCCAGGCAAGAATACTGGAGTGGGTTGCCATTTCCTACTAGAGGGGATCTTCCCGACCTAGGGACTAAACCTGCTTCTCTTGCATCTCCTGCATTAGTAGGCAGATTCTTAACTGCTGTGCCATCTGGGAAACCCCTATTTTTCTTTACATTTTGTCTAATTTTTTTTTTTTCCTTTTCATTCTTACTCTATTCTCTCTACCTCTTCTTCCTGCTGGATGTGCTTCCTTTTATTTTAAGTGTCAAACAAAATGACGTAAATGCTGTGAAGTGCCGAGAAACTAAGTCCAAAGAATTTCTGGGTTAGAAGGATACTGACAATTTATAAAATGTTTTAACAAATATATTTTCCTCTTTGAATTTCATTTTGTTTTATTGTCACTCTTGATGTAAAATGAGAACTATCCAACTCCACTAAAAATTGTTTTAGGAAAAAATAGTCAATCCAACTTTAATGGACAAAATTTTGAAAAAATAGTTAATCCAACTTTAATGGGCAAAATTTTGTTTCAGTTTCTTCTTGAAAGCTTTTCCCAAAGTTGGGTTCAACACCATGGTTTTTTCCTAAGTCTGCCCTAGAACTGTGATAGGTTGTTTGTGAAAAGAGCATAGATTTTCTCCCTTCCTAGTTAATTAACTTTAGCAAATGATCTTGTCTAGATAAATGGTATAGACCCAGCAACATTCTTATGAGCATCAAGTGAGATAACACAAATACAGTTCCAAAAATCTAGATGCTAAATACATGTTCATTTTCTTCCCCCTTATTTAGTCAACATGTTTGTTTATCACTGATAAGATGACAACAATTAAGGAGGGAAAGAGGGCTATTTTTTTAATTTACTTACTTATTATCTGAGTTGTATAACTGATTTCATGGTTGCAGATACAAAATCTATTATTTGGGTATTGCTTCAAAATTTGCAAAATCATTTTACATATCATCTTTCTTATTTTATTTAAATAGAATTATGAAGTTAATTAGGTAAATTTTATGATTTATAAATGGAAAAATGGGTCAGAGTGGTTACATTGTCATAGTTAGTAGTTCACAAACTGAATCTGAAAGCTAGGATTTTTTAAATTATTTTTTATTGGACTATAGTTGCCTTACAATTTTGAGTTAGTTTCTGCTGTATAGCAAATGAATCGACTATGTGTGTGTGTGTGTATATGTGTATATATATATATATATATATATAGAGAGAGAGAGAGAGAGATCTCCCCTCTTTTTTGGATTTCCTTCCCATTTAGGTCACTAGAGAGCACTGAGTAGAGTTCCTTGTTCCTTGTCCTATTCAGTAGGTTCTCATTAGTTATCCATTTTATACACAGTAGTGTATATATGTCACTCCTGATCTCCCAAGTCGTCTCAGCCCCTCTTTTCCCCTGGTATCCATACGTCCATTCTCTACATTTGTCTCTATTTCTGCAAAAGCTAGGTCTCAACATTTATTCAAACCCTATTTCTAATATAAAGTGTATAATTAAAGTTAAAAACAATGTTTATCATAATATTTGGTAGATAGCACTGTTTCATGGTTGCTCACATAGCATAGTAATTAAGTGCATGGACGCTGGATCCACATTTTGAGTATACAAGTCTCACCTCTGCCAATCAATTCATTTTTTTTTTCTCCTGGTTTTCTTATTTGCAAAGTGGGTATAGTAATACTTCTTGATTGGGTTGTTATGAGGGTTAAGTGACTTAATGTATGTAAATTGATTAACATGGGACTTGGCACATAATAATTGCTTTATGTGTTTGCTGTTATTATCATTGCATAAGCTAGAAAGAATTATAAGAGCAAATCTGATGGAGAATAATAGAAATCTATCAGATATGAGATATAAACAGATATTTTATTCTTATTTATACTCTCAATGAAAGAGGCATATTAACTAATTTTACAGTTGAGTAAATTTATGCTCATAAACAGGTGGCACAGTGGTAAAGAGTCTACTGCCACTGCAGGAGATGGAGGGGCTGGTGGTCCAATCCCTGGGTCGGGAAGATCCCCTGGAACAGGAAAGGGCAGCCCACTCTTGGATATTTGCCTTGGAGCATCCCATAGACAGAGGAGCCTGATGGGGTACAGTCCATAGGGTCACAAAGAGTTAGACATGACTGAGCAGCTAAGCAGGTGTGCAAAAATTTTCAAAAAAGTAAAATGATCATTCAAGTTCATGCAACCAATATTACATGTGAGATACATGTAAAAAAAGGGTTTAAATCCAAATCTCTGTTTAAAGCCCATGTGCCTTCCACTATAACACACAATGTCTCTTAATCTAGTATTTTACTTTTCACATGAATGCAGCAGGGTCAAGGGAGAAAAAATATCTATGAGTCCAAGGAATGATGTCTAGTTAATAACTAGTGTAAGCTAAGACCCAGAACTCCTAAATCAGAGTTCAGTGCCTACATGAAACCAGGCTATGAGCTAAATAGCTGTTTTGTTTTGTTTTAATTGTCCATGATCTCATGTTACTGTCACTGTTTTATATGTTAAAAACTTATTGTAGAGAATAAGGAAAGAGAACCATTTTTTAAAATTAATGAGACACTTGTTCTCTTTATCTACAAATCCTAATAAAACGACAGGCAGACTGATACATAATTCATAGAAGCTAACAAATTACAGTGCATTTGCAGAAATGACCTGTTCTTTCCTACTTATTTTTTGTGTGGTACATTAATGTCAAAAATAACATACTGATAAATATAGACAGCATAGAACAACAAACAATATTGGAATAATGTATTGATATAACCTATGCCAGAAATGCTAGCAGAGCAATTAGAGGGCGCACACAGTTTGAAAATGAAGTCAAAAGGTCAACCAAACTTTTATTTCAGCAAATATTATTTCATGCTTTATATTCTTTTTATAGCAAGGATTCAATTATTTATTACTAGAGAGAATAATCAAATATTAAAATTCTTTTTGTAAATCCTAGCAAATGGACATTGTTCAGGCTTTAAAGAATCACATGAAGACATTAAGTAGATAGACTTATACCACTATGGTATGCCTCTGTAAGAAATGCAAATTATTGTAACCCCAAGTATAATATTCAAAATGGCAGCTTTCCAGATCTTCCCCTGGAAAAGACTGTGTTAGGTGAGAGGGAAAGGATTGCAGGTAAGAAGAAAAGCATTCTTTCCTGAAGGTTAAAGAGTATAGTTTGACCTTCATCATTGCTTTTCAGTTTTGGGATGAGAACCCACTAATGACATGGTTAACTAGACAGATTATGGATATCTCAGACAAAATGACAGACTCTGAGACATTGAGGGAAAAAAAAACAGAAACAAAAGAATCACATAATAAAAATTAAATAAGATACTTGGAGTCCTTGGAAGCAAGGTTTATATTAATAAACCTTGTAATAAAGAGAAAATGGGCAAATTTTTATATTTTTCACATAATAATATCCTGTATAACATGTGGTTGTAGAAATGCCAATGGATATGGTAACTGTAAGGTAGGATTCTTCGCTGTGTATGGTACTTGCATGCATGGATATTCATTTCACTGTTACTACTCTCCTTAAGGTAAGGTAAGGTGAAGTCGCTTAGTCGTGTCCGACTCTTTGGACTATAACCTACTAGGCTTCTCCGTCCATGGGATTCTCCAGGCAAGAATACTGGAGTGGATTGCCATTTCCTTCTCCAGAGGATCTTCCTGACCCAGGGATCGAACCCGGGTCTCCCGCATTGGAGGCAGACGCTTTAACCTCTGATAAGTGGTCCTTATCTGACAAGTGTGCTTCCTATTTAACATAATATTCCCCATGCAAATCAAAACTAAGAGCCTCTTGGCATTACAAAGACAAAATGGCCATAGATTAAATCAGAATTCAAATACTAAAAAGAGCAGATATCATATATGTATGCATTAAATGAGTTAAAATTGTTAGATATATTTTAAGAATGTTTTAAAAATAACAAATATATAGATTTCTAAATTCAAAATTCTAAGGTTTGTCCATATCCATGTTCACAAACACTCATTGGGAGTATCTGAATATCCTTTTGGTAAAAGCACACAAATAGAATCAGTTGATCAATGAATCAATATTAATTAGTGTTTTTGATAATCAAGAGAAGGTGCTACATGATGTGAGTAAATAATGACGTAAATTTTCTTCCCTCCTCTTGAGGATATCTACCAGTCCTTTGGGAAGATAGAGCATACGCATTAAAAGTAGGGTCCAGTGAAATCAGGATCAGCAACCAAAAATCCAATTGCTAGGTCCTCTATGGTAAAGAGAATATTGTTTTGGAAATTAGCGTTAGCCAGGCTACAGTCCATGAAGTCACAGAGTTGGACATGACTGAGAGACTGAGCAACACCAGAATGTTCAGCTTGGCAGAGCAATTAGAAGGCTCACACAGTTAGAAAATGTTGGGGACACTTCTTTGGGTGAGACAGTGTATTAATTTCACATTTTGCTATAAAAATTCTCACATATTTAGCAGCTTAAAAACAATATAAATTAATTATCTTACAGTTTTAAAGATTCTAGAGGATCTTCCCAACCCAGGGATCGAGCCTGGGTCTCCCACATTGTAGGCAGGCACTTTACCATCTGAGCCACCAGGGAAGTCATTTTAAAGATTAGATGCTCAAAATGGGTTGTACAGGCTAAAAATTGGTATGCGTATGCCTAGTTCTTTTAGGGGAGAATCCATTCTATTTCCTTTTCCACTTTCTAAAAGTTGCCTGCCTTCCTTATCCCAGAGCCCCTTCCTCCAACTCTGAGACACCTCCACTACACCCTCTGCTCTGTCGTCACAGCCCCTCTCTGATTTTGATCCTTTTGCCTCCATTGTGTAAGAACCTTTGTGATTATATTGTTTTCACCTGGGAATTGTGGGATACTCTTTCCATCCCAAGACCCTTAAACTTAATCCTATCTGCAAAGTTCTTTTTGCCATGTAAGGTCATATATTTACAGGTTCTAGGGATTCGAATGTGGAAATATTTAGGGAACCATTTTCTGTCTACCACAGATGAAAATGCTTCCTAAGTGGTATAAAATTAAGTGCCCAAGTCCTACACTATGATACTACTCAAAAAATCTAGAAGTCATGCTTTTTGAAGGAGTGTCATTTTAGGAAGTTGTGTAAATCCAGCTCCTATTTTGAAAGAAATGAGTGTAGTGTGAGTTTCTAAAACTTTTGACAATGATCCATTGTTAAAAATAAATTCTTTACAATACAGTTCATGTGTATGTGGGTGTGATGTGACAGTTTCATGAAACAATTCACAGTCGAATAAGAATCTAATATTTTCTATAGTTATCCCTTTTATTTATAACAATGTGTTGATCATCGTTTATTGTGCTTTTATCAATAAAAGATATAGGTAATTAAAAGTATAAAGTATCTACTGATTTTTTAGGTAAAACAGGTACATGTATCAGAGTATACAAAAGATTCAAATACATTATTTAAGGGGAACCTTAAAATGTTAGTATACACTGGCACTCAGAGCAATGGGTAGAGTAGTCCAAGCAAAGGAGGAAAAACCTAAAACGATTACACAAGGTGGAATAGCCAGGAAACTTCAGTCCTAAGAGTTCAAGATGGGGCTGAAAAATAGAGTACAGTTGGAAGCTATTAAAGAGAGGAGGCAAACAAAGAAGTCAGAAAGAGGCACTAATAATCATGGTCTGTTTGAAGGCTTTCTTTCATTCAGGATGTACCAGCTGTGAGGTCCAGTTAGATCACACTGGGAATAAGTAATGAATGAAAAGACAATGAATTTGCTCTCGTGAAGGTCATAACCCAGTAATTGACTTATCCTTTAAACAATGATGAGAAATTTAAACTTTATTATATAGGTAAAGGTTACATCACTAGAAATTATTATAAGAAAAAAAATAACACACAATGAGGTTTGTGTTTTAAAGAAACCTATAATTCAGTATGGATTTAGTGTATACAGGTGAAAACTTTTGTTTAGCAAGAAATAGAACCAAGGCTATATGATGAGTGTGGCAGAGGATGAGGTGATTAGATAGCATCACCAACTCAATGAACATGAATTTGAGGAACCTCCAGGAGACAGTGGAGGACAGAGGAGCCTGGTGGCATGCTATAGACCATGGGGTCACAAACAGTTGCACGTGACTTAGTGATGAACAGCAACAACTGTATTAGAGGGGATAGACTTTTAAAATATTAATAAGATATAATTCATATGATTTGGAGGTTAGATATGAAAGTTATGAGAAAGGAGAAATGGATGTTTATTTCTATATACTTAATTTTAGTAACTGGGTGTAAGGAATCACCAGTCAATGAATAAGGGCATACATATTAAAAGCAATTTTAGGATAATGGATACTAAGTCACTAATTTAAAAAATCAAATGATCACATACAGAAAAATGGAAGAATATATAGATCTGGGCTACAGGAAAGAATTGGGACACTGATTATGCATTGTTAATCTGTAGGTGATATTTTAACCAATGAAATTAGGATAATTCACCCAGGAAAATACGCAGAAAAAGGAGAGAAGAAAGGAGATTCATAGATAGCAGCATTTAAAGGATGATCGGAATGGGATATTACACAGAGAATCTTGTAATGGGAGTAGAGTTTTAGTAAATAACATAGTTGCATGATTAAAAAAAAAGTTTTGAGATTATATGGAGTATAGTAATATATATCTTAGAAGATAAGAAGTGAAGACTGTCAACTCAACTTGGTTATCAGGATATCTCTGGTAGCATTAGTTGAAGTGAAGGCTCAGAATGTTGAAGGCAGTGGACAGATTTTAGTGGACTGAGGAACAACAGAGTAAAGGGTGTGAAGATGGTCACTGCAACCTACAGTCTCCATAAGCCTGTTCATGAAGGAAAGAAAAGAGGGCATTGCTCCAAGAAAGCACAGTATAGAAGGTTTTGGCTTTTAAGAGGCGAGCACTTAGAAACATTTTTATTTTAGGAAGAAAAATGTGAGAGTCAGATTAGAAGTTTTTAATGAAGTGGATAAAAGGTACAATGAGAGCAAGAAGGAAAGAATGTATATTGTGGATAAAATGGCCCCTTGCCCTTCCTATTATAGTGTACTCTATTTGTATAGTAAAAACAAAATATCTTAAATGACTTACATTTTAAAAACCTAAGTCCAATTGATTGTTCATAGTAGAACTAGAGAGCTTTCTACAAGGGCAATTAACATAAACAGGCCTGTGATACTCCTGACTTTGCAAGGTAATTAACACAGCAGGAAATGCATTCTGGGGCAGACAGTTCCTAGAAGAGTGGGTGGAATCCTAATGGGAGACTGAGGAAGAGTAAGCAAGTTAATAATTTCAGTCTGTATATAGCTCTCACATCATTAAACTCTCAAAGTTATTTTTAAAAGGCCAACAACCTGAAGAAAAATTTTTACCTTTCCTTCAGTTTCTTCAGGGGCCTGGGCTTTCATTATTACTGTTGTTTTTGTCTGATAGTGGTGTTTATACAGATTTTCTAAAATAGTCTAAAAGCCAACCTAATTACTAGCTTTGCATAACTTACCTAGTTACTATTTAAGCAATAATGACCTTCAGACTGGATATTTTCTTGGCATTATGACCAATGGAAAGCTTTGGTGGTCTCAGGTAAAGCTAGGGGCCATTAATAGAGACTGTCATTAATAGTGTGAAAATGGCTAACTGAAAGGTCATTAGTGTGATAATAAATCATAACAAAGTAAAGAAAAAGGCAAAGAATTCAAAAGTTACAAGCTGAACATCAAGTTGCCATGGATACTGTATTTTCCTAGATACAGAAACCCAGAATACTAACCAAAGGAAGACAATTCTCAATTCTCATTTTCCATTTAGGGTTATACTTGCTGTTTGAATACCCGTGTTGGTCTGTAGAAACTGAAATAACTAACATTCCTGCTGCATGAAGGTAAGAATCTTTGCACTGAAGGGGACCTAGGGAGGTTATTCATTCCAATTTCTACTATTATAATTATGAGAAGCTGAACTCTCTTAACATCATCTTACTTTACAGGTATCCAAACAAGGAAAGTATAGACATCTTAAGTAGGGGTGGATCCAGTTTTGTGGAGCCTAAGGCTCACAGAATATGAAGATTACTTTTAAAAGAAAAGAAATCTAAATTACTAATATAAAATATCCATTTTGTCATGTTTCTGACACAAGAAAAAATGTGACAGAGGCAAGCATTCTACTGATTGCAATTAAAAAGTCTTACTCTTGCAAAATTTTTAAAATCATGTGACTGTATAATATGTTGCAATGTAGAAGATGAAGGGCTTCTTCAGTGTAAAGAAGATTTATATTCAGAAGATTATATATTCAGATTTCCTGTCAAGAAGCCAGAAGTTTAGAGAAAAAAGCCAATAGATCATCCAGTGTGACACGTGTGCTGCTGTAGATGAGCAAACTCAAAAATGTTCGAGTGAAGCAACTCAAGCTAACCAAGTTCTCTAACTCATACTTTTCTGCCTCCAAGCACTTTAGGTCTAACTGGCTTTTACAGGAGGGAGACTAGCTAGAACCCAAGAGATATTCTTTGGGAATTTCTGATGAACCAGTGAGGCAAATTAAAGTTAGTGTATTTGCATGAAGCTTCTTGAGGAAATATAACATTCTGGAAAAAGACAGCTAATTGTTAATTTATAAAACAAATTGTGTGGTAGAAACCACTAGCTATTAAACTAAATTTCTTCTCCCTTTCTTTTATTGCGAATGAGTTGTGGCTGGAACTCTCCTAAGTAGACTTGTAGGTCTTAGCCCCTCTTGCAGCCAGATTTTGGTCTGATTGCTGAGGGTCAATGGCAAAGAGAAAATGTAGAGTTTCTCTTTTAATTTCAATGCATTGTGACATATCAATGTAACTATTTGGTGTGAAGAGGAGAATCTGCATACTTCTTATACTAAGTATTTAAAGACTATATATGTTTTATTTAAAACTGCCAATAAATAGATGTTTCCCTTGGCCATTTCAAAACATATTAGTAAATGATTGAAATCTTTGCGTATGTGAATAATGTCTTGTGCGTTCCAGTCGTGTCTGACTGTTGCAACCTTGTGGACTGTAACCCGCCAGGCTGCTCTGTCCATGGAATTTTCCAGGCAAGATTACTAGGGTAGGTTGCCATTTCCTCCTCCAGGGGATCTTCCCAACCCAGGGATCAAACCCACGTCTCCATGAATCCTACTTGGTAGGTGAATTCTTTACCACTGAGCCACCTGGGAAGCCCAATAAAATGTCTCAGAGAACATAAATTGTAAAGGGATGAGTGTTCAATAAAAAACCAGCCTGTGACACTGCAAATATCTTGTTAAATCTTTCTTATTAATTTTTAAAATACCTTGGTTTCAATTTTTAGATTAATGCATTGGCCCTGCTATAATTTTTTAATAAAAGGAGTAAATGAATTGGAAATATTTCCAAATAGCATTATCAAAACCATCTGTCTTTCCAGTCAGGTATAAAAGATAAAAACATTTTTATAATCATTCATTTCACTATGAACCCCAGAATTATTTTATCATGTAAACTGATATTGGTGTATATATATAGAGAGAGAGGGAGAGAGAGAGGGAGAGAGAGACAGAGAGAGACTGATTTTCACTTCTTGATCAAAATTCAATTTGTTTGAACAGCATTTCTTGTTTAAATAAATTTTGATAGTGACCTTGATAGAAGAAAGTCAATGCATAATATACTTCTAACCATAGCAGTGTTTAGACTTCTATCTGTCAGCTACACATCAGCAGACTAGCATGGATGCCCATGAGATTGGCAGTTTTGCAGGGCTTGTATAAAGGGAAAAGAGTTATATAGACTTTTAAAAAATTTGGGGAGAAAATGAGAATTTAAAAGGTAAGAGCTGATTCTCAGATGCCTGACTAGATCTCTTAATGACTGAAGAAACTACTGTGATTTCCAAAAGAAGGATTTCCACAAATGTCAAATTTCCACTTCCTCTCTTCTACAGTCTAGTTCTTGTAGTTTTGAAACTGGATCATTTCTAAATGTGACTTTTTCTTAAATCAGACTTTTAGAGAAATTATTACCCTGTACCTACTCAGTTTTACATTCCAGCCTAATTTACTATCTATTCCACTAACTCTTTTCTAGATAGAAGGTAACAACCACTGAACTTGGATCAAGAAGAATATTTTTCACCCACAAATACATCAGACTTAAAAGTCAAGTCTTGCACAAAATAGTTCCTTTGAACATGATGTTCTTTACTTATTTGGGATTAGTATAAAAAGTAGAACTGGTTCCTGGTTTATATGAGGTAGTGATTTTGACCCTGTTGCTAAAACTGTAATGATATTTTCCTAAAGTTCTAACTCCAAGGACACTAACCTGAGACTGCTGGGTTCTGTCTGAGAAAATGCAATATAGGACATCAATAGAACAAAGCATTCAGGGGCCAGTTAATACAGAGAGTAACACAGTGGTCTTGACACTCTAAGCATCTGCGCTGAGAACTAGCTGAGCTCATTGCTTCAAGGAGGTTAAGGTCAGTCCCTGTCTGTTTTCTATACATTGAAAACCATGCCACCATTCAGCATAATTGACAACTTACTTCTCCAAGGGGACTATTCACTAAAATAGAATTTTCTCTGCATTAAAATATATATATATATATATATATATACACACACACACACAAATTCCCACACAATTCTGGGGTGGGAATATAGTTTTTGGTGCTGACTATATTATAAGATCTCTGAATTTTATTTCAAGCTTGACTTGGCTTTTTAAACTTCTATACAGCATTCAAAACAATTAAAATACTTGGCATGTTTCTGGTATTGCATCTGGTGATTTCTGAACACTCTCAGACATTTGAACACTGCCTTTTAGAACCCTAAAACATGATGGTAGTACAAATTACTTTTTGGTTTGTGAGACTGTTTACTAGAACTTGTTAAGAAATATGTGTATGATATTTGTACAGCACTAAGAGAAAACTGAGATACTGAAAATAATATAATATGTATATATACAAAGCAGTAGATCACAAGACTGGAAAAATATAGATGCTTAATTCTGGAATACAATGCTCAACCAGTCCAGCTTTATGTAGCAATGATTGTTAAAATTTTATTTTTTCTAAATATAATCTCTATATATTAGTCTTTTGGGCAAAGTTACCATATACCTGTGGACATTAAAGTCAATGCTTAAATAATTTCTTTTGGGTAGATTGTCTTTAATGACAATATTTTATTGATAATATTTCATATTTGCCTCATATCCTTATGAAAATTTTTATCATTATTTTCACTAGCCCTTTCTTTAAAGCCCTCCCCTACTGTCTACCTACCATTTTATTTATCACATTCATTTCATCTTGTCCTTATGCTCTAACAGTAAAATACATAGTATGCTTTTAATAAATAACAACCATAAGCAGGGCTTCTGGTGATTTTAGAAACATGACATCTTATTCTTCTCCTAGTAGCTCTAGACAGCATTTCTCAAGGTTGGCATTACAGATCTTCTTTGACTTAGGATGGGGTTTTGTCTCAATAAACTCATCATAAGTTGAAAATATTGAAAGTCAAAAATGTATTTAAAACAACTAACCTACCGAAAGTCATGTGTTAGATGACTCTGTGCAAGAGTAGGCTAATGAAAATGTTCTGAGCATGGTAAACTATCTTACCCTAAAATCCTCAGGACATTTACAATAGTCTACACTTGTGCAAAGACATCTAACACAAAGCCTATTTTGTGATACCAAAGTGTTGGACATCTCATGTGATTTGTGAATACCGTACAAAATAGTAAAACAGAATAACTCTATGAGTATAGGATGGTTTTAAGTGTATCCAGTCAGTTAAAATGATTGTGTACCCTCCTAATCGCTTGGCTGACTGGGAGCTGTGGCTTGCTGCCCTGCCCAGTCATGAGACACTAGACCACATATTGCTAGCCTGGGAAAGATCAAAATTCAAAATCTGAAGTACAATTTCTATTGAATGCATGTCATTTTTGCACCTTCATAAAGTTAAAAAATTGTAAGTCAACCATCATAAATTGAGGATCGTCTGTATTGACATTCTAAACTGACTAATTCTTTGCTACAGGGGTCTATTCTGTACATTGTAGGAATGCCTTGGTCTCAGCTCCCTAGATTTCAGCAGCATTCCTCCTCCCGTTGTGATAGTCAGAAATGTTTGCAGATATTGATAAATGTTCCCTGGTCGTAAAATTGCACTCTGCTGAGAACCACTGGCTTAGCAAATGATGTTCTTTGTGTTAGGAATGATGTTTCCTTGACCTTTTTTAGGTGCATATTACTGTCCATGCATTGTGGAATCATTCTGAAGTGCCATCTCCTTCTTGATGCCTTAGTTGAATGACCTCGGAGAAGGTAAATTCTTCTTTCTTTTTCTGTTCTCATTAGAATGGCTTCCTATCTCTTCATATTTCAAAATCCTTAACACAATACACTTTTATTTACAAATTCATTTGTATTAGTGTCTTCCTCCCTCATTTCTTATGCAATTAAAAAAATTATGGGTAAGTATGTCACGTTTTATATAATACGTTCCCACATTCTGCCATAATTTCTGGTATTTATTAGGCATTCACTAAATGTTTATGGAAAAATGACAAGATAATTTAATAAATCAGCATGGGAAGTTTATAATCAGATAACTCATGAGTATATTTTGACCTTTGTGTAAAATAGTGGACAGAAATGAAATATTTTTTAATGCTTTTTTCCAAAAGAGCATACTCCCTTCTATCTAAGGGGGTATTTGAGGTAATGAAGTAAATTTACTAGGTAGAGTTGGATGTAGAGGTATAAAAAGTCCTTAAAGATTTTGTAAATGAAAATAGATCTTATACATCAAAAAAAAATTTTTTTTAAGTATTATTTGATGGGATTATCACTTACACAAAGATATTGGTAGGCCACGTGAGTCTATAGTTTCTTTACTTTCCAAGGATGAGGTGCTAATTAGTATTTGTTAGTGATAATGAAATGCAGATTCTTTTTCTTTTTAGTAGTTTTTTTTTTTAATAGCTCAAGGACAAAATTACAAACTTTATTAAAATAAATGCAATTTATATTTTCAAGTATAGCAGCTGAGTCAGAGATCATCTGCTGCTGCTAAGTCACATCAGTCGTGTCCGACTCTGTGTGACCCCATAGACGGCACCCAACAGGCTCCTCTGTCCCTAAGATTCTCCAGGCAAGAATACTAGAGTGGGTTGCCATTTCCTTCTCCAGAAATGCAGATTCTTGAACAGAAATATTTTCTTGCTATTTTCACATAGACATTGATCAATTGCTTTGGAGAAAATTTTTCTCTTCCATATGAAAACCACAATCATTTTGTAGCTAATATGATTTGATATATCATGGAAATCTAAATATTGTGCCCCCCCACCAAAGTCCACATCCTAATGCCTGAAATCTATGAATATTTTACCTTATGTGGCAAAAAGGACTTTGTGGATGTGATTAAAAGTCTTGAGATGGGACAGTTATCCTGAATTATCAAGGTCAGTTCAGTTCAGTCTCTCAATTGTGTCCGACTCTTTGTGACCCCATGAATTGCAGCACGCTAGGATTCCCTGTCCATCACCAAGACCCGGAGTTCACCCAGACTCATGTGCATCAAGTCGGTGATGCCATCCAGCCATCTCATCCTCTGCCGTCCCTTTCTCCTCTTGCCTCCAATCCCTCCCAGCATCAGGGTCTTTTCCAATGAGTCAACTCTTTGCATGAGGTGGCCAAAGTATTGGAGTTTCAGCCTCAGCATCATTCCTCCAATGAACACCCAGGACTGGTCTCCTTTAGGATAGACTGGTTGGATATCTTTGCAGTCCAAGGGACTCTCAAGAGTCTTCTCCAACACCATAGTTCAAAGCATCAATTCTTCAGCACTCAGCTTTCTTCACAGTCCAACTCTCACATCCATACGTGACCACTGGAAAAATGAGACTTGACTAGATGGACCTTTTTTGGCAAGGTAATATCTCTGCTTTTCAATATGCTATCTAGGTTGGTCATAACTTTCCTTCCAAGGAGTAAAGTGAAGTTGTGAAGTCGTGAAGTCGTGTCCGACTCTTTGTGACCCATGGACTGTAGCCCACCAAGCTCCTCCGTCCATGGGATTCTCCAGGCAAGAATACTGGAGTGGGTTGCCATTTCCTTCTCCAGGGGATCTTCCCGACCCAAGGATAGAACCCAGGTCTCCCACATTGTAGCCAGATGCTGTAACCTCTGCACCACCAGGGAAGCCCAAGGAGTAAGCATCTTTTAATTTCATGGCTGCAATCACCATCTGCAATGATTTTGGAGCCCCACAAAATAAAGTCTAACACTGTTTCCACTGTTTCCCCATCTATTTCCCATGAAGTGATGGGACCAGATACCATGATCTTCGTTTTCTGAATGTTGAGCCAAATTTTAAGCCAACTTTTTCACTCTCCACTTTCACTTTCATCAAGAGGCTTTTTAGTTCCTCTTCACTTTCTGCCATAAGGATGGTGTCATCCTCATATCTGAGGTTATTGATATTTCTCCTAGCAATCTTGATTCCAGCTTGTGTTTCTTCCAGTCCAGCATTTCTCATGATGTACTCTGCATATAAGTTAAATAAGCAGGATGACAATATACAGCCTTGATGTACTCCTTTTCCTATTTGGAACCAGTCTGTTGTTCCATGTCCAGTTCTAACTGTTGCTTCCTGACCTGCATATAGGTTTCTCAAGAGGCAGGTCAGGTGGTCTGGTATTCCTATCTCTTTCAGAATTTTCCACAGTTTCTTGTGATCCACACAGTCAAAGGCTTTGGCATAGTCAATAAAGCAGAAATAGATGTTTTTCTGGAACTCTCTTGCTTTTTTCATGATCCAGAGGATGTTGGCAATTTGATCTCTGGTTCCTCTACCTTTCCTAAAACCAGCTTGAACATCTGCAAGTTCACAGTTCACATATTGCTGAAACGTGGCTTGAAGAATTGTGAGCATTACTTTACTAGTGTGTGAGATGAGTGCAACTGTGCGGTAGTTTGAGCATTCTTTGGCATTGCCTTTCTTTGGGATTGGAATGAAAACTGACCTTTTCCAGTCCTGTGGCCACTGCTGAGTTTTCCAAATTTGCTGACATACTGAGTGCAGCACTTTCACAGCATCATCTTTCAGGATTTGAAATATTCATGTAGGGCCAATGTAACCCTAGAGGGCCTTATAAGAGGTGGGCAGGAGATCAGAGGGACAGAAGGTAACATGACACAGAAGCAGAGAGATATTTGAAGATTTTATGCTGCTAACATTGAAGATGGAGGAAGGGGCCATGAGCCAAGGATGCTGGTGATCTCTAGAAAAGGCAAGGAACATAGGCAAGCTGACACCTTGATTTTAATCCAATGAAACTGATTTAAGACTTCTGAGCTCAGAGATTATAGGATAATAAATCTTCACTGTTTGAAGTCACTTAGCTTGAGGTAATTTGAGAAATACTGACAATAGAGAACTAATTAATACAATCATGATGAAACTTTTAACATACTTTTGTTAAGAATTTTATCCTGAATATGTTACTTATATGTTTGTATATCATTCTTCCATTTTCTAGCAGTAAACTTGATTCAGTGTTACAAACAATTTTATGAATATGTTAAAAGTATTCATTCATCCATTCCACAGGTAAAGTTTATCTGGGTTCTTTTTAGGGTACAGTTTTTCCAGCAATAGTTCTGTGAATATTCTTATATGTTGATCTAGATATACATGAGCTAGAGTGTCCATCTTGCCAGAACTATACTGTCACAATCTTCCTGAAGTTTGAAAGATATTTATGTGTATATATATATATATATATATATATATATGGAAAGAGAGAGACAGAGTATGAGGAACTGGCTCTTAAAATTAGAGAAGCTGAGAAACCCTATATTCTGCCATCTACAAACTGGAGACTTCAGGAAAACCAGTAGTGTAATTTAATCCAGGGAACCTAAGACCAGAGAACCAAGTAACTCAATGTCTGTATTGATATAAATCAAGTCCAAGAACAGGAGAAGACGAGATGAACTGTCCTAAGTCAAACAGTAAAGCAAGCAAAAAAGAGAAGAATTTCTCCACCTTTTTTTCTATTCCGACTCCAAAGGGGTTGATGATGTTTACCCACATTGGTGAGGGCAATCTATTTTGATGAGTCCACTAAGTGGAATGCTAATCTCATCTGAAAACATTCTTACAGATATACCCAGAAATAAGGCTTAACTTGGGCACTCCATGGCCAGTCAAGCTGACACATAAAATAAACTATCACATGGTGTGTTAATGCATGTATATTGAAATGAACTGAAATATACCTTTATGATATTAACTATCCTCCTTACTGGACCTAATAAGCTTTCATAATTTTCCATAAAGAACTTACATATCTTTTGTTAGATTTATTCTTAGTTTTTTTTATTTTTTTATATAAACAGTATATAAATATTTCTAACTTCACTCCTAGCATATAAAATATAATTGAGTTTGAAACCAGCAAACTAGATAAACTTTCTTATAAATTTTAATAATTTATTAGAAGCTTATTTAGGAGTTTCTAATATATAATAATTCAATTTGTTGGTGTTCCTCTTATTTCTCATTTGTGCCTTAATGAGCTTGCTAAGAATGAACATGGTAAAAACAAAAAGCCTTATCTTGTTCCTGAGGGAAAGCTTTGAACACTTCAGTATATATATGATGGTACTGAAATAGCTTTTTTTTAAATTGTGGAATAATTTGAATGTAGAACAAACATGATTTAATGACAGATCTGCTATAGCAGTGGATTAAAAAATATAATGAGACATGATTCTTTAGCTTGGTGGAATGTAGTTACTAGCCCAGGAAGATTGGAGGAAGGTATAAAGTCAAGAATTCCGTTTAGGTCATATTTGCTTTGAGACATATATTAGATAGGTAAGTGGACATGCAGAGTAATCAGTTGAATATATGAGCCTTTGTTAGAGAGGAAAGGAACACAAAAGAGAGAGAAAGAGATGAATCATCAACTTTCAAAGGCTATTAAAGCCATAAGATAGCTAAAAATTCCAAGACATAAATAGTAGATCAATAAAAGTTTGAAAGAAGCTTGGCGTGAAGCTTTCCACCATTAAGTCAAGGTGAGGAAGAGAAGCAAAAAGTCTGTACACAGTGGTTAGAGAGATAGCAGGAAAACCAAAAGAATGAACAAAGTATACTTGAAAGCAAGAGTAGAAAATATTACAATAAGAAGGAAATTGGCTTAATCGCCAATCCTTACTATTCAAATAATGTTTCAGTAAACGTCCTTACATTTATAGCATAGCTCATCCATAATGGCTGTTTTTTGGTAGACAAACATCTTTAAGTAGAAACTTGAGGAAAGAGCTACAAAACATTCATAATTATTATGCAATTGCTATCAAAAAAAGGCATCGTGTAAATAAATATTTCTGTCCTCAGTATAAGAAAATACACACAGGGAAATTACACACCTTGCCTCAGATGTGTTTCAGTAAAAGAGAAACTTGGGGTGGTAAACAAAGCAGAGATTGAAGTGATTTGCCAATTTACAATCCCTGCTTAGGTCAGATATCTGTGTTTTCAAATGAGGCAGAGAAATGCACCATTAAACAGTCAACTCCAAAATTCAGCTTATGACCAGGCACACAGTTGGCTTTCAGTGAAACAGACTTTTTACAATAAGCAAGAGAATTATTTTGGAAGCAAGCTGGGATAGGGTTATTATGATTATCTAAGAGATCAGACATGGTCAAGAAAGCCTCCGATAAATCACATCCACTTCCAAAACTGTGTGTTTCTAATCTTCAAACATATAATTATCACTTTACTATCTTTATTTTATCCACATATGTCCTATATTTCTAGTAGTGTAATACATTTAAAGTCAATTCACTTTCTATTTTGCTTATATCTGTGTTGGAAGGAAAGTGTATATTACTTTTGTGAATGGAGAAAAAGTATCACTTGCCATTAAATGTAACTGCAAGAATAAATATAATCAATACAAACAATGCTGTTAAGTTTCAGGTTGATGGTATTGTTGGCCAAAGATTTTGAACCTATAAAAAGGAAATTACCAAAGATTAGAGAAGAGTTAAAGGTTTATTTATTTCTATATGGTATACTTTTAAAATTATAAAGCTATAAATTGAAAAGTTAAACTCTGAAATGTAACTTGCCACAAACTGCATGATTTATTCAAGGCAGTTTACTAGTCCATTAAAAAAAGGAAAGCTAAGTCTTATTTCTTATTTTTCCATTAGCATTGTAATTATTGCTAGATATGAATGTTAGTCCAGAGAACTTGAAGGAAACTTATTAGTGTTTATCTCATGAAACTTTAATAACAAAAGTTTTGGTCTATAATCAGCCCTAAGAGTCAGATAATTTTAACTCTTTTCCTATTTTTCTAGGAAGCATTATACTTAAACCACATTATTGTCAAAGGCCTCCAGAGAAGGACTTTTAAAATTCATTTTATATAAATAATTTCAGAATAATTTTATAGCTGAAAAGGGAATCCAGAAATCATCCAGCACTTCACTTTTCAGGTGAAGACACCAAATCAATGGATATGCTGGTGGATGTGAGAGTAGAAGAGGGACACACAGTGTACTCAGACTGCAAGTCTATTCAGACCCCGCATTTCATGGACTTAGAACTCTACCCTATAACATTTCTTTTGTCTCTTCTTGTCATTCATCTTAAAAATATCTTTTTTGATTTAATTGCTTTAAAGGGAATAGGCAGAAGATTATGTCAATCACAGAGTCATGTTCAACTCTTTTGTGACCCCATGAGCAGTAGCCTGCCAGGCTCCTCTGTCCATGGGGTTTCCCAGGCGAGAATCCTGGAGTGGGTTGCCATTTCCTCCTCCAGGGGATCTTCCTGACCCAGGGATTGAACCTGTGTCTCCTGTATTGGCAGGTATATTCTTTACCACTGAGACACCTGGGAAGCCCACAGACAATTATATCCTTGTTATTAATTATGGAGATATTTGCCCTAGTAAGGAAATTTAAAAAATAAGGAGTTATAGTCATGTCAGAACACAGAGAACAGATGGAGTGACATGGAGCCTAGGAGGAGCTTCGTGAAGATGCAAATACTTTCCATTATGATTTTACACACCTCGATGTTCCTGTCACACACAAATACACTGGCTAATTGCTTCATAAACAGATTTTGTGTGTGTGTTTGTATATGTTAACATCACAGGCTATGAAGGAAAAGACAATATTCTTAATAACATGAACTACTCATTTTTTATATAACGAATATGAATAGAGTGCTTATTATGTTCTAAATATTCTTTTAAGTGTTGGGCAGACTGCATAGTGTGTTAGTTGCTCAATCGTGTCCAGGTCTTTGCGACCCCATGGACTGTAACCCACCCGCCTCCTTTGTCCATGGCTTCTCCGGCCAAGAATACCAGACTGGGTAGCCATTCCCTCCCTCCTCCAGGTGATCTTCCCTACTCAGCGATCAAACCTGGGTCTCTCACATTGCAGACAGATTCTTCACCATCTGAGCCACCATTGATCACATCAGAAAGGTCAATAGTAAATCAAGGTTGTCTATTCATTTCACTTTTGGTGAGTTAAGGAATTGTGTAAACCATTATAATCATTTATAAAGTCAAATGAACTAGTACAGGCTTGATTCGCCAATAATGCTTAGAGTACAAGGACTGAACAGGCATAGTAGGGTATAAAAGAACTTTGGTCAAAGTCTCGTAACACTCGTATATTACATACTACATTTTTTGTTTGTATTTTTACCTTCACCTTATGCCCAGTTGAGAAACAGGTTTTGCTAGGATGGAGTTGCATCAGCCATTATGACTTCTGCTTCTAGCTAGTCCCATAAACTTTTCAAATTTCACACCTAGTAAAATGCAGCTAAAACAAAGTCAATAAAACAATCACCATGAGAATTGTTTGTTTTGTAACTTTAAGTATAAAAATGTCTCTTTTGAAGCCTGACCTATTTTAACAAGGGTAAGAATACATAGTCTTCACATTCAATATTGCAGACAAATCTCCACATACCCTGCTGGAGAGAATCAGCATTTTAACATTGATGAAGCTTTGTGGTGAGATGCAATCTCCATCTTATAACTGCTCTGTCTAATACTACTTGTCTTTTATTTACAGTTGCACTATTTAATCAAAGTAGTTTTGCTTCACAACACAAATGTAATAAAAAGAAAACAATCCTAAAATTTTTCTTATATCTTTATTGCTCTTCAGTTTTCAATTAAGTTTATTTATAGATGGTTCTTAGTTTTTAATTCATTCCTGAGGAAAACAGCATAGAACCTCTCATTGAAGTTATAAGTAGTATAGAAAACAGACATAATACAAAATACAAACCAACTTACTAAAAACGTTATGAATTGACACCTTCTATGCAGATTGGAGTCATACATGAACACACAGTTATTGTGTGTGTGGGTGGGTATATGTGTGTTTTCATTGCAAATTGCTTAATATCAAAAAGCTAAGAAACCCTAACTCCACAATCTTGTTGAGGTTTATTTTATCAGTTAAAAATAATCTGTTATTATTCTTATTTATTTAATTTTTGGTGGCACTCAGTTAATGGTTGATTCAGGGAGGATACTGTGATTCTGTCTTCATGTGGTTAATATTAAAAAAATTCAGTTTCATAACTAAAACCTATAGATATTCAGAGATAAGCAAATATATCCTATTTAATGATGCTAATTACATTCGTGTATATACAATGTATTAATATATCAATTGTATGAGTGCAATGAATATATGTATGCTGTTGTTGTTGCTTAGTTGCTAAGTCATGTCCAACTCTTTTGCAACCCCATGGACTATCGCCAATCAGGCTGCTCTGTCCTTGGGATTTCCCAGGTAAGAATACTGGAGTGGGTTGCCATTTTCTTCTCCAGTGGATCTTCCTGACACAAGGATTAAACCCACATCTCCTGCATTACAGGTTGATTTTTTACCACTGAGGCAACATATTCACTCTTTTTAAAGATACTTTTCCCACATAGGCCATTACAGAGTATTGAGTAGAATCCCCTGTGCTATACATAGGTTCTTATTAATTACCTATTTTTTATATAGTACTATGAAAATATCAGTCCCAATCTCCCCATTTATCCCTCTCCCTTCCTTATCCCTTGGTAACCATAAGTTAGTTTCTTACATATGAAAATTTACTTTTGTTTTGTAATTAAGTTAATCTGTACCCTACATTTTAGATTCCACATATAAGAGATATCACATTATATTTATATTTCTCTGTCTGACTTAGTATGACAATTAGGTCCACCCATAATGCTACAAATGGCATTATTTTATTCTTTTTTGTGACTAATATTCCATTGTATATATGTTGCACTTCTTCATCCATGCCTTTGTTGATAGACATTTAGGTTGCCTCCATGTCCTGGCTATTGTAAATAGTACTACAGTGAATATTGGGATACATATATCTTTTTGAATTATTATTTTCTCTGACTATACACCTTGGAGTAGGATTCCTGGTTCATATGGTAATTTTATTTTTAGTTTTTTTTTTTTTTTAAAGGAATCTCCATGCTGTTCTCCATAGTGGCTGTACCGATTTACATTCCCACCAACAATGTAAGAGGGTTCCCTTTTTTCTCCACATCCTTTGCATTATTTATTTTTTTGTAGATTTTTTGATGATGGCCATTCTGATTGGTGTTTGGTGATACTTCATTGTAGTTTTGATTTGCATTTCTCTACTAATTAGTGATTTTCAGCATTTTTCATGTATCTCTTGGCCATCTGTATGTCTTCTTTGGAGAAATTTCCATTTAGATTTTCTGCCCATTTCTTTTTAAATTTAGTTGTTTTGTTTGTTTGTTTGTTTGTTTTTTATTGAGCTGCATGAATCATGTGTATGTTTTGGAGACTAATCCCTGTTGGCCAATTCATTTCCAAATATTTTCTTCCATTCTGTGGGCTTTCTTTTTGTTTTATTGATGGTTTCCTTAATCTGTGCAAAAGTTTTTAAGTTTAATAAGATCTTATTTTTGTTTTTACTTTCATTACTCTTCAGTCAGTTCAGTTCAGTTGAGTTGCTCAGTCGTGTCCGATTCTTTGCGACCCCATGAATCGTAGCACGCCAGGCCTCCCTGTCCATCACCAACTCCTGGAGTTCACTCAAACTCACTTCCATCGAGTCAGTGATGCCATCCAGCCCTCTCATCCTCTGTCGTCCCCTTATCCTCATGCCCCAATCCCTCCCAGCATCAGAGTCTTTTCCAATGAGTAACTCTTCACATGAGGTGGCCAAAGTACTGGAGTTTCAGCGTTAGCATCATTCCTTCCAAAGAAATCCCAGGGCTGATCTCCTTCAGAATGGACTGGTAGGATCGCCTTGCAGTCCAAGGGACTCTCAAGAATCTTCTCCAACACCACAGTTCAAAAGCATCAGTTCTTCGGTGCTCAGGTTTCTTCACAGTCCAACTCTCACATCCATACATGACCACAGGAAAAACCATAGCCTTGACTAAACGGACCTTTGTTGGCAAAGTAATGTCTCTGCTTTTGAATATACTATCTAGGTTGGTCATAACTTTTCTTCAAAGGAGTAAGAGTCTTTTAATTAAAGGTATATAAAAAATATCCTGCAGTTTATGTTAGAGAGTGGCATGTCTATGTATCTCTCAAGGAATTTTATTGTATCCAGTATTAAATTTGCATCTTTAATTATTTTGAGTTTATTTTTGTGCATAATATCAGAGAATGTTCTAATTTCATTATTTTAAATGTCCAGTTTTCCCAGCACTGTTTATTGAAGAGACTGTCTTTTCTCTGTTGTATTTTCTTGCCTCATTTGTAATAGATTAATTGACCATAGGTGAATGAGTTTATCTCTGGATTTTCTATCCTGTTACATTGATCTGTATTTCTGTTTTTGTGACAGTATCATACTGTTTTGATGACGGTAGGTTTGTAGTGTAGCCTGAAGTCAGGGAGCCTGATTACTTCAGATATGTTTTTCTTTCTCAAGATTGCTTTGACTATTTGAGATATTTTGTGTCTCCAGTGAAATCTTAAGATTTTTTTCTAGTTCTGTGAAAAATGCCATTAGTTATTTGATAGGGATTGCATTGAATCTGTAGGTTGCCTTAGGTAGTATGTCATTTTCACAATATCGTTTCTTCGAATCCAATAACATGGTATATCTATTCTTTTGTTTGTATTGTGTTATATTTCTTCATCTGCATCTTATATTTTTTGGAGTACAAGTCTTTTGTCTCCTTCAGTTCAGTTCAGTTCAGTTCAGTCACTCAGTCGTGTCTGACTCTTTGCGACCCCATAAATCTCAGCATGCCAGGCCTCCCTGTCCCTCACCAACGCCCGGAGTTCGCTCAGACTCACATCCATTGAGTCAGTGATGCCATCCAGCCATCTCATCCTTGGTCGTCCCCTTCTCCTCCTGCCCCCAAGGCCTCCCAGCAACAGAGTCTTTTCCAATGAGTCAACTCTTCCCATGAGGTGGCCAAAGTACTGGAGCTTCAGCTTTAGCATCATTCCTTCCAAAGAAATCCCATGGTTGATCTCCTTCAGAGTGGACTGGTTGGATCTCCTTGCAGTCCAAGGGAACCTCAAGAGTCTTCTCCAACACCACAGTTCAAAAGCATCAATTCTTTGGTGCTCAGCCTTCTTCACAGTCCAACTCTCACATCCATACATGACCACAGGAAAAACCATAGCCTTGACTAGACAGACCTTAGTCGGCAAAGTAATGTCTTTGGTTTTGAATATGCTATCTAGGTTGGTCATAACTTTTCTTCCAAGGAGTAAGCGTCTTTTAATTTCATGGCTGCAGTCACCATCTGCAGTGATTTTGGAGCCCCCCAAAATAAAGTCTGACACTGTTTCTACTGTTTCCCCATCTATTTACCATGAAGTGATGGGGCCAGATGCCATGATCTTCGTTTTCTGAATGTTGAGCTTTAAGCCAACTTTTTCACTCACTTCTTTCACTTTCATCAAGAGGCTTTTTAGTTCCTCTTCACTTTCTGCCATAAGGGTGGTGTCATCTGCATATCTGAGGTTATTGATATTTCTCCCAGCAATCTTGATTCCAGCTTGTATTTCTTCTAGTCCAGCGTTTCTCATGATGTACTCTGCATATCAGTTACATAAGCAGGGTGACAATATACAGCCTTGACGTACTCCTTTTCCTATTTGGAACCAGTCTGTTGTTCCATGTCCAGTTCTAACTGCTGCTTCCTGACCTGCATACAGATTTCTCAAGAGGCAGGTCAGGGGGTCTGGTATTCCCATGTCTTTCAGAATTTTCCACAGTTTATTGTGATCCACACAGTCAAAGGCTTTGGCATAGTCAATAAAGCAGAAATAGATGTTTTTCTGGAACTCTCTTGCTTTTTCGATGATCCAGCGGATGTTGGCAATTTGATCTCTGGTTCCTCTGCCTTTTCTAAAACCAGCTTGAACATCAGGGAGTTCATGGTTCATGTATTGCTGAAACCTGGCTTGGAGAATTTTGAGCATTATTTTACTAGCATGTGAGATAAGTGCTTCTTAATATCTTCTGCTTCTGTTAGGTCCAGACTTCTGTCCTTTATCGAGCCCATCTTTGCATGAAATATTCCCTTGGTATCTCTAATTTTCTTGAAGAGACATCTAGTCTTTCCCATTCTGTTGTTTTCCTCTATTTCTTTGCATTGATCACTGAAGAAGGCTTTCTTATCTCTTCTTGCTATTCTTTGGAACTCTGCATTCAGATGCTTATATCTTTCCTTTTCCCCTTTGCTTTTCACCTCTCTTCTTTTCACAGCTATTTGTAAGGCCTCCCCAGACAGCCATTTTGCTTTTTTGCATTTCTTTTCCATGGGGATGGTCTTGATCCCTGTCTCCTGTACAATGTCACAAACCTCATTCCATAGTTCATCAGATACTCTATCAATCAGATCTAGGCCCTTAAATCTATTTCTGACTTCCACTGTATAATCATAAGGGATTTGATTTAGGTCATACCTGAATGGTCTAGTGGTTTTCCCTACTTTCTTCAATTTAAGTCTGAATTTGGCAATAAGGAGTTCATGATCTGAGCCACACTCAGCTCCTGGTCTTGTTTTTGTTGACTGTATAGAGCTTCTCCATCTTTGGCTGCAAAGAATATAATCAATCTGATTTCGGTGTTGACCATTTGGTGATGTCCATGTGTAGAGTCTTCTCTTGTGTTGCTGGAAGAGAGTGTTTGCTATATCCAGTGCATTTTCTTGGCAAAACTCTATTAGTCTTTGCCCTGCTTCATTTCACATTCCAAGGCCAAATTTGCCTGTTATTCCAGGTGTTTCTTGACTTCCTCCTTTCGCATTCCAGTCCCCTATAATGAAAAGGACATCTTTTTTGGGTGTTAGTTCTAAAAGATCTTGTAGGTCTTCATAAAACCGTTCAACTTCAGTTTCTTCAGCATTACTGGTTGGGGCATAGACTTGGATAACTGTGATATTGAATGGTTTGCCTTGGAGACAAACAGAGATCATTCTGTCGTTTTTGAGATTGCATCCAAGTACTGCATTTCAGACTCTTTTGTTGACCATGATGGCTACTCCATGTCTTCTGAGGGATTCCTGCCCACAGTAGTAGATATAATGGTCATCTGAGTTAAATTCACCCATTCCAGTCCATTTTAGTTCGCTGATTCCTAGAATGTCGACGTTCACCCTTGCCATCTCTTGTTTGACCACTTCCAATTTGCCTTGATTCATGGACCTGACATTCCAGGTTCCTATGCAATATTGCTCTTTACAGCATTGGACCTTGCTTCTATCACCAGTCACATCCACAACTGGGTATTGTTTTTGCTTTGGCTCCATCCCTTCATATTTCTCCACTGACCTTCAGTAGCATATTGGGCACCTAATGACCTGGGGAGTTCCTCTTTTGGTATCCTATCATTTTGCCTTTTCATACTGTTCATGGGGTTCTCAAGGCAAGAATACTGAAGTGGCTTGCCATTCCCTTCTCCAGTGGACCACATTCTGTCAGGCCTCTCCACCATGACCCACCAGTCTTGGGTTGCCCTGCAGGCATGGCTTGGTTTCATTGAATTAGACAAGGCTGTGGTCCTCGTGTGATTAGATTGACTAGTTTTCTGTGAGTATGGTTTCAGTGTGTCTGCCCTCTGATGCCCTCTTGCAACACTTACCATCTTACTTGGGTTTCTCTTACCTTGGCGTGGGGTAGCTCTTCACTGCTGCTCCAGCAAGGCACAGCCGATATTCCTTACCTTGGACGAGGGGTATCTCCTTACCGCTGCCGTTCCTGACCTTCAACATGGGATAGCTCCTCTAGGATAGCTCCTCTAGGATAGCTCCTCTAGGCCCTCATGTGCCTGTGCAGCCACCACTCCTTGGGTAGCTCCTCCCGGCCGCCGCCCCTGGCCTCGGGCTCAGGGTGGCTCCTCAAGGTCACCACCGCTGACCTCCGATGCAGGGTGTCTCCTCCCGGCTGCCACTGACCTTGGACGGGGGGTAGCTCCTCTCAGCCATTCCTGCGCCATCGCAGCGCTGGCACCCTAGGCCGTTGCCCCGACCTCGGACGTGGGGTAGCTCCTCTTGGCCGTACTTAGTGAGCCGGCTCTATTTGTCTCCT
This sequence comes from Oryx dammah, assembly GCF_014754425.2. Taxonomy (NCBI): domain Eukaryota; kingdom Metazoa; phylum Chordata; class Mammalia; order Artiodactyla; family Bovidae; genus Oryx; species Oryx dammah. Next base: position 21,234,537 of record NW_024070185.1, read on the forward strand.
TAGATAGGCATATTCCTAGGTCTTTTGATGTGATGGTAAATTTGATTTTTCCTTAATTTCTTTCATTGTTAATACATAGAAATATAACAGATTTGTGTTTATTAATTTTGTATCCTAAGGCTTTACTGAATTCACTGATAAGCCCTAGTAGTTTTCTGGTAACATCTATTGGACCCTATGGATAATATCACATCATATGCAAAGAGTGACAATTTTACTTCTTCTTTGTCGATTCAGATTCCTTTTATTTATTTTCTTCTTTGCACACAGTAGGATTTCCAAAACTATTTTGAATGAAACTGGTGAGAGTGAACATTCTTGTCTGATTCCTGATCTTGGAGGAAATCTTTTAGCTCTTCACTGTTGAGTATAATGTTAGTTGTAGGTTTGTCATACATGAACCTTTATTATGTTGAGGTCTGTTCCCTCTGTGCCTACTTTCTGTAGGTATCATAAAATGAATTTTTTCAACAGCTTTTTCTGTATATATTGAGATGATCATAGTTTTTATCCTTCAGTTTGTTGATGTGGTGAATCACACATAATGATTTTCAGATACTGGAAAATCCTTGCAATAATCCCACTTGAATATGGTGTATGATCCTTTCAATGTATTGTTAGATTCAGATTGCTAGTATTTTGTTGAGGATTTTTGCATCAGTGTTCATTAGTGATACTGGTCCATAGAAAGGGAGAAAATATTTGCAAATGATGAGACCAACAAGTGGTTAGTCTCCAAAATTTATAAACACCTAACACAGCTCAATTAAAAAATACCTAATCAACTAATGGACAGTAAACTAAAGTGACAGTTCTCCAAAGAAAACATACAGATGGCCAAGAGACATGTGAAAAGATGCTCAGTATCATAAACTAGTAAAGAAATTCAAATCAAAGCTACAATGAGGTATCACCTCACACTGGTCAGAATGGCCATTTCAAAAAATTGATAAACAATAAATGCTAGAGAGGGTGTGGGGAAAAAGGAATCCTCCTACACTGCTAATAATGTAAACTGGTGCAGCCACTATGGAGAATAGTATGGAGCTTTGTTAAAAAAGAAAAATAGAGCTACCATATGATCTAGAAAGCCTACTCTTTGGTATATATATATGGAGAAAAACATGATTATGATTTGAAAGGATACTTGCACCCCAGTGTTCATTGCAGCACAGTTTACAACAGCCAGGACATGGAAACATGCTAAATGTCCATCAAAAGAGGAATGGATAAAGAAGAAGTAATACATATATACAATGAAATATTGCTCAGCCATTAGAAAGAATGAAATAATGTCATTTGCAGACATAGGAATGAACCTGGAGATTATCATACTAAGTGAAGTAAGTCAAAAAAGAAAAATATCATATAATATCACTTAAATGTAGAATTTAAAAAAAATGATACAAATGAACTTATTTACAAAACAGAAATAGACTCAGACTTAGAATGAAATTATAGTTACCAGGGTGGAAGTGTTGAGGGTGAGATAGACTCATAGTTTGGGATTGACATCTACACACTGCTATATTTAAATTAAAATTCTTTTCCATGAAAAAAAAAATGAGTTACTAAAAAAAAAAATCTGTTATTTCTTCTGCAACTCTGGTAAACCTCCTTTCACCTAATTGCTCAATATATAATCACATTAATTATCCATTGTTATCATTGGTGTTTTAGTCATTAACTCATGTCCAACTCTTTTGTAACTGCGTGGCCCTCCAGACTACTCTGTCCCTGGAATTTCCCAGGCAAGAATACTGCAGTGTGTTGCCATTCCCTTCTCTAGGCAATCTTCCTAACCCCAGAATCCAACCTGAGTCTCCTTCATTGGCAGGTAGATTCTTTACCATTGAGTCACCAGGAAAGCCCATTATTTATTCTTGAAAGTGAAAGTGTTAGTTCCTCAGTCGTGTCTGATTCTTTGGTACCCAGTGCACTGTATCCCACCAGACTCCTCAATCACGGAATTCTTCAGGCAAGAATATTGGAGTGGGTTTCCATTCCCTTTTCCAGGGGATTTTCTGGACCCAGGAGTCCAAACCCAGACTTCCCACATGGTGGGCAGATTCTTACTGTCTGAGCCACCAAGGAAGCACCCACTGCCCCATACTCTTTTAAATTAAGGTACATTGTTTAGGTCTCCCATTCAAGGGAAAAAAAAAAAAGACTAAAACATTTTTCTGGGTTATTAAAGAAAGTTTCATAAAAATGACTCCAAAGATGAATAAAATATTTGTGAGAGTGATCAGATTTGAGGAATAGAGGTAAAGCATACTAACCCCAAATTCCTAATAGTGACTGATATGAGTAAAGAAAAAAGGAGGAGAGAAGGCCTGAAAGAAACACATTTGTGGAATAAATTAGCATTCACTCTATTCAGTTTTCTGGGGCCAAAAGCTTACATAATTATGAGACCATCTTTTAGAGAAAGAATATAAGCTTACAATATAAAATTAGATATAAACCAAATATTCATTAGAATGAGAAAATAAATTATACCACTTACAAATAACATGAATGTTGGAAAATTTAGAAAATAACAGTATTTTTCAATAGTTTTTATTCATAAGATATAATTTATGTAAATTAAAATATGCAAATAGAATTTGGTGAGCTTTGACAAATGTTTATACTTAAGTAATCATCCATCCAGTCAAGATATAGAACATTTCTATTAGCTCTGAGTTTCCTTATGTCCCTTTCTAGTCCACTCCCATTCCCAATGCAATCGCTGTTCTAATTTCTGTGATGACAGATTACTTTTTCCTGATTTTGAACTTCATGAAAGAAGTCATTCAGTATAAACTTTTAATGTAAATGCATAATCTATTTTGCTCAAGATTCATCGAATATTTTTGAAAGTGTCAACACATTTTAAAAGCTGTGTTGTATTCCATTGTAATAATATGCCACAGATTCATTACCTCTTTTGCCATTAATAAGGAATATTTACATTCTTTTCATTTGAAGGTGTTATGAATTAGATACTATAAACATTTCCACAATTAAATACAATCCTTTGTGTAACACAACTTTTCATTTAACATGAGTGAAAACTAATGGCCTTTAATAAAATTGAAAATAATGAATCACAAAGCCACTTTATTGACTATGTCAAAGCCTTTGACTGTGTGGATCACAATAAACTGTGTAAAATTTTGAAGGAGATGGGAATACCAGACCACCTAACCTGCCTCTAGAAAAATCTGTATGCAGGTCAGGAAGCAACAGTTAGAACTGGACACAGAACAGACTGGTTCCAAATAGGAAAAGGAGTATGTCAAGGCTGTATATTGTCACTCTGCTTATGTAACTTATATGCAGAGTACATCATGGGAAACGCTGGACTGGAAGAAACACAAGCTGGAATCAAGATTGCCGGGAGAAATATCAATAACCTCAGATATGCAGATGACACCCTTATGGCAGAAAGTGAAGAGGAACTAAAAAGCCTCTTGATGAAAGTGAAAGTGGAGAGTGAAAAAGTGGCTTAAAGCTCAACATTCAGAAAACAAAGATCGTGGCATCTGGTCCCATCACTTCATGGGAAATAGATGGTGAAACAGTGGAAACAGTGTCAGACTTTATTTTGGGGGGCTCCAAAATCACTGCAGATGGTGACTGCAGCCATGAAATTAAAAGATGCTTACTCCTTGGAAGGAAAGTTATGACCAACCTAGATAGCATATTCAAAAGCAAAGACATTACTTTGCCGACTTAAGGTCCGTCTAGTCAAGGCTATGGTTTTTCCTGTGGTCATGTATGGATGTGAGAGTTGGACTGTGAAGAAGGCTGAGCGCTGAAGAATTGATGCTTTTGAACTGTGGTGTTGAAGACTCTTGAGAGTCCCTTGGATTGCAAGGAGATCCAACCAGTCCATTCTGAAGGAGATCAACCCTGGGATTTCTTTGGAAGGAATGATGCTAAAGCTGAAACTCCAGTACTTTGGCCACCTCATGCGAAGAGTTGACTCACTGGAAAAGACTCTGATGCTGGGAGGGATTGGGGGCAGGAGGAGAAGGGGACAACCCAGGATGAGATGGCTAGATGGCATCACTGACTCGATGGACATGAATCTGGGTGAACTCTGGGAGTTGGTGATGGACAGGGAGGCCTGGCGTGCTGCAATTCATGGGGTTGCAGAGTCGGACACGACTGAGCAACTGAACTGAACTGAACTGATACAAAAATCTGTCAAACTGGTTTCTAAAGTAGTCAAGTTATTTTACATTCTCAACAGAAATCCAGGAATTCCAGTTTTTCTAAATTGTTCTTCTTATAAATATGAAGTACTACTTAATTTTGTTCCTAATTTACATTTCCATGATATTTATTGATGCAGACAATTTGTGGATAAAAAGATCATGCTCAGCACTGGTAGTATCATGGAAATGTAGAACATTTTAATTATGGTAAAATCTAGTTGATAATTTTCTTTCGTTAGTGATTTTATGCACTGTTAAAGAAATCTTTCCCTACATCGAGATTGGTTATTCATTCTCCAATTGATGGGATATTTAGGTTTTTCTACATTTGGGATATTATAAATAGAATTGCTGTGAACATTAGTGCATGGTTGTAAAGACTTTCATACATTTGTATATTTATATACAAGTCTGAAAAGATATAATTATTCATTTATCCTGAGCAAATTCCTAGGAAGCAAACTACACTGTACCAACTACTTTTTTCTGTGGATTATTTATTGATGTCCTTTAAAAAACTGGGTTATTTATCATTAATTTCTATATATTCTAAAGGTAACACAGAATCAATTCTTTTTTGAGACATATGTATTGAGAATATGTTCCCTAAGTCTATGTCTTACTTTTTCAATTTCTTATCAGTTTTTTTGATAAGAAAAGCATTTCAGTTCAGTTCAGTTCAGTTCAGTCACTCAGCCGTGTGTGACTCTTTGCTACCTCATGAATCGCAGCACGCAGGGCTCCCTGTCCATCACCATCTCTCGGAGTTCACTCAAACTCACTTCCATCGACTCAGTGATGCCATTCAGCCATTTTATCCTCTGTCGTCCCCTTCTCCTCCTGCTCTCAATCCCTCCCAGCATCAGTCCTCTCCAATGAGTCAACTCTTCCCATGAGGTGGCCAAAGGACTGGAGTTTCAGCTTTAGCATCATTCCTTCCAAAGAAATCCCAGGGCTGATCTCCTTTAGAATGGACTGGTTGGATCTCCTTGCAGTCCAAGGGACCCTCAAGAGTCTTCTCCAACACCACAGTTCAAAAGCATCAATTCTTTGGCACTCAGCCTTCTTCACAGTCCAACTCTCACATCCATACATGACTACTGGAAAAACCATAGCCTTGACTAGACAGACCTTAGTCTGCAAAGTAATGTCTCTGCTTTTGAATATGCTATCTAGGTTGCTCATAACTCTTCTTCCAAGAAGTAAGCGTCTTTTAATTTCATGGCTGCAATCACCATCTGCAGTGATGTCGGAGCCCCCAAAATAAAGTCTGACACTGTTTCCACTGTTTCCCCATCTATTTCCCATTAAGTGATGGGACCAGATGCCATGATCTTAGTTTTCTGAATGTTGAGCTTTAAGCCAACTTTTTCACTCTCCTCTTTCACTTTCATCAAGAGGCTTTGTAGCTCCTCTTCACTTTCTGCCATAAGGGTGGTGTCATCTGCATATCTGAGGTTATTGATATTTTTCCCGGCAATCTTGATTCCAGCTTGTGTTTCTTCCAGTCCAGCGTTTCTCATGATGTACTCTGCATATAAGTTAAATAAGCAGGGTGACAATATACAGCCTTGACATACTCCTTTTCCTATTTGGAACCAGTCTGTTGTTCCATGTCCAGTTCTAACTGTTGCTTCCTGACCTGCATACAGATTTCTCAAGAGGCAGGTTAGGTGGTCTGGTAGTCCCATCTCTTGAAGAATTTTCCCCAGTTTATTGTGATCCACACAGTCAAAGGCTTTGACATATTCAATAAAGCAGAAATAGATGTTTTTCTGGAACTCTCTTGCTTTTTCCATGATCCAGAGGATGTTGGCAATTTGATCTCTGGTTCCTCTGCCTTTTCTAAAACCAGCTTGAACATCAGGGAGTTCACAGTTCACGTATTGCTGAAGCCTGGCTTGGAGAATTTTGAGTATTACTTTACTAGCATGTGAGATGAGTGCAATTTTGCGGTAGTTTGAGCATTTTTTGGCATTGCCTTTCTTTGGGATTGGAATGAAAACTGACCTTTTCCAGTCCTGTGGCCACTGCTGAGTTTTCCAAATTTGCTGGCATATTAAGTGCAGCAGTTTCACAGCATCATCTTTCAGGATTTGAAATAGCTCTACTGGAATTCCATCACCTCCAGTAGCTTTGTTCATAGTGATGCCTTCTAAGGCCCGCTTGACTTCATATTCCAGGATGTCGGGCTCTAGATGAGTGATCACACCATCGTGATTATCTGGGTCATGAAGATCCTTTTTGTACAGTTCTTCTGTGTATTCTTGCCACCTCTTCTTAATATCTTCTGCTTCTGTTAGGTCCATACCATTTCTGTCCTTTATGGAGCCCATCTCTGCATGAAATGTTCCCTTGGTATCTCTAATTTTCTTGAAGAGATCTCTAGTCTTTCCCATTCTGTTGTTTTCCTCTATTTCTTTGCATTGATCACTGAAGAAGGGTTTCTTATCTCTTCTTGCTATTCTTTGGAACTCTGCATTCAGATGCTTATATCTTTCCTTTTCTCCTTGGCTTTTTGCTTCTCTTCTTTTCACAGCTCTTTGTAAGGCCTCCCCAGACAGCCGTTTTGCTTTTTTGCATTTCTTTTCCATGGGGATGGTCTTGATCCCTGTCTCTTGTACAATGTCATGAACCTCTTTCCATAGTTCATCAGGCACTCTATCTATCAGATCTAGGCCCTTAAATCTATTTCTCACTTCCACTGTATAATCATAAGGGATTTGATTGAGGTCATACTTGAATGGTCTAGGGGTTTTCCCTGTTTTCTTCAATTTCAGTCTAATTTGGTAATAAGGAGTTCATGATCTGAGCCACACTCAGCTCCTGGTCTTGTTTTTGTTGACTGTATAGAGCTTCTCCATCTTTGGCTGCAGAGGATATAATCAATCTGATTTCGGTGTTGACCATCTGGTGATGTCCATGTGTAGAGTCTTCTCTTGTGTTGTTGGAAGAGGGTGTTTGCTATATCCAGTGCATTTTCTTGGCAAAACTCTACTAGTCTTTGCCCTGCTTCATTCCATACTCCAAGGCCAAATTTGCCTGTTATTCCAGGTGTTTCTTGACTTCCTCCTTTTGCATTCCAGTCCCCTATAATGAAAAGGACATCTTTTTGGGGTGTTAGTTCTAAAAGGTCTTGCAGGTTTTCATAGAACCGTTCAACTTCAGCTTCTTCAGCATTACTGGTTGGGGCATAGACTTGGATTACTGTGATATTGAATGGTTTGCCTTGCATTTACTTGTGTGAAAATCAATTTATCTATTTTATCTTTTCTATTGGCAACTTTTTGTCATATAAAATAAACTTTCCCTGTAACAAGATTAAGAAAATATTTTTCAATGTTTCCTCAAGAAGGCACAAGCATTTAGATTTTATGTTTATGATTATGATCCATAGCAGATATTTTGTATGTTACATAGTAGGGGCAAGATAACTTTTTTCCCCTTATGAATATACAGTGGTTCAAGCAGAATTTGTTGAAAAATTTCCATTCTAAATGGAATATCTTAGAGCATTTGACAAAAATCAATCTTCTATATAGGTGAAAGTGGAGTTAAAGTGTTAGTCACTCAGTGGTGTTGGACTCTTTGCGACCCCATGGACAGTAGCCTGCCAGGCTCATCTGTCTATGGGATTTCATAGGCAAAAATACTGGAGGGGGCTGCTATGTCCTCCTCCAGGGGATCTTCCTGACCCAGGGATTGAACCCACATCTCCTGTATTGGCAGGCAGATTCTCTGCCATCTGAGCTACCAGGGAAGCCCTTCTATATAGGTGAGAGGGCATTTATGGACTCTTTATTCTTATGGATCTATTAACCTATTAGACAATATAACATTGACTTAGGTACAGTAGGAAGTAAGTTTCTTTCCTAGCAAACAACTTTAAATTTACTCAACAAAATATGCAATATTAGGAAAGTTTTTTTAGGGAACTCTATGGAAAAAATCTATACTGAAAAAAACTACCTTTATTAGAGAAAATAGAGCCAAGAAACTTATTAAAATATATGAATATGTACAATGTGTTTATGATCGATCTTTCTCAGATAATTAAACAAAAAAATTTTGACCATTTTCTTTAATTTATATGATACAGAATTTTAAGTTATTTTATTTTTTATTTTCTTAAAATAAATGGAATCATTCTCTATTGAGAAATTGGCAAACTGTGATTCAGAGTATACATACCATTTTTATATCCATAGCAATATGAGTGACCCAGTTTTTCAATAACGGTACCAGCATTTGCTATTGTCACTATTTCCTTTTAGCCATTATAAGTATATAATGATATATAACTGTGGCTTTAGCTGTAATGTATATGTCCTTTTTAGTAAAATGGTGTTTGTATCTTTTGCTTATTCTCTAATTGGTTTGTTTTAATAATGAGTTTTTAGAATTCTGAATTCTAATACTTGTGCTTTGTCAAATATGTGGTTTGCAAATATTTTATCTTGCTCTGTAGCTTGCTTTTTTTTCCCTTTAAAGAGCTTTTTTCAGAGCAAAATTTAGTTTTGATGAAGTCAAATTAATAATTTCTCCCTTTTACAAATAGTAAAGTGTGTCAAGTTTAAGAATTTTGTCTAGTCTTAGATTATGAATATTTTCTCTATCTTTTCTAAAAGGATTATACTTTTACATTTTTTTATTTTATATTTTAGTTCATCATCAATTTTGGTCAAAGTCTAAGGTTTATATTGAGGTTTATTAAAATTATTTTGAATATGAATTTCCTATTGCTCTATTTGTTAAAATGACTATCCTTCCCCCAATGATTTGCTTTTTCTCTATTGTTAAGATCTGTTGAGAATATTTGAGTGGGCTCTCTGCTGGGTCCCACTAACACCTGTAAGAATGGAGAAATATAGTATATTAGTGACTAGTCATGTCTCACACCAACAAATTAAGTCTCATTTCTAACTTGTGGAGGTAGACACTTAGCTCATCTTGTACCCTAGTGACACACTACCCTGATTAGTTCAGTTCAGTTCAGTTGCTCAGCCGTGTCCGACTCTTTATGACCCCATGGACTACAGCATGCCAGGCCTCCCTGTCCATTGCCAACTCCCAGAGTTTACTCAAACTCATGTCCATTGAGTCGGTGATACCATCCAACTATCTCATCCTCTATCATCCCCTTCTCCTCCTGCCTTCAATCTTTGCCAGCATCAGGGCTTTTCAAATGATTCAGCTCTTTGCATCAGGTGGCCAAAGTATTGGAGTTTCAGCTTCAGCATCAGTCCTTCCAAAGAAATCCCAGGGTTGATCTCCTTCAGAATGGACTGGTTGGATCTCCTTGCAGTCCAAGGGACTCTCAAGAGTCTTCTCCAACACCACAGTTCAAAAGCATCAATTCTTTGGCACTCAACTTTCTTTATAGTCCAACATTCACATCCATACATGACTACTGGAATGTCAGCAAATTTGGAAAATTCAGCAATGGCCACAGGACTGGAAAAGATCCGTTTTAATTCCAATCCCAAAGAAGGGCAATGACGAAGAATATTCAAACTACTGCAAAATTGTGCTCATCTCACATTCTAGTAAGGTTATGCTCAAAGTCCTTCAAGCTAGGCTTTAATAGTACATGAACTGAGAAATTCCAGATGTTCAAGCTGGATTGAGAAAAGGCAGAGGAAACAGAGATCAAATTGCTAACACCTGTTGGATCACAGAAAAAGCAAGAGAATTCCGGAAAAAACATCAAATTCTGCTTCACTGACTATGCTAAAGCCTTTGACTCTGATTATCACAACAAACTATGGAAAATTCTTAAAGAGATGGGATTACCAGACCACCTTTGCTCTCCTGAGAAACCTGTATGTAGGTCAAGAAGCAACAGTTAGAACCAGATATGGAACAACAGACTAGTTCAAAATTGGGAAAGGAGTACAACAAGGCTATATATTACCCTGTTTAACTTATGTGCAGAGTACATCATGCAAAATGCAAAGTGCTTGTCTGGATGAATCACAAGCTACAATCAAGATTGCTGGGAGAAATATCAACAACCTCAGACATGCAGATGACACGACTCTCATGGCAGAACAAGAACTAAAGAGCCACTTGATGAAAGTGAAAGATGAGTGAAAAAGTTGGCTTAAAACTCAACATTCAAAAAACAAGGATCATGGCATCTGGTCCCATGACTTCATGGCAAATAGAGAAAAACTGGAAGCTGTGGCAGGTTTTATTTTCTTGGGCTCCAAAATCATGATGGACAGTGACTGCAGTCATGAAATTAAAAAATGCTTGCTCCTTGGAAGTAAAGCTATGACAATCTAGACAGTATATTAAAAAGCAGAGACATTACTTTGTCCCTAAATGTCCTTATAGTCAAAGCTATGGTTTTTCCAGTGGTCTTGTATAGATGTGAGAGTTGGGCCATAAAGAAGGCTGAATGCCAAATAATTGATTCTTTTGAATTGTGGTGTTGGAGAAGACTCTTGAGAGTCCCTTGGGCAGCAAGGAGATCAAATCAGTCAGTTCCAAAGGAAATAAACCCTGAATATTCATTGGAAGGAGTGATGCTGAAGCTGAAGCCCCCATACTTTGGCCACCTGACATGAAGAGCTGACTCACTAAAAACTGATACTGGGAAAGATGGAAGGTAAAAGGAGAAGGGGTGAGAGAGTCAATTCCTAGGTGGATTGATAAGTCCAGGGTAATGGAGGAGGAGAAAGGGGTCTGTGGCTCTCAAAGCAGAGATAGGAGTCTGAAATTCTCAAGGGGAAGGGAAGGACAAACATCTATTTTCTTTTTTTCTCTACATTCCTTAGTCTTAGTCTTAGTCTTAGTCTTAGTCACATAAAACATTTTTTTTTCTTTAAGCCAGGAACTAATTATTACACAGAAAACAATTCAGCTTAAATTCTTACTAATACCCAAAAGAGATGTCCTTTTCATTACAGGGGACTGGAATGCAAAAGTAGGAACTCAAGAAACACCTGGAGTAACAGGCAAATTTGGCCTTGGAATACAGAATGAAGCAGGGCAAAGGCTAATAGAGTTTTGCCAAGAAAATGCACTGGTCATAGCAAACACCCTCTTCCAACAACACAAGAGAAGACTCTACACATGGACATCACCAGATGGTCAACACCGAAATCAGACTGATAGCTGTGAAAAGGAGAGGCAAAAAGCAAAGGAGAAAGGGAAAGATATAAGCATCTGAATGCAGAGTTCCAAAGAATAGCAAGAAGAGATAAGAAAGCCTTCTTCAGCAATCAATGCAAAGAAATAAAGGAAAACAACAGAATGAGAAAGACTACAGATCTCTTCAAGAAAATTAGAGATACCAAGGGAACATTTCATGCAAAGATGGGCTCCATAAAGGACAGAAATGGTAGGGACCTAACAGAAGCAGAAGATATTAAGAAGAGGTGGCAAGAATACATGGAAGAACTGTACAAAAAAGATCTTCATGACCCAGATACTCATGATGATGTGATCACTCACCTAGAGCCAGACATCCTAGAATGTGAAGTCAAGTGGGCCTTAGAAGGCATCACTATGAACAAAGCTAGTGGAGGTGATGGAATTCCAGTTGAGCTGTTTCAAAAATAACAGATGATGCTGTGGAAGTGCTTCACTCAATATGCCAGCAAATTGGGAAAACTCAGCAGTGGCCACAAGACTGGAAAAGGTCAGTTTTCATTCCAATCCCAAAGAAAGGCAATGCCAAAGAATGCTCAAACTACCGCAAAATTGCACTCATCTCACATGCTAGTAAAGTAATGCTCAAAATTCTCCAAGGCAGGCTTCAGCAGTACGTGAACCGTGAACTCCCTGATATTCAAGCTGGTTTTAGAAAAGGCAGAGGAACCAGAGATCAAATTGCCAACATCTGCTGGATCATCGTAAAGGCAAGAAAGTTCCAGAAAAACATCTATTTCTGCTTTATTGATTATGCCAAAGCCTTTGACTGTGTGGATCACAATAAACTGTGGAAAATGCTGAAAGAGATGGGAATACCAGACCACCTAACCTGCCTCTTGAGAAATCTGTATGCAGGTCAGGAAGCAACAGTTAGAACTGGACATGGAACAACAGACTGGTTCCAAATAGGAAAAGGAGTATGTCAAGGCTGTATATTGTCACGCTGCTTATGTAACTTTGATGCAGAGTACATCATGAGAAATGCTGGACTGGAAGAAACACAAGCTGGTATCAAGATTGCCGGGAGAAGTATCAATAACCTCAGATATGCAGATGACACCACCCTTATGGCAGAAAGTGAAGAGGAACTAAAAAGCCTCTTGATGAAAGTGAAAGAGGAGGGTGAAAAAGTTGGCTTAAAGCTCAACATTCAGAAAACAAAGATCATGACATCCGGTCCCATCACTTCATGGGAAATAGATGGGGAAACAGTGGAAACAGTGTCAGACTTTATTTTTTGGGGCTCCAAAATCACTGTAGATGATGACTGCAGCCATGAAATTTAAAGACACTTACTCGTTGGAAGAAAAGTTATGACCAACCTAGATAGCATATTCAAAAGCAGAGACATTACTTTGCAGACTAAGCTCCATCTAGTCAAGGCTATGGTTTTTCCTGTGGTCATGTATGGATGTGAGAGTTGGACTGTGAAGAAGGCTGAGTGCCAAAGAATTGATGCTTTTGAAGTGTGGTGTTGGAGAAGACTCTTGAGAGTCCCTTGGACTGCAAGGAGATCCAACCAGTCCATTCTGAAAGAGATCAACCCTGGGATTTCTTTGGAAGGAATGATGCTAAAGCTGAAACTCCAGTACTTTGGCCACCTCATGGGACGAGTTGACTCATTGGAAAAGACTCTGATCCTGATAGGGATTGGGGGCAGGAGGAGAAGGGGACGACCCAGGATGAGATGGCTGGATGGCATCATGGACTCGATGGACGTGAGTCTGAGTGAACTCTGAGAGATGGTGATGGACAGGGAGACCTTGCATGCTGCAATTCATGGGGTCGCAAAGAGTCCGACACAACTGAGCGACTGAACAGAACTGATATTCTTTGCAGCCAAAGATGGAGAAGCTCTATACAGTCTGCAAAAACAAGACTGGGAGCTGACTGTGGCTCAGATCATGAACTCCTCATTGCCAAATCCAGACTTAAATTGAAAAAAGTGGGGAAAACCACTAGACCATTCAGGTATGACCTAAATCAAATCCCTTATGATTATACAGTGGAAGTGAGAAATAGATTTAAGGGCCTAGATCTGATAGATGGAGTGCCTGATGAACTATGGATGGAGGTTCATGACAAAGAACAGGAGACGGATATCAAGATCATCCCCGTGGAAAAGTAATGCAAAGAAGCAAAATGGCTGTCGGAGGAGGCCTTAAAAATAGCTGTGAAAAGAAGAGACGTGAAAAGCAAAGGAGAAAAGGAAAGATATAAGCATCTGAATGCAGAGTTCCAAAGAATAGCAATTAGAGATAAGAATGCCTTCCTCATGGTGAGATGATTTAGGAGAATGGCATTGAAACATGTATAATATCATGTAAGAATCGAATCACCAGTCTATGTCCGATGCAGGATACAGCATGCTTGGGGCTGGTGCACGGGGATGACCCAGAGAGCTGTTGTGGGGAGGGGGGTGGGAGGGGAGTTCATGTTTGGGAACGCATGTACACCCGTGGTGGATTGGTGTCAATGTATGGCAAAACCAATACAGAATTGTAAAGTAAAAATAATAATAATAATAATAATAAACCTTAAAAAAAAAAAAAAAAAGAAAGTCTTCCTCAGCGATCAATGCAAAGAAATAGAGGAAAAGAACAGAATGGGAAAGACTAGAGATCTCTTCAAGAAAATGATATATCTCTCATTTCTTGGCTTGTTCCAAGGGAACATTTCATGCAAAGATGGGCTCCATAAAGGACGGAAATGTTATGGACCTAACAGAAGCAGAAGATATTAAGAAGAGGTGGCAAGAATACACGGAAGAACTGTACAAAAAAGATCTTCACGACCCAGATAATCATGATGATGTGATCACTCACCTAGAGCCAGACATCCTAGAATGTGAAGTCAAGTGGGCCTTAGAAAGCATCACTACAAACAAAGCTAGTGCAGGTGATTGAATTCCAGTTGAGCTGTTTCAAATCCTGAAAGATGATGCTGTGAAACTGTTGCATTCAATATGCCAGCAAATTTGGAAAACTCAGCAGTGACCACAGGACTAAAAAAAGGTCAGTTTTCATTCCAATCCCAAAGAAAGGCAATGCCAAAGAATGCTCAAACTACTGCACAATTGCACTCATCTCACACGCTAATAAAGTAATGCTCAAAGTTCTCCAAGCCACGCTTCAGCAATACGTGAACCGTGAACTTCCAGATGTTCAAGCCGGTTTTAGAAAAGGTGAAGGAACCAGAGATCAAATTGCCAACATCTGCTGGATCATCGAAAAAGCAAGAGAGTTCCAGAAAAAACACCTATTTCTGCTTTATTGACTATGCCAAAGCCTTTGACTGTGTGAATCACAATAAACTGTGGAAGATTCAAAAGAAACACCAGACCACCTGACCTGCCTCTTGAGAAACCTATATACAGGTCAGGGAAGCAACAGTTAGAACCGGACATGGAACAACAGATTGGTTCCAAATAGGAAAAGGAGTACGTCAAGGCTGTATATTGTCACCTTGCTTATATAACTTATTTGCAGAGTACATCATGAGAAATGCTGGGCTAGAAGAAGCACAAACTGGAATCAAGATTGCTGGGAGAATATCAATAACCTCAGATATGCAGATGACACCACCCTTATGGCAGAAAGTGAAGAGGAACTAAAAAGCCTCTTGATGAAAGTGAAAGAGGAGAGTGAAAAAGTTGGCTTAAAGCTCAACATTCAGAAAACGAAGATCATGGCATCTGGTCCCATCACTTCATGGGAAAGAGATGGGGAAACAGTGTCAGACTTCATTTTTGGGGGCTCCAAAATCACTGCAGATGGTGACTGCAGCCATAAAATTAAAAGGCACTTACTCCTTGGAAGGAAAATTATGACCAACCTAGATAGCATGTTCAAAAGCAGAAACCTTACTTTGCCAACAAAGGTCCATTTAGTCAAGGCTATGTTTTTTCCCATTAGTCATGTATGGATATGAGAGTTGGACTGTAAAGAAAGCTGAGCACCGAAGAATTGATGCGTTTGAACTGTGGTGTTGGAGAAGACTCTTGCGAGTTCCTTGGACTGCAAGGAGATCCAACCAGTCCATTCTAAAGGAGATCAGTCCTGGGTGTTCTTTGGAAGTTCTATTGCTAAAGCTGAAACTCCAGTACTTTGGCCACCTCATGTGAAGAATTGACTCATTGGAAAAGACTCTGATGCTGGGAGGAATCGGGGGCAGGAAGAGAAGGGGACAACAGAGGATGAGATAGCTGGATGGTATCACCGACTTGATGTACATGACTTTGAGCGAACTCCGGGAATTGGTGATGGACAGGGAGGCCTGACGTGCTGTAATTCATGGAGTCACAAAGAGTCAGACAGGACTGAGGGACTGGAGTGTACTGAAGGATTTTATAACAACAGTGTATCCTGACTGAGGACAATTTCTCCTTCCTGAAAACTTCTGGCTAATCCTGTTATCTTAAAATGTAAATTATGGGAGTGGGTCTAGTAAGATCTTTAGAAACTTGAGACCTTCTTTTGTATTATAACTAATTTAAAAAGTATGTAAGTTCCTTGCATAGAGTAGTGAGCGGGGGCATTCTCTTCCATCTTCTGATATCTATGTCAGAAGTTTCTCTGTATAAAGTATAAAGTATTTATACTTTAATAAAACTTTGCTATACAAAAGCTCTTGAGTGATCAAGCCTGGTCCCTGGTCCCAAATTAAATTTTCTCCGGATATCACAAATTGGACACCATTCACCATAAGCTCTCAGGGGGCAGCAGAGAATTAAATGATTAGATAGCATCACCAACTTAATGGACATGAATTTTAGCAAACTCTGGGAGACAGTGTAGGACAGGGAAGCTTCGTGTGCTGCCATCCATGGGGTAACAAAGAGTTGGGCAGAACTTAGAAACTGAAGAATAACAAAGACAGGGTAATTTTTTCCCAAATGCTTTCTGTTCTGTTAGACTACCCTTTGCCTATTCCATTGATTAGAAAGAAAAGGCTTTTCTTAGAGCTTTTCCTCTACATGCCTGTTGGTGGTTATGCTGGAGTCTTCTGGGATAGAAGGAAGGCAATAAGGTAACCTAGGGAACTCACTGCCTAGAAGCTGGTCAACTCCTGAAATCCCTAGGAAGTCTGCCTTCTTTTTTACTGTTAAGAGTCTTACTTTGTTTATTTGTGCTGTTATGTCCAGGATTTTTAGGCATATGAGGGAGGACATGGGAAGAATGGTGCTACTCCATTGTAGAACTAAAGTCCTTCAAATATTTGTTTGAATATTAGAAAACATTTATATTCTTAATATGAAAGTGAAAATGTTAGTGCTCAATCGTGTCCAACTCTTCATTGCCTCATGAACGGTAAGTGCTAGGCTCCTCTGTCCATGGAATTCTCCAAGTGATAATATTGGACTGAATAGCCATTTCCTTATTCAGGGAGTTTTCCCAACCCAAGGATCCAACCCAGGTCTCCTGCACTGCAGGCAGATTCTTTGCTATCTGAGCCACCAGGGAAGATCATATTGTCAACATATAATATGGCAATGTGTATTCAATATTTGGGCTTCCCTGCTAGCTCAGCTGGTAAAGAATCCACCTGCAATGCAAGAGACCCCAGTTCAATTTCTGTGTTAGGAAGATCCCCTGGAGAAGGGATAGGCTACCCATTCCACTATTCTAGGGCTTCCTGGGTGGCTCAGATTGTAAAGAACCCACTTGCAATGCAGGAGCCCTGACTTTGATCATTGGGTTGGGAAAATCCCCTGGAGGAGGGCATGGCAACCCACTACAGTATTCTTGCCTGGAGAATCCTCATGGACAGAGGAGCCAGGCGGGCTACAGTCCATTGAGTCACAAAGTCTGATGTGACTAAACACAGTATATTCAATATTTGTTAAATGTAGAAAGTTTATGATTGTATTTATCTTTACAGAAAAACATATATTTGAAAGGTAACTGACTCAATCTTTTTTGTTAAATTATTAAGTTCAGAAAGCTTCATAATTTTATCATTTCTATATTAAATCTTTTTCACATGTGATAAGGTTTACCTTTTATTATAGAACTCCAAATATTGAATCTATGAGGACATTGATTGTACATGCACTTCTCTTACATATATATATATATGTATATATATATAACTCCTCTAAAACATGCAAATATTTCTGGCAATCTTAAATTTATATTACCTGAATGTGTCATAGCATATGGTAAACCCACATATCTATAAGTCATTGTAGATTCCATCTGAACAAATATTTTAAATTATCCTCTGTTCCTTTGTTGTTGATGAAATGCTTTGGGAAACAACCTTATGCATACAAATAGAAGAATTAGATTCAATGTTTCCATGTTAGTGTTTTAAAAATGTAGATTTCATTTTAGACTTTACATTTATAGCATATTAATGTTTTGAAAATTTTGTAATATTTTTAATGAACTTTAACTGTGATATTTTTCATCCTGTAGGATTGAGGATATATGCATCTGTTATATAATTATTTTTTTTCACTAGCTGTGGTTCTATTTATAGTATATTGCAAAAAAATTGGCAATTCTTAAAATAATCTTCAACATTTGCAATCCCAATGATACATTTGCAGTGATGCTATTATATAAAACTATAAAAATACCTAGTTAAGTAAATTGTAAATGATTATAAAACTTCTATGGACCTCTTATGATTTAAGTAATCTCCTAGGTCACATTCTGGATCCTAGACTGGCTTCTTATTCATCTCTTGTTTTCTAATTGCAGATTACAGATCTTTAAATGTATTTATCTTCTACAGAACGAGCTTGCTCATCCTTGAGGCTATTGAAAATAAGCTTTTTCCATATAAAAAACATCATCACTAACCACCAATGGAAAACAGGAAATAACAAAAAACTCAACATGAGACAAGTTTCCAGAATCTACAGAGACACCTCTACTTCCTTTGCTGCTCTTACTGTTTCTTCCTTGATTTCGTCTTTGAAAAGGCACAAGAATTGTTTCTTGTTTTCTTCACTCTATTAGAATGGGAAAAATCAGCCTCTCCACTTCCTCTGCAGAGTCCCTCAATGCTTAAATTTTCCTTTCCTCTAACACAATCCAAAGTTACTGAAGAAATCTACTATTATGGTTGTTTGTTTGGACCCTACTAGAATTACAGAAGTGTTTTCAGCAATCTCAGCATACTCTTTATTTATTAAGAAAATATGTCATCCTATACAATGAGTTTTAAAAAATCCTATTAATATGTGTAATATCTGGAAAACAGAGGTGGTGGCATTGGTGGTTAGAGAGTTATTGTAATGCACCATCCACTCTGCCTCATAATAACAATTCTACCCCAAATTTCCCAAATGGAATACCACACAAGGAATCTTAAATTGTAAAACTAAGAGAAAAACTAGAAGATGCTGATGAAAGAACTCAAAGATGATGCAGATGGAGACATATATCATGTTCTTGGATTGGAAGAATCAACACTGTCAAAATTATAGTATCCAAGTAATCTATAGATTCAATGCAATGTCTATCAAGTTATCAATAGCACTTTTTTTTTCACAGAATTAGAACAAAATATTTTACAATTTGCATGGAAAACAAAAGACCCCAAAGAGCCAGAGAAACCTGAGAAAGAAAAACAAATCTGAAGGAATTAGGCTCCTTGACTTCAGATTATACTACAAATCTACAGTAATCAAAACCATATAATATAGGCACAAAACGGAAATAAAGAGCAATGGAGCAGGATAGAAAATCTAGAAATAAACCCACACACCTATGGTCAGCTAATGTGTGACAAAGGTGGCAAAAATGTACAATGGGAAAAGACAGTCTCTTCAGTCACTGGTGCTGGGGAAACTGGACAGTTACATATAAAAGAATGAAATTAGAACCTCCTCTAACACCATACACAAAAGTAAACTCGAAATAAAGACCCAAATGTAAGACCAGATACTATAAAACCATTAAGAGGGATACATAGAACACTCTCTGACAGAAATTGCAACAAGATCTTTTTGATCTAACTTCAAAAGTAATGAAAAAATAAATAAATAAACAAAAACTACCTAATTAAACTTAGAAGCTTTTGTACATCAAGGGAAACAATCAGTAAAACACAAAGAAAACCCACAGAATGGGAGAAAATATTTGCAAACAAAGCAACCAATAAGGGATTAGTCTTCAAAATATACAAACAGCTCATGCAGCTCAATATCAAAAAATAAACCAATCAAAAAATGAGTGGACGACCTAACAGACATTTCTCTAAAGAAGACATACAGATGGCCAAGAGGCACATGAAAAGATGCTCAACATCAGTAATTATTGGAGAACTGCAAATCAAAACTATAATGACGTATTACCTCACACCAGTCAAAATGGCCATTATAAAAAAAAAATCTACAAACAATAAATGCTAGAGAGGGTGTGGAGAAAAGGGAACCTTCCAACACTATTAATGGGAGTGTAAAGTGGTACAGTGATTATGGAGAACAATATCGAGATCCCTTAAAAAATTAAAACCAGAACTACCATATGATCCAACAATCTCACTCTTGGGTATATATACAGAGAAAACCACAATTTGACAGGATACTTGCACCCCAATATTCATTGCAGTACTCTTTACAGTAGCCAGAACTTGGAAGTAATCTAAATGCCCACTGATGGTGAAATGGATAAAGAAGAAGTAGTACATATATACAATGGACTATAAATCAGCCATAAAAAGAACAAAATAATGCCATTTGGAGTGACACTGATGGCTTTAGAGATTTTCATACTGTGTGAAGTAAGTAATACAGAGAAAGACAAATACCACATTTTATCACTTATAAATGGAATTTAAAGGAATGGCACAAATGAACCTATTTACAAAACAGAAGTTGAGTCAGAGACATAGAAACAAACTTATCCCCTGGGTTACCAGGGGATAAAGGGCAGGGGAGGGATAAATTGGAAGATCAGGATTGACGTATACACACTACTATATAAATGGCACCCCACTCCAGTACTCTTGCCTGGAAAATCCCATGGACGGAGGAGCCTGGGAGGCTGCAGTCCATGGGGTCACAAACAGTTGGACACGACTGAGCAACTTCACTTTTACTTTTCACATATATAATAAATAATAAGAACCTACTGAATGGCACAGGGAACTCTATTCAATGCTCTTTAAAGACTGTATAAATCATTTTTACTTCAAGGAAAAAAATAGTTAACAGAGTCACATTTACTATAAAGTTGAATATATTTTCAAACACTTCATCTACCAATGTGCATATCTCCTTTCCAAGCTTTGAAGATATAACAAACCATGTTCTCACACTGTTCAATATTTCTAAGACTTATAAAAACAAAATATCTGAATGAAGTTCAGTTTAGACAGCTCTTTCCAAAAGAATACATTAAAAAATATAACTTATCATATCAATATAAAAATCATTTGATGCAGAAAAATCTTTGAAAAAATGCAACACCCATTCATGATAAAAACTCTCAGTCAACTAGAAATAGAGAGAAATTATTTCAATTTAGCAAAGATCACATGCAAAAAGACTAGAGATAACATCAAACTTAATGATGAAAGACTAGGTGCTCTTCTACAAAGACTGAAAACATGGCAAGAATGTTCACTCTCAGTTCAGTTCAGTTCAGTTCAGTTGCTCAGTTGTGTCCGACTCTTTGAGACCCCATGAATCGCAGCACGCCAGGCCTCCCTATCACCAATTCCCGGAGTTCACTCAAACTCATGTCCTTCAAGTTGGTGATGCCATCCAGCCATCTCATCCTCTGTCGTCCCCTTCTCCTCCTGCCCTCGATCCTTCCCAACATCAGAGTCTTTTCCAGTGAGTCAGCTCTTCACATGAGGTGGCCAAAGTATTGGAGTTTCAGCTTTAGCATCAATCCTTCCAATGAACACCCAGGACTGATCTCCTTTAGAATGGACTGGTTGGATCTCCTTGCAGTCCAAGGGACTCTCAAGGGTCTTCCCCAACAGCACAGTTCAAAAGCATCAATTCTTCGGCACTCAGCTTTCTTCACTCTAGCCACTGTTATTTAACATATTACCAGAAGTTCCAGTCACTGAAACAAATCAAGAATAACAAATAAAAGGCACAAAGATTGGAATGGAGGAAATAAATCTGTCTGTATTTGCATGTGACATGTTTGTCTATGTAGAAAGTCTCAAGGAATATTAAAAGACTACTCCCTAGAAATAATAAGTAAGTTCATCAAGATTGTAGGATACACAGTCACACAATATACTGTATTTATATATACTAACAATTGGCACATAGGAACACTTATAAAAGCATATCATTAAAATAACCTCAAAAATTATGTATATAGGTATATAAGATATATTTAAAATACACACACAACAAAATTTTTACAAAATTTGTATAGTAAAAATTATAAAATTCTGATGAAAGAAATCAAGGAAACCTTAAATAAATGACTAGGCATAATGTGGTCATCGATGGGAAATGAAATAAAGATTCCAATTTTCCTCAAAGTAATCAGTACATTTAACATAATGTCTATATAAACCTGAGCAAAGTTTTTTGCAGACATATAAAAGGTGATCAAAATTTTATATAGAAAGATCCAGGATCCTGAATAGCTAAAACACATTTGAAAAAATAAAATAGGAGGAGTATTTCCACCTAACATTAAAGCCTATTAGACAGTTACAGTAATAAAGACAGTATACTATTTGGAGAGAAATATGCACAAAGGTCAAGGGAATAGAATAAAGAAACCAGAAACAGATCCACTCAAACATTTCCAAGTTATTTTTGACAACTGAGCAAAAGCAATTCAGTGGAAAGAGGAGACACATTTTAACAAATGAAACAATTAGAAATCCAGAGTCAAAAAAAAAAATATGAACCTCAATCTAAACCTCAGATCTTCACTCAAAATTGATCTAGATATAAGCATAAACCTATAAAACTTTTAGAAATCTTTGGAAGCAGAAAAGGTCTAGACAAAGAGTCATTAAGTTTGACACCAAAAGCAAGATCCATAAAAGGAAAAAGAATGATGCCTGACCTCATTGAAAAGTTTTTTAGATTTGCTTCATAACTCCTTGCGAAGAGAATGACAAGATAAGATACAGACCCGGGGGAAATATTTGTGAACCACATATCTGACAAAGGACCAGTATCTAGAATAAATAAAGGATTCTCAAAACTCTATAGTAAATACAAACAAATAATCCCATTAGAACACAGACAAAGACATGTCACACACTGGTGGTGGAATTATAAAATGCAGCAGCTACTCTGGGAAAACTGAATGTTTGTATACAATAAAGCAATGGCATACTCAGGAATTTATCCCAAAGGAATCAAAAGTTATGTTCGTGTAAATACCTCTACACAAATGTTTATATAAGCTTTATTTGTAATAGGGAAATAATGGAGACAACTCAGATGTCATTCAGTGGGTGAACGGTTAAACAAACTATGGTATATTTATACCATGGGTTACTACTCAGAAATAAAACTGTTTATATACTCAGCAATTTGGATGAGTCTCAAGGGAATTATACTGAGTGACATAAACTCAGTATCAGCAGGTGACATCCTGTATGATTCTTTATAGACCATTCTTGAGGTCACAAAATTATTCAAATTGAGAACAAATTAGTGGTTGCCAGGGAGGGAGGGGCATTGCTGTACCTATAAAAGTATAGCTTGAATTCAGTTCAGTAGCTCAGTCATGTCTGACTTTTTGTGACTCCATGGACTGCAGCATGCCAGGATTCCCTGTCCACCATGGATATATATATATAAACATATGTATATGGCCAAAGTACTGGACTTTCAGCTTTAGCATCATTCCTTCCAAAGAAATCCCAGGGCTGATCTCCTTCAGAATGGACTGGTTGGATCTTCATGCAGTCCAAGGGACTCTCAAGAGTCTTCTCCAACACCACAGTTCAAAAGCATCAACTCTTCGGCGCTCAGCCTTCTTCACAGTCCAACTCTCACATCCATATATGACCACTGGAAAAACCATAGCCTTGACTAGACGGACCTTTGTTGGCAAAGTAATGTCTCTGCTTTTGAATATGCTCTCTAGGTTGGTCATAACTTTCCTTCCAAGGAGTAAGCGTCTTTTAATTTCATGGCTGCAGTCACCATCTACAGTGATTTTGGAGCCCAAAAAATAAAGTTTGACACTGTTTCCACTGTTTCCCCATCTATTTCCCATGAAGTGATGGGACTGGATGCCATGATCTTCGTTTTCTGAATGTTGAGCTTTAAGCCAACTTTTTCACTCTCTTCTTTCACTTTCATCAAGAGGCTTTTTAGTTCCTCTTCACTTTCTTCCATAAGGGTGGTGTCATCTGCATATCTGAGGTTATTGATATTTCTCCTGGCAATCTTGATTCTAGCTTGTGTTTCTCCCAGTCCAGCGTTTCTCATGATGTACTCTGCATATAAGTTAAATAAGCAGGGTGACAATATACAGCCTCATGTGAAGAGTTGACTCATTGGAAAAGACTTTGATGCTGGGAGGGATTTGGGGCAGGAGGAGAAGGGGACGACAGAGGATGAGATGGCTGGACGGCATCACTGACTCGACGGACATGAATCTGAGTGAATTCCAGGAGTTGGTGATGGACAGGGAGGCCTGGTGTGCTGCGATTCATGGGGTCACAAAAAGTCGGACATGACTGAGCTACTGAACTGAATTGAACTGAACTGAACTGAAGGCACAGATACACACACAAGTACATGAAAAATGGTGAAATCTAAATAGCATGGGTAGAGTGTATCAATGTCAACTTCCAGATTGTGATATTGCCCTCTAGTTATGCAAGATGTTATCTTTGAGAGAAATTGAGTATAGGGTGTACAGAATCTCTCCATTTCATTTCAAATAACTGCATGTGAATCTCCGTTATCATAAATTTTTTAAAAGCTAACTCATCAAACAATGTATAAGATCAGGTGCCATTTTGGGTGATGAGAGAAAGACTAGAAGTAAATTCAACAAAAATCAGTAATTATCTGTAGGAGAAATTATTTGTACCTTTTAAATGTCCCCTACCTTCTTTTTATTCTTGGCTTATCTGGATTAGGAACCATGGGCAATAATCATAATATTCCTTCGCTTATACTTTCACCTTCCTTGCATACACTCCCTTCATCTTTTTCACCTGCAAAAATTCCAGTCTTGGTTACATCCAACTCTTCATACTCTCCAATATACTTCACTCCTAGCTGAGAATAAGGTTCAGTTCAGTCACTAAGTCTTGTCCAACTCTTTGAGACCCCAAGGACTGCAGCACGCCAAGCTTCCTTGTCCATTACCAACTCTTGGAGCTTCCTCAAACTTATGTCCATCAAGTCAGTGATGCCATCCAACCATCTCATCGTCTATCACCCCTTCTCCTACTGCCTTCAATCTTTCCCAGCATCAGGTTCTTTTCCAATGAGGCAGTTCTTTGCATCTGGTGGCCAAAGTATTGGAGTTTCAGCTTCAGCATCAGTCCTTCCGATGAATATTCAGGACTGATTTCCTTTAAGATTGACTGGTTTGATACCCTTGCTGTCCAAGGGACTCTCAGGAGTCTTTTCCAACACCACAGTTCAAAAGCATCAATTCTTTTTTTTTTTTTTTTTTGGTACCAAAGTGTAATTCTTATTTTTTTTAAATTTTTATTTTTACTTTATTTTGCTTTACAATACTGTATTGGTTTTGCCATACATTGACATGAATCAGCCATGGGTGTACATGAGTTCCCAGTCCTCAACCCCTCTCCCACCTCCCACCCCATATCATCTCTCTGGATCATCCCCGTGCACCAGCCCCAAGCATCCTGTATCCTGCATCGAACATAGACTAGCGATTCGTTTCTTACCTGATAGTATACATGTTTCAATGCCATTCTCCCAGATCATCCCGCCCTCTCCCTCTCCCACAGAGTCTAAAAGTCCGTTCTATACATCTGTGTCTCTTTTGCGGTCTCGCATACAGGGTTATCATTGCCATCTTTCTAAATTCCATATATATGTGTTAGTATACTGCATTGGTGTTTTTCTTTCTGGCTTACTTCACTCTGTATAATTGGCTCCAGTTTCATCCACCTCATTAGAACTGATTCAACTGAATTCTTTTTAATGGCTGAGTAATACTCCATTGTGTATATGTACCACAGCTTTCTTATCCATTCATCTGCTGATGGACATCTAGGTTGTTTCCATGTCCTGGCTATTATAAACAGTGCTGTGATGAACATTGGGGTACACGTGTCTCTTTCAATTCTGGTTTCCTGTTTGTGTATGCCCAGCAGTGGGATTGCTGGGTCATAAGGCAGTTCTATTTGCAATTTTTTAAGGAATCTCCACACTGTTCTTCATAGTGGCTGTACTAGTTTGCATTCCCACCAACAGTGTAAGAGGGTTCCCTTTTCTTCACACCCTCTCCAGCATTTGTTGCTTGTAGACTTTTGGATCACTGCCATTCTGACTGGTGTGAAATGGTACCTAATTGTGGTTTTGATTTGCATTTTTCTGATAATGAGTGATATTGAGCATCTTTTCATGTGTTTGTTAGCCATCCATATGTCTTCTTTGGAGAAATGTCTATTTAGTTCTTTGGCCCATTTTTTGATTCGGTTAGGGGTTTCTGGACTTGAGCTGCATAAGTTGCTTGTATATTTTTGAGATTAGTTGTTTGTCAGTTGTTTCATTTGCTATTATTTTCTCCCATTCAAGGTGTCTTTTCACCTTGCTTATAGTTTCCTTTGTTGTGCAGAAGCTAAAATAATCAATTCTTCGGTGTTCAGCTTTCTTTATGGTCCAATTCCCACTTTCATACATGACTACTGGAAATACCATAGCTTTGACTAAATGGACCTTTGTCAACAAAGTAATGTCTCTGCTTTTTAATATGCTGTCTAGGTTGGTCATAACTTTCCTTCCAAGGAGCAAGCATCTTTTAATTTAATGGCTGCAGTCACCATCTACAGTGATTTTGGACCCCCCAAAAATAAAGTCTGCCACTGTTTCCCTGTCTACTTGCCATGAAGTGATGGGACTGGATGCCATGATCTTAGTTTTCTGAATGTTGCACTTTAAGCCAACTTTTTCACTCTCCTCTTTCACTTTCATCAAGAGGCTCTTTAGTTCTTCTTCACTTTCTGCATAAGGGTGGTGTCATCTGCATATCTGAGGTTATTGATATTTCTCCCGGCAAATCTTGGTTCCAGCTTGTGCTTCTTCCAGCCCAGCATTTCTCATGATGTACTCTGCATATAAGTTAAATAAGCCAGGTGACAATATACAGCCTTGACGTACTCCTTTTCCTATTTGGAACCAGTCTGTTGTTCCATGTCCAGTTCTAACTGTTGCTTCTTGACCTGCATACATATTTCTCAGGAGGCAGATCAGGTGGTCTGGTATTCCCATCTCTTGAAGAATTTTCCACAATTTGTTGTGATACACAGTCAAAGGCTTTGGTGTAATCAATAAAGCAGAAGTAGGTGCTTTTTTTGGGACTCCCATGCTCTTTTGATGATCCAATGGATGTTTTCAATTTGATCTCTGGTTCCTCTGCCTTTTCTAAACCAGGCTTAAACATCTGGAAGTCCGTGGTTCATGTACTCTTGAAGCCTGGCTTGGAAAATTTAGAACATTACTTTGCTAGAGTGTGAGATGAGTACAATTGTGCAGTAGTTTGAACATTTTTGGCATTGCCTTTCTTTGGGAAGGGGTTCCCTGGTGGCTCAGAGGGTAAAGCATCTGCCTGGAATGCAGGAGACACAAGTTCAGTCCCTAGATTGGGAAGATCCCCTGGAGAAGGAAATGGCAACCCACTCCAGTACTCTTGCCTAGAAAATTCCATGTATGTAGGAGCCTGGTGGGCTACAGTCCATGGGGTCACAAAGAGTTGGACATGACTGAGCAACTTCACTTGTTCTTTGGGAATTGGAATGAAAACTGACCTTTTCCAGTTCTGTAACCACTGCTGAGTTTTCCAAATTTGCTGGCACATTGAGTGCAGAACTTTCACAGCATCATCTTTTAGGATTTGAAATTGTTCAATTGGAATTCCATCACCTCCACTAGCTTTGTTCTTAGTGAAAAAAAGGCCCAGTTGACTTTGCATTCTAGGATATCATGCTCTAAGTGAGTGATCACACCACTGTGATTATCTGAGTCATGAAGGTCTTTTCTGTACAGTTCTTCTGTGTATTCTTGCCACCTCCTCTTAATATCTGCTCTTTTGTTGGGTCCTTTATTGTGCCCATCTTTGCATGAAATGTTCCCTTGGTATCTCTCATTTTCTTGATGAGATATCTAGTCCTTCCCATTCCATTGTTTTCCTCTATTTCTTTGATTGATCGCTGAGAAAGGCTTTCTTATCTCACCTTGCTATTCTTTGGAACTCTGGACTCATATGCTTATATCTTTTCTTTTCTCCTTTGCTTTTCACTTCTTTTCTCGTCTATTTGTAAGGCCTCTTCAGACAACCATTTTGCCTTTTTGCATTCCTTTTTAGTGCAGATGGTGTTGATCACTGCCTCCTGTACAATGTCATGAACCTCCATCCATAGGTCTTCAGGCATGCTATCAGATATAATCCCTTAAACCTGTTTGTCACTTCCAATGTATAATGGTAAGGTATTTGATTTAGGTCATACCTGAATGGCCTGGTGGTTTTCCCTACTTTCTTCAATTTAAGTCTGAATTTGGCAATAAGGAGTTCATGTTCTGAGCCACAGTCAGCTCCCAGTCTTGTTTTGCTGACTTTATAGAGCTTCTTCATCTTTGGCTGCAAAGAATATAATCAATCTTATTTTAGTATTGACCGTCTGGTGATGTCCATGTGTAGAGTCTTCCCTTGTGTTGTTTGAAGAGGGTGTTTTCTATGACCAATGCATTCTCTAGGCATAACTCTGTTAGCCTTTGTTCTGGTTCATTTTGTACTCCAAGGCCAAATTTGCCTGTTACTCCAGGTATCTCTTGACTTCCTACTTTTTCATTCCAGTCCCCTATGATGAAAAGGATATTTTTTTTTTGGGGGGGGGCGGTGTTAGTTCTAGAAGTTCTTGTAGGTCTTCATAGAACCATTCAACTTCAATCTCTTCAGGATTACTGGTTTGGCCATTGACTTGGATTACTGTGATATTGAACGGTTTGCCTTGGAAACAAACAGAGATCATTCTGTCATTTTTGAGACTGCACATAAGAATTGCATTTCGATCTGTTTTGTTGACTATGAGGGCTACTCCATTTCTTCCAAGGGATTCTTGCCCTCAGTAGTAGATATAGTGGTCATCTGAGTTAAACTAACCCTTTCCAGTCCATTTTAGTTCACTGATTCCTAAAATGTCAATGTTCACTCTTGCCATCTCTTGTTGGACCACTCCCAATTTGCCTTGATTCATGGACATAACATTCCAGGTTCCTATGCAACATTGTTCTTTACAGCATCAGACATTACTTCCATCACCCACCACATCTACAACTGTGATGTAACAGTTGTTTTGGGCATTGTGGCGTTTGACATTTGTGGTGGTGTTTTTGCTTTGGCTCTGTCTTTTTATTCTTTCTGGAGTGTTTTCTCCACTCTTCTTCAGTAGCATATTGGGCACCTACTGACCCGGGGAGTTCATCTTTCAGTGTCCTATCTTTTTGCCTTTTCAATTGTTCATGGGTTCTCAAGGTAAGAATACTGAAGAGGTTTGCCATTTCCTTCTCCAGTGGACCACATTTTTTCAGAACTCTCCACCATGACCCGTCCATCTTGGATGGCCCTACATGGCAAGATTCATAGTTTCATTGAGTAGGACAAGGCTGTGGTCCATGTGGTCAGTTTGATCAGTTTTCTGTGATTGTGGTTTTCATTCTGTCTGCCCTCTAAGTGAAAAGGATAAGAGGCTTATAGAGGCTTCTGATGGGAGTGGCTGAATGTGGGGGAAACTGGGTCTTGTTCTGATAAGTAAAGTAGGTATAAAGTGGGCAATGAGTGGGTTAAAAACAAACAACCTTAATGGTTGGATTCATTTTATATTTATGATCAAAAACTGACATGGGCATGCACTGCTGCCTATTTCCATTGTTTATTCACTCTTGACCTTCTAGTTAAAATTTTTGTAGCTTTGCTTCTCTTCTCAAAAGTCTAGAGCCTCTTCTCTGCTTCTAATTAGATAATCTTTTTTTTTATTTTGCTCAGAAAATGAAAGCAAAATAAGGGAAGTTCCACACATTCCCAAAACTGTTGACATGCCTTCAATTGTTTCTATTTATTCTTGTGATGATAGGATATCTGATCATGTTTCTGAGTCCAAAATTCCATCTGGGCATAGTCTGCATTCTCTCTTGACCATTCAGTCTCCAGGTCAAAATTTCGCATCTACTGTGTGATACGAAAATATCACCCTATTTTCCATAAACAAAACACTCCTCCTTGATTTTTATATTCTCCTCTGATTACTGACCTATTTCTTTACTGTCATTTGGAGAAACAGTTCTCAACAACTCATTTCATCTTCTCCAGTTGTTTTCATTTAGTATCTAAATAGATATTCTTATCCATCACACATACAAAGCTGCTCTTATCAATATTATCAATGTCCTCCAAATTTTCAAACTCAATGGAAGTGAAAGTACTAGTCAATCAATGTCCAACTCCTTATTTTGAACTATCAACAGTATTTGGTACTATTTAATATTAATACCATTAATTTAAAAATATGTATTCATATAGAAAATAATCTCTATTGGTTTTCTTTTTGTAGCATAAACCACTTCTTAGAAGTATTTTCTGTTTCTTCTTCCTCTATCCTTATCAGAAAATGTTGCAGTTTCCCAGGGCTCAGTGCTGGGATCTCTTATACTTCTCTGTATTCACTTCTAAATGACCTGTTCTTGGCCTTTATATGAGTTTCACATGTCATGTGTATGACTCCACTTTATATCTTCAGTCTTGATTTTTCCCTTAATTTCAGACATAAATAAGATTTCCTCCCCTACATCTTCATTTGGATATTTATTAAACGTCTCAAACTTAACACATACACTATTGAATTCTTGATTTCCTCCCAAAATTCTGTTTCTTTTTATGCTTCCCATATAAGTATTTGACATCTCCATTCATACTTTTTAAGATCAAAATTCTGGAGGCACCATTAATTCCTTTCTTTCTCTTACACTCCACATAAAATCCATAATCAAATTCTACACTTTCTACCATTAAAATGGATCTAGAATCTGACCACAACTTATCAATTCTTTTCTAAAATTCTCTTCCAGGCTACCATCATCTTTTATGTGCATATGAGTAATGTCCAAATTTGTTTCCCTGTTCTTTTCTACCATAACCTATTCTCTACAAAACGGATAGAATGATACTTTTACAATGTCCATCAAATTATGTATATTTTCAGGATAAGAGTGGACCAAAATCCAAGCAGACCTTCATACTGGTTTCATATTATATCATTGAGGTTTTAAGGTTATCTCATCCACCAGCATTACATAGCCTAAGTAGAATAAATGGCAAGTTTCTCTATATTTAATTAAATATGTAGACACAAATTTAGTCAAGGCTGTATACTGTCACCCTGCTTATTTAACTTATATGCAGAGTACATCATGAGGAATGCTGGACTGGAAGAAACACAAGCTGGAATCAAGGTTGCCGGGAGAAATATCAATAACCTCAGATATGCAGATGACACCACCCTTATGGCAGAAAGTGAAGAGGAACTAAAAAGCCTCTTGATGAAAGTGAAAGAGGAGAGTGAAAAGGTTGGCTTAAAGCTCAACGTTCAGAAAACAAAGATCATGGCATCTGGTCCCATCACTTCATGGGAAATAGATGGGGAAACAGTGGAAACAGTGTCAGACGTTATTTTGGGGGGCTTCAAAATCACTGCAGATGGTGACTGCAGCCATGAAATTAACAGACGCTTACTCTTTGGAAGAAAAGTTATGACCAACCTTGATAGCATATTCAAAAGCAGAGACATTACTTTGCCAACAAAGGTCCATCTAGTTAAGGCTATGGTTTTTCCAGTAGTCATGTATGTATGTGAGATTTGGACTGTGAAGAAGGCTGAGTGCTGAAGAATTGAAGCTTTTGAACTGTGGTGTTGGAGAAGACTCTTGAGAGTCCCTTGGACTGCAAGGAGATCCAACCAGTCCATTTGAAAGGAGATCAGCCCTGGGATTTCTTTGGAAGGAATGATGCTAAAGCTGCAACTCCAGTACTTTGGCCACCTCATGCGAAGAGTTGACTCATTGGAAAAGACTCTGATGCTGGGAGGGATTGGGTGCAGGAGGAGAAGGGGATGACAGAGGATGAGATGGCTGGATGGCATCACCATCTCAATGGATGTGAGTTTGAGTGAACTCCGGGAGCTGGTGATGGACAGGGAGCCTTGGCATGCTGTGATTCACGGGGTCGCAAAGAGTCGGACACGAATGAGTGACTGAACTGAAGTGAACTGAACTGACTGATAGATACACAAGGGCTTCCCAGGTGGTGCTAGTAGTAAAGGACATATTGGCATAATGCAGGAGACATAATAGACAGGGGTTCAATCCCTAGGTCAGAAAGATTTCCTGGAGGAGGGCACAGCAACCTACTCCAGTATTCTTGCCTGGCGAATCCCAGGGACAGAGGAGCTGGCCTGGCTTCAGTCCATAGAGTCGCAAAGAGTCATACACGACTGAAGTGAGTTAGCACACATGCATGCACATGTCAGGTAGTTAGAATAGGAAAGAGGAGTCCAGAATGGCGGTGGCTAAAAGACAAGGAAGGGAAAAGCCCGTGAAAATGGAGCAAAGGAAGGCCTGAGGACTGGAGTGAGGACATCACGTAGAACAAACAGCACTCCTGGTTAGCCCAATTTACCTAGGGCAGGCCCAGGGGGAGGAAAAAATAAATAAAGAGGAGCCAAAGGGCCAGGGTTCTCTCTCCCATATTCTCTCTCTCTCTTTCCTCTTTTGGGTTTGGCATGTCCTCACACCTCCACCTCGAGAATGTATTTTCCTTTATTTTCTAAATAAAACTGATCTGTCTGAGAACTATAACAAGGTCGGTCCGAGAGCTGTGACGCGCCGAGGGCTTTAATGTCTGTCGCTTCAAATTTTGTTGTGATGAGACAGAACCGAGCCACTTAACCCACTCCCCTAACATCTGTGGTGCCGTGACTCCGATTTAACCTGGCTGAAACAACCTTGGTGTGGCCCCCCACAAGGAGGAGGCCAAGCACAGCAGGAGCCCAACTTGAAGAAACTCCCATGGTGGAAGTGGAATGTAAAGAAAACCCAGCGCAAGGGAAGTGACAAGAAGCCTAGTGTGCTGGAAACTAGGACAGTGATAAATGAACTCAGCAGAAAGCTCATGTGGCTCAGTCTCAGAGTCCAGAAGACCTCAGATTATGGTAGGAGGTCCTTGCTCCTATGGCTGGAAGGACATATGTCTAACAAAATCTTAATTCCTTTACAATCTTTCACTTCTTGTTTCCTCAAACCCCCCACAAAGAGGGGAGTGGCAGTGAGTGTAACTGAGGGACTCTGGAGAGGCTACTCCTTGGTATGTCCCAAAGGCACTATCTACTGAGCCCCAGTAGCTGTTACGCAAGCCGGTGGGGGTTCTTCTGTCCTTAATCTTCTTTGTGCCAAGGATCAGGCCAATGAACACTGTGAGCACAGATCAGGTATTTAGCAGATTTTTCCAGCAGGTTATGAAGGGGATTCCTTGGCACCTTTTTCCCACTGCTTTTTCCTCCTGTCTTTCAGCTCCTCTCTCCCAGGATGTGAGCCTGACTAAAACATATGATGCCTGGTTTCAGGACCTAATGAAGCTCAGGTTCTGAAGTCTCAATGCAAAAATTTAGTGAGTGACACAGCGATAAGTAACAGGTGGATTTGTTGGAATTCAGAGAGACGGGCACTCTGCAGGGTGTAGGCTATTGCAGACAGCAAGGTTCTAGGCCATGAAATTCAGTCTGGCTAGGATTTGCTATTTGTAAGGCTTCCCCAGACAGCCATTTTGCTTTTTTGCATTTCTTTTCCATGGGGAAGGTCTTGATCCCTGTCTCCTGTACAATGTCACGAACCTCATTCCATAGTTCATCAGGCACTCTATCTATCAAATCTAGGCCCTTAAATCTATTTCTCACTTCCACTGTATAATCATAAGAGATTTGATTGAGGTCACACCTGAATGGTCTAAGGGTTTTCCCTGTATTCTTCAATTTCAGTCTGAATTTGGTAATAAGGAGTTCATGATCTGAGCCACAGTCAGCTCCTGGTCTTGTTTTTGTTGACTGTATAGAGCTTCTCCATCTTTGGCTGCGGAGAATATAATCAATCTGATTTTGGTGTTGCCCATCTGGTGATGTCCATGTGTAGAGTCTTCTCTTGTGTTGCTGGAAGAGGGTGTTTGCTATGACCAGTGCATTTTCCTGGCAAATTCTATTAGTCTTTGCCCTGCTTCATTCCATACTCCAAGACCAAATTTTCCTGTTACTCCAGGTGTTTCTTGACTTCCTCCTTTTGCATTCCAGTCCCCTATAATGAAAAGGACATCTTTTTAGGGTGTTAGTTCTAAAAGGTCTTGTAGGTCTTCATAGAATCGTTCAACTTCAGCTTCTTCAGCATTACTGGTTGGGGCATAGACTTGGATTACTGTGATATTGAATGGTTTGCCTTGAAAACAAACAGAGATTATTCTGTCATTTTTGAGATTGCATCCGAGTACTGCATTTCGGACTCTTGTTGACCATGATGGCGACTCCATTTCTTCTGAGGGATTCCTGCCTGCAGTAGTAGATGTAATGGTCATCTGAGTTAAATTCACCCATTCCCATCCATTTTAGTTCGCTGATTCCTAGAATGTCGACGTTCACCCTTGCCGTCTCTTTTTGACCACTTCCAATTTGCCTTGATTATTGGACCTGACTTTCCAGGTTCCTATGCAATATTGCTCTTTACAGCATCAGACCTTGCTTCTCTCATCAGTCACATCCACAGCTGGGTATTGTTTTTGCTTTGGCTCCATCCCTTCATTCTTTCTGGAGTTATTTCTCCACTGACCTCCACTGGCATATTGGGCACCTACTGACCTAGGGAGTACCTCTTTCAGTATCCTACCATTTTGCCTTTTCATACTGTTCATGGGGTTCTCAAGGCAAGAATACTGAAGTGGCTTCCCACTCCCTTCTCCAGTGGACCACATTCCATCAGACCTCTCCACCTCTCATGACCTGCTTGTCTTGGGTTGCCCCACAGGCATGGCTTCGTTTCATTGAGTTAGACAAGGCTATGGTCCTAGTGTGATTAGAATGACTAGTTTTCTGTGAGTATGGATTCAGTGTGTCTGCCCTCTGATGCCCTCTTGCAACACCTACCATCTTACTTGAGTTTCTCTTACCTTGGCATGGGGTATCTCTTCACAGCTGCTGCAGCAAAGTGCAGTCGCTGCTCCTTAACTTGGATGAGGGGTATCTCCTCCCACCACCCTTCCTGACCTTCAATCTGGGATGGCTCCTCTAGGCCCTCCTGTGCCCACACAGCCATTACTCCTTGGGGTTGGGGTTGCTCCCCCCAGTCACCGCCCTGGCCTGAGGCGTGGGGTTGCTCCTCCTGGCTGATGCCCCTAGCCTCGGCCCTGGGTTCCTCCTCTTGGGCACCGCCCCCCCCGACCTTGGACACGGGGTAGCTGTGAAAAGAAGATAAGTGAAAAGCAAAGGAGCAAAGGAAAGATATAAGCGTCTAAATGCAGAGTTCCAAAGAATAGCAAGAAGAGATAAGAAAGCCTACTTCAGTGATCAATGCAACGAAATAGAGGAAAACAACAGAATGGGAAAGACTAGAGATCTCTTCAAGGAAATTAAAGACACCAAGAGAACATTTCATGCAAAGATAGGCTCGATAAAAGACAGAAATGGTATGTACCTAACACAAGCAGAAGACATTAAGAAGATATGGCAAGAATACACAGAAGAACTGTACAAAAAAGATCTTCATGACCCAGATAATCACGATGGTGTGATCACTCATCTAGAGCCAGACATCCTGGAATGTGAAGTCAAGTGGGCCTTAGAAAGCATCACTACGAACAAAGCTAGTGGAGGTGATGGAATTCCAGTAGAGCTATTTCAAGTCCTGACAGATGATGCTGTGAAAGTGCTTCACTCAATATGCCAGCAAATTTGGAAAACTCAGCAGTGGCCACAGGACTGGAAAAGGTCGATTTTCATTCCAATCCCAAAGAAAGGCAATGCCAAAGAAAGCTCAAACTACCGCAAAATTGCACTCATCTCACATGCTAGTAAAGTAATGCTCAAAATTCTCCAAGCCTGGCTTCAGCAATACATGAACTGTGAACTTCCTGATGTTCAAGCTGGTTTTAGAAAAGGCAGAGGAACCAGAGATCAAATTGCCAATATCTGCTAGATTGGGAAAAAGCAAGAGAGTTCCAGAAAAATATCTATTTCTGCTTTATTGACTATGCCAAAGCCTTTGACTGTGTGGATCACAATAAACTGTGGAAAATTCTGAAAAAGATGGGAATACAAGACCCCCTAACCTGCCTCTTGAGAAATCTGTATGCAGGTCAGGAAGCAACAGTTAGAACTGGACATGGAACAACAGTCTGCTTTCAAATCAGGAAAGGAGTACGCCAAGGCTGTATATTGTATCACCACCAAACCAGCTCTCCAACAAATTCTAAAGGATATTCTCTAGACAGGAAACACAAAAAAGGAGTATAAACCCGAACCCAAAATAATAAAGTAAATGGCAACGGGATCATACTTATCAATAATTACCTTAAACATAAATGGATTGAATGCCCCAACCAAAAGGCAAAGACTGGCCGAATGGATACAAAAACAAGAACCCTCTATATGCTGCTTACAAGAGACCCACCTCAAAACAAGGGACACATACAGACTGAAAGTGAAGGGTTGGAAAAAGATATTCCACACAAATAGAAACCAAAAGAAAGCAGGAGTGGCAATACTCATATCCAATAAAATAGACTTTAAAACAAAGGCTGTGAAAAGAGACAAAGAAGGCCACTACATAATGATCAAAGGATCAATCCAAGAAGAAGATATAACAATTATAAATATATATGCACCCAATATAGGAGCACCGCAATATGTAGGACAAATGCTAACAAGTATGAAAGGGGAAATTAACAACAACACAATAATAGTGGGAGACTTTAATACCCCACTCACACCTATGGACAGATCAACTAAACAGAAAATTAACAAAGAAATGCAAACTTTAAATGATACATTAGACCAGTTAGACCTAATTGATATCTATAGGACATTTCACCCCAAAACAATGAATTTCACCTTTTTCTCAAGTGCTCATGGAACCTTCTCGAGGATAGATCACATCCTGGGCCATAAATATAACCTTGATAAATTCAAAA
Source organism: Oryx dammah (assembly GCF_014754425.2). Lineage (NCBI taxonomy): Eukaryota > Metazoa > Chordata > Mammalia > Artiodactyla > Bovidae > Oryx > Oryx dammah. The sequence goes on from NW_024070185.1 coordinate 21,271,282, forward strand.
AAATCGAAATCATTCCAAGCATCTTTTCTGACCATAATGCACTAAGATTAGATCTCAATTACAGGAGGAAAACTATTAAAAATTCCAACATATGGAGGCTGAACAACACGCTTCTGAATAACCAACAAATCACAGAAGAAATCAAAAAAGAAATCAAAATATGCATAGAAACGAATGAAAATGAAAACACAACAACCCAAACCTGTGGGACACTATAAAAGCAGTGCTAAGAGGAAAGTTCATAGCAATACAGGCATACCTCAAGAAACAAGAAAAAAGTCAAATAAATAACCTAACTCTACACCTAAAGCAACTAGAAAAGGAAGAATTGGAGAACCCCAGAGTTAGCAGAAGGAAAGAAATCTTAAAAATTAGGGCAGAAATAAATGCAAAAGAAACAAAAGAGACCATAGCAAAAATCAACAAAGCCAAAAGCTGGTTCTTTGAAAGGATAAATAAAATTGACAGACCATTAGCCAGACTCATCAAGAAGCAAAGAGAGAAAAATCAAATCAATAAAATTAGAAATGCAAATGGAGAGATCACAACTGACAACACAGAAATACAAAGGATCATAAGAGACTACTATCAGCAATTATATGCCAATAAAATGGACAACCTGGAAGAAATGGACAAACTCTTAGAAAAATACAATTTTCCAAAACTGAACCGGGAAGAAATAGATAATCTTAACAGAACCATCACAAGCACGGAAATTGAAACTGTAATCAGAAATCTTCCAGCAAACAAAAGCCCAGGTCCGGACGGCTTCACGGCTGAATTCTACCAAAAATTTTGAGAAGAGTTAACACCTATCCTACTCAAACTCTTCCAGAAAATTGCAGAGGAAGGGAAACTTCCAAACTCATTCTATGAGGCCACCATCACCCTAATACCAAAACCTGACAGAGATACTACAAAAAAAGAAAACTACAGGCCAATATCACTGATGAACATAGATGCAAAAATCCTCAACAAAATTCTAGCAATCAGAATCCAACAACACATTAAAAAGATCGTACACCATGACCAAGTGGGCTTTATCCCAGGGATGCAAGGATTCTTCAATATCCGCAAATCAATCAATGTAATTCACATTAACAAATTGAAAAATAAAAGCCATATGATTATCTCAATAGATGCAGAGAAGGCCTTTGACAAAATTCAACATCCATTTATGATAAAAACTCTCCAGAAAGCAGGAATAGAAGGAACATACCTCAACATAATAAAAGCTATATATGACAAACCCACAGCAAACATTATCCTCAATGGTGAAAAATTGAAAGCATTTCCCCTAAAGTCAGGAACAAGACAAGGGTGCCCACTTTCATCAGTACTATTCATCATAGTTCTGGAAGTTTTAGCCACAGCAATCAGAGCAGAAAAAGAAATAAAAGGAATCCAAATTGGAAAAGAAGAAGTAAAACTCTCACTGTTTGCAGATGACATGATCCTCTACATAGAAAACCCTAAAGACTCTACCAGAAAATTACTAGAGCTAAATAATGAATATAGTAAAGTTGCAGGATATAAAATCAAGACACAGAAACCCCTTGCATTCCTATACACTAATAATGAGAAAGTAGAAAAAGAAATTAAGGAAACAATTCCATTCATCATTGCAACCAAAAGAATAAAATACTTAGGAATATATCTACCTAAAGAAACTAAAGACCTATATATAGAAAACTATAAAACACTGATGAAAGAAATCAAAGAAGACACTAATAGATGGAGAAATATACCATGTTCATGGATCAGAAGAATCAATGCAGTGAAAATGAGTATATTACCCAAAGCAATTTACAAATTCAATGCAATCCCTATCAAGCTTCCAGCAATATTTTTCACAGAACTAGAACAAATAATTTCAAGATTTGTATGGAAATACAAAAAAAACACGAATAGCCAAAGCAATCTTGAGAAAGAAGAATGGAACTGGAGGAATCAACTTGCCTGACTTCAGGCTCTACTACAAAGCCACAGTCATCAAGACAGTATGGTATTGGCACAAAGACAGAAATATAGATCAATGGAACAAAATAGAAAGCCCAGAGATAAGTCCACACACATATGGACACCTTATCTTTGACAAAGGAGGCAAGAATATACAATGGAGTAAAGACCACCTCTTTAACAAGTGGTGCTGGAAAACTGGTCAACCACTTGTAAAAGAATGAAACTAGATCACTTTCTAATACCGCACACAAAGATAAACTCAAAATGGATTAAAGATCTAAATGTAAGACAAGAAACTATAAAACTCCTAGAGGAGAACATAGGCAAAACACTCTCTGACATAAACCACAGCAGGATCCTCTATGATCCACCTCCCAGAATTCTGGAAATAAAAGCAAAAATAAACAAATGGGACCTAATTAAAATTAAAAGCTTCTGCACAACAAAGGAAAATATAAGCAAAGTGAAACGACAGCCTTCCGAGTGGGAGAAAATAATAGCAAATGAAGCAACTGACAAACAACACATCTCAAAAATATACAAGCAACTCCTGCAGCTCAATTCCAGAAAAATAAATGACACAATCAAAAAATGGGCCAAAGAGCTGAATAGACATTTCTCCAAAGAAGACATACGGATGGCTAACAAACACATGAAAAGATGCTCAACATCGCTCATTATTAGAGAAATGCAAATCAAAACCATAATGAGGTACCACTTCACACCAGTCAGAATGTCTGCGATCCAAAAATCTGCAAGCAATAAATGCTAGAGAGGGTGTGGAGAGAAGGGAACCCTCCTACACTGTTGGTGGCAATGCAAACTAGTACAGCTACTATGGAGAACAGTGTGGAGATTCCTTAAAAAATTGCAAATAGAACTGCCTTATGACCCAGCAGTCCTACTGCTGGGCATACACACTGAGGGAACCAGAATTGAAAGAGACACATGTACCCCAATGTTCATTGCAGCACTGTTTATAATAGCCAGGACATGGAAACAACCTAGATGTCCATCAGCAGATGAATGGCTAAGAAAGCTGTGGTACATATACATAATGGAGTATTACTCAGCCGTTAAAAAGAATACATTTGAATCAGTTCTAATGAGATGGATGAAACTGGAGCCGATTATACAGAGTGAAGTAAGCCAGAAAGAAAAACACCAATACAGTATACTAACACATATATATGGAATTTAGAAAGATGGCAATGATGACCCTGTATGCAGGACAGCAAAAAAGACACAGATGTGTATAGCAGACTTTTGGACTCAGAGGGAGAGGGAGAGGGTGAGATGATTTGGGAGAATGGCATTGAAACATGTATAATATCATGTAAGAATCGAATTGCCAGTCTATGTCCGATGCAGGATATGGTACGCTTGGGGCTGGTACGCGGGGATAACCCAGAGAGATGTTGTGGGGAGCGAGGGGGGAGGGGGGTTCATGTTTGGGAACGCATGTACACCTGGATTCATGTCAATGTATGGCAAAACCAATACAGAATTGTAAAGTAAAATAAAAAATAAATAAATAAAATGTGAAAAAAAAAAAAAGAAAAGAAAACAAAGATCATGACATACGGTCCCATCACTTCATGGGAAATAGATGGGGAAACAGTGGAAACAGTGTCAGACTTTATTTTGGGGGGCTCCAAAATCACTGCAGATGGTGACTGCAGCCATATGAAATTAAAAGACGCTTACTCCTTGGAAGAAAAGTTATGAGCAACCTAGATAGCATATTCAAAAGCAGAGACATTACTTTGCTGACTAAGGTCCGTCTAGTCAAGGCTATGGTTTTTCCAGTAGTCATGTATGGATGTGAGAGTTGGACTGTGAAGAAGGCTGAGCGCCGAAGAATTGAAGCTTTTGAACTGTGGTGTTGGAGAAGACTCTTGAGAGTCCCTTGGACTGCAGGGAGATCCAACCAGTCCATTCTGAAGGAGATCAGCCCTGGGATTTCTTTGGAAGAAATGATGCTGAAGCTGAAACTCCAGTACTTTGGCCACCTCATGTGAAGAGTTGACTCATTGGAAAAGACTCTGATGCTGGGAGGGATTGGGAGCAGGAGGAGAAGGGGACGACAGAGGATGAGATGGCTGGATGGCATCACTGACTCGATGAATGTGAGTCTGAGTGAACTCTGGGATTTGGCGATGGACAGGGAGGCCTGGCGTGCTGCGATTCATGGTGTCGCAAATAGTAGGACTCGATTGAGTGAGTGAACTGAACTGAAGCATTTGCTAACTGGGTAAATTCATATGCTAATGAGTGGGAGGATCATCCCATCTATTGGGGAACCACCCAGTCCTCAATCTTTTGACAGTGACTGGAGCTGTCCTGGTCCCTCTGGGTGTGTCACTTAGCTTACAGATTGGGGATTAAGGTTTACTTGAATTTGACTTTTTGAGATTGCATCCAAGTACTGCATTTCAGACTCTTATTCTGACCATGATGGCTACGCCATTTCTTCTGAAGGATTCCTGCCCGCAGTAGTAGATATAATGGTCATCTGAGTTAAATTCACCCATTCCAGTCCATTTTAATTCACTGATTCCTAGAATGTCGATGTTCATTCTTGCCATCTCCTGTTTGACCACTTTCAATTTGCCTTGATTCATGGACCTGCCATTTCAGGTTCCTATGCAATATTGCTCTTTACAGCATCAGACCTTGCTTCTCTCACCAGTCACATCCACAGCTGGGTATTGTTTTTCTTTGGCTCCATCCCTTCATTCTTTCTGGAGTTATTTCTCCACTGATCTCCAGTAGCATGTTGGGCACCTAATGACCTGGGGAGTTCCTCTTTCAGTATCCTATCATTTTGCCTTTTCATACTGTTCATGGGGTTCTCAAGGCAAGAATACTGAAGTGGCTTGCCACTCCCTTCTCCAGTGGACCACATTCTGTCAGACCTCTCCACCTCTCATGACCTGCTCGTCTTGGGTTGCCCCGCGGGCATGGCTTCGTTTCATTGAGTTAGACAAGGCTATGGTCCTAGTGTGAATAGATTGACTAGTTTTCTGTGAGTATGGATTCAGTGTGTCTGCCCTCTGATGCCCTCTTGCAACACCTACCATCTTACTTGGGTTTCTCTTACCTTGGGCATGGGGTATCTCTTCATGGCTGCTCCAGCAAAGTGCAGCCGCTATTCCTTACCTTGGACGAAGGGTATCTCCTCACCGCTGCCCTTCCTGACCTTCAGAGTGGGATAGCTCCTCTAGGCCCTCCTGTTCCCTTCACAGTCACCACTCCCTGGACGTGGGGTTGATCTTCCCAGATGGCACCCCTGGCCTCGGGCGCGGGGTGGCTTCTCCCGGCTGTTGTCACGGGCCTCAGACATGGGGTAGCTCCTCTCGGTCATTCCTGCATCTTCACAGCCTGGCACTCTTGGCTGCTGACGCTGACCTCGGATGTGGAGTAAGTCCTATTGGCCGCCTCCCTTCAGGCATGGGGTCCTCCAGGCTTCCGACCCTGACCTCGGACATGGGGTAGTTCCTCTTGGCCATGCTTAGTGTGCTGTAATTCAAGTCTATGCCGCAACCAGTAATGCTGAAGAAGATGAAGTTGAACGATTCTATGAAAACCTACAAGACCTTTTAGAACTAACACCCAAAAACGATGTCCTTTTCATTATAGAGGACTGGAAGGCAAAAGTAGGAAGTCAAGAAACATCTGGAGTAACAGGAAAATTTGGCCCGAGATTACAGAATGAAGCAGGGGAAAGACTAATAGAGTTTTGCCAAGAAAATGCACTGGTCATAGCAAACACCCTCTTCCAACAACACAAGAGAAGACTCTACACATGGACATTACCAGATGGGCAACACTGAAATCAGATTGATTATATTCTTTGCAGCCAAAGATGGAGAAGCTCTATACATTCAACAGAAAAAAGACCAGGAGCTGACTGTGGCTCAGATCATGAACTCCTTATTACCAAATTCAGACTGAAATTGAAGAAAGTAGAGAAAACCACTAGACCATTCAGGTATGACCTAAATTAAATTCCTTATGATTATACAGTGGAAGTGAGAAATAGATTTAAGGGCCTAGATCTGATAGATAGAGTGCCTGATGAACTATGGACAGAGGTTCGTGACATTGTACAGGAGACAGGGATCAAGACCTTCCCCATGGAAAAGAAATGCAAAAAAGCAAAATGGCTGTCTGGGGAGGCCTTACAAAGAGCTGTGAAAAGAAGAGAAGCAAAAAGCAAAGGAGAAAAGGAAAGATATAAGCATCTGAATGCAGAGTTCCAAAGAATAGCAAGAAGAGATAAGAAAGCCTTCCTCAGCAATCAATGTAAAGAAATAGAGGAAAATAACAGAATGAGAAAGGCTAGAGATCTCTTCAAGAAAATTAGAGATACCAAGGGAACATTTCATGCAAAGATGGGCTTGATAAAGGACAGAAATGGTATGGACATGACAGAAGCAGAAGATATTAAGAAGATGTGGCAAGAATACACAGAAGAACTGTACACAAAAGATCTTCACGACCCGGATAATCATGATGGTGTGATCACTCATCTAGAGCCAGACATTCTGGAATGTGAAGTCAAGTGGGCCTTAGAAAGCATCACTATGAACAAAGCTAGTGGAGGTGATGGCATTCCAGTTGAGCTGTTTCAAATCCTGAAAGATGATGCTGTGAAAGTGCTTCACTCAATATGCCAGCAAATTTGGAAAACTCAGCAGTAGTCACAGGACTGGAAAGGGTCAGTTTTCATTCCAATCCCAAATAAAGGCAATGCCAAAGAATGCTCAAACTACCACACAATTGTACTCATCTCACACGCTAGTAAATAATGCTCAAAATTTTCCAAGCCAGGCTTCAGCAATATGTGAACTGTGAACTTCCTGATGTTCAAGCTGGTTTTAGAAAAAGCAGAAGAACCATACATCAAATTGCCAACATCCTCTGGATCATCAGAAAAGAAGAGAGTTCCAGAAAAACATCTATTTCTGCTTTATTGACTATGCCAAAGCCTTTGACTGTGTGGATCACAATAAACTGTGGAAAATTCTGAAAGAGATGGGAATACCAAACCACCTGACCTGCCTCTTGAGAAAGCCATATGCAGGTCAGGAAGCAACAGTTAGAACTGGACGTAGAACAACAGACTGGTTTCAAATAGGAAAAGGAGTAAGTCAAGGCTGTATATTGTCCCTCTACCTCTTTAACTTCTACGCAGAGTACATCATGAGAAACCCTGGACTGGAAGAAACACAAGCTGGAATCAAGATTGCCGGGAGAAATTTCAATAACCTCAGATATGCAGATAACACCACCCTAATGGCAGAAAGTGAAGAGGAACTAAAAAGCCTCTTGATGTAAGTGAAAGTGGAGAGTGAAACAGTTGACTTAAAGCTGAATATTCAGAAAATGAAGAACATGGCATCTGATCCCATCACTTCATGAAAAATAGATGGGGAAACGGAGGAAACAATGTCAGACTTTATTTTGGGAGGCTCCAAAATCACTGCAGATAGTAATTGCAGCCATGAAATTAAAAGACACTTACTCTTTGGAAAAAAGTTATGGCCAACCTAAATAGCATATTCAAAAGCAGAGACATTACTTTGCCGACTAAGGTCCATCTAGTCAAGGCTTTGGTTTTTCATTTGGCCATGTATGAATGTGAATGTTGGACTGTGAAGAAGGCTGAGTGCCAAAGAATTGAAGCTTTTGAACTGTGGTGTTGGAGAAGACTCTTGAGAGTCCCTTGGACTCTAAGGAGATCCAACTAGTCCATTCTGAAGGAGATCAACCCTGGGATTTCTTTGGAGGGAATCATGCTAAAGCTGAAGCTCCAGTACTTTGGCCACCTCATGTGAAGAGTTGACTCATTGGAAAAGACTTTGATGCTCTTAGGGATTGGGGGCAAGAGGAGAAAGGGACGACAGAGGATGAGATGGCTGGATGGCATCACTGACTTGATGGATGTGAGTCTGAGTGAACTCCAGGAGTTGGTGATGGAGAGGGAGGCCTGGCGTGCTGCTATTCATGGAGTTGCAAAGAGTCAGACACGACTGAACGACTAAACTGAACTGAACTGAAGCTAACAGCACACAGATATCAGTGGTCTCCTAAGACCACAGGGTTTGCAATTCATTGTTTAGAAAAAACACAAAACAACAAAATCAACACTTCCCACATACCATGTACAAAAGCATTCTCAGTTGTATTATAAACCTAAATGTGGAAGTCAAGATTGAAAAATATTTAGAAATTAATGCAGAAAACTTTTGTTACCTTGGAGTAACAAAGGATTTTTATTAGATAAGATACAAATACTAACAGAAAACGTCAATAAAGTAAGTCATCTAAAATTAAGAACTCTTGCTCACCAAAACACCATATAAAAGAATGAAATTGAAAGCCACAGAATGAGAGAAGATATGTGCAACACATATAACTAAAACATTTATATCCAGACTAAAAATTTTAAAAATAACAGCAAACTCCTGTAAATGAACAAAGCTAATAGAAAAAAATGGGTAACAGACTTACCTGGCACTTTTTGAAAGAGGAATCTAAATGAACAATAAATATAAGGAAAGGTAGTCAACAGAATTAATAATAGAAATTGTAACTATGATATACTATACCTGCACACCCACCACTTTAGCATTGTTTACCAACTTATGTCAAAGATGTAGATCATACTAACTGTGGCTTTAGTTATAAATCTGAAAACAGCTTGCCACTATGCAGTGAGACTATGTGAGCATATCATATGACCCAAGCATTTGTATGAACTCCAGGGTCCTTGTACACAATTTTCACAGCATAAGTAGTGATAGCTTAATGTTAGGAATAGTCCACATGTTCATCAAGAATACAAGAGCTAAATAAACAGTTACTTTCAACCCAGAACTACTTTTCAACAGTGAAAATGAGCTATATCCAAAAATAGTAGCTAAAACTTACCAAAATAAAGTTGAATGACAAACCAGGACCTAAAATGACTATACTAATGATCTTCGTTTTATAAAGGTCAAAAAGAGACAAACCTAAATTAAATTATATAAGATTGCATACAAATGTTAAAACTATACAGAGGAGTAAAGAAATGATTACATATAATGACAAAATAGTGTGTGATGATCATTAGAATGCTCACTATCATATTCTAAGTATATGCAGTAGAGTCTAAATTTTTTTATATAGTTTATACTTTAGGGCAAGATATATATATATATATACACACACTGTAAGTGAAATGAGTGAAGTCGCTCAGTCGTGTCTGACACTTTGCGACCCCATGGACTGTAGCACACCAGGCTTCTCTGTCTATGGGATTCTCCAGGCAAGAATACTAGAGTGGGTTGCCATTTCCTTCTCCAGGGGATCTTCCCTACCCATATACACTGCAGGGTGAGATATATATATGTAGTATGCTGCTGCTAAGTCGCTTCAGTCGTGTCCGACTCTGTGCGACCCCATAGACGGTAGCTCACCAGGCTCCCCCATCTCTGGGATTCTCCAGGCAAGAACACTGGAGTGGGTTGCCATTTCCTTCTCCAATGCATGAAAGTGAGAAGTGAAAGTGAAGTCACTCAGTCACGTCCGACTCTTAGCGACCCCATGGACTGCAGCCTACCAGGCTCCTTCGCCCGTGGGATTTTCCAGGCAAGAGTACTGGAGTGGGGTGCCATTGCCTTCTCCAATATGTAGTATATTTATAGGCATTATCAAAATCCTAGAATGGCTCTTTATGTTAAGAATGCAACATTCTGCTCTTGCCGGTATACTGTGCAGGTATTAACATGCAAGTGAATGGGGCATTATGTGGCACACACCTTGGGCAGCTGCTCTGGCACTGCTTGACCAGGTAGGTATATATGGAACACCTGGAAGCTAAGAGGAGTATGAGCCTTTGAGAAAAAGTTATGTTTCCTAAGCACTCCCAAGTGCAAAGAGTTTATTATTATCTTGGAAGTAAACCATATCCTAGGCTTCCATGTCCTGGTGATACACCAAACAGTAACATTAGTCAAATTAGCACAAGCCTTGCTGTTTTATAATCAGTATTTATCCAATCCATCTCTCTATCCATAATTGCTGGTAAAAAATTTTTTGGGAAACTACCCAAGATATTATTTTTAATTTTATTAACACATTGTATTGTGCATAGAAAATAATGTCAGGAAAGAAAATTAGGAAAATAGAAAAAAAGCACACAGAAACCTAAATTACAAGGTGATCCCAGCATCTAGATCATTAGTCAAGTAGTATGTAACACACAAACCACACATATATAGTTATATATTATAATTGCTTTTGTTATTATTAGTTTAAAAGTCTTTGTATATTGAAAAGAACAACTCCTTGGAACTGATGAGCCTTTCAATTGCATAAAGTTTTTCAATGCAACTTTTTAATTTAATGTTTTAATCTAACTGATGGGGGAGTGTGTAATTTCCTCAGTTCTGTCTCATCACAACAAAAATTTGAAGCAATGGACCAGTGTTACAGTCCTTGGACAGACCAGTGTTACTCCTCTGGGATGGACCAGTGTTACAGCTCTGTGTTACTGCTCAGTTTTATTTAGAAGGTAAAGGAAAACACATCCTCAAGGCGTGAGGGCATATGGACCCAAAAGACATGACGAGAGAGAGATCCCTGGCCCTTTGGCTCCTTTTTTAATGTTTTTTCTCCTCCCCCAGGGCCTGCCCTATGTAAACTGGGCTAGCCAGGAGTGCTGTTTGTTTTAACTGAGGTCCTCACTCAGGTCCTTGGATCTTCCTTTGTTCTATTTTTGTGGGCTTTTCCCTTCCTTGTCTTTTAGCCATCAGCATTCTGGACTCCTTTTTCCTATTCTAACTATCTAACATAACCACTTCTATTGGAATTTTTAATTATAGTCTTTATCTTTGGTATCATGGTTTGAGAGTCTTTATTATCTCTAATTTACAAAGCTATCCATAGTTTCATCTGGGATGTTTATAGGTTACATTTTTATGTTTATACCAAATATACCTAGAATTAATTTTTATTTATTTTTAATACAAGTATTAGATTTTATTTTTAACTAAAAATAGTAACCAATGATCATAACATCATTATCTGAGTAACCTGCCCATTTCCTATTCATTTCAAATTCTATCTTTATTACAATATAAATGCTGATGTTTGCCTTTGCCTTTGTGTGATACTTGCACATTTTTTTCATCAATAAAACTCTATTGTTGCATGAATACAATATAGCTTTAATTATTAGAAGGGAATAGTACTTTTAAAAAAATGTGATATGTCATTTTATTACAACTTTCAGTTCTTTCTTGACTATTCTCAATTTGTTTAATAGATGTATTTTACAATTATATTATCAAGTTCCCCAAAACTTCCTTTGTGATTACCTTTGCAGTTACATTTACATTTATGACTGTTTTAAAAGAGGATCACTTTCTTTTTCACTTTTGTAATTTTTCTTTGATTATGGTATATCTCTCCTTTTATTCAAAAACTTTATTAAATATCTTGCTTTATACTCTTTTTAGTATTAGCCATAAATATTTCTTGATGAGCTTATTGGTATTAAAATTTTCTTATTTTTAGATATTATCTCTTACCCCTTTGATTTTTCCACTTTATATTTTAGCAAATTATTGCTTTGGAATTATTTCTTAGGAACACTATTTTTAGAATGTTTACTGTAGCATTCAGATTATTTAGATTTTATTTAGTCAGGCTGTATCTGGGCAAACATATCTTTCCATTAAATTTACAGTTTCTAGGTAGATACCTTCAAGAAAAAAATTCAGCACCCTCCTCAATTTAAACTATTTTCTATTCTATGTATATATCACATATATTACCCAATATTTTTTATTGTATTTGCAGTATTCCTTTTCAGTTAACAGAAATCTGTATTGTGGCCTTTATTGCCTCTTCTCCACATTTATCATTTTCTGAGTTTTGTCTTCATCTCTTAATTTTTCCCAATGAATTTTTTATGGAAAAAAAACCATCAACAATTACATAATCCACTTATTTACCTCTTTATCTCTCTTATTCATGACAGTCAGACTTCTCCCTGCTGCATTCTATCAAGATTGTTCTCTTAAAATTGTCAGTGACCTTCTCGCAACTAAATTTTATAGAAAGTTTTTTGCATACCTTACTGTCCCTCTCAGCACCATTTGAATTTTAACATTCTCATCCTTCTTGAGCACCAATATTATTATTTTTATGACTCTACATTCCTAACTTTCTTACTTTCTGAGTACTCCAAATCAGTCTACTTTAGCTTTTTTATTTATAACTTAAATGTTAGTTTGAGTTTTCTCCAGAAAACAGACATTAGGATTGCATGCAGATAGTTCAATTTGGGACAGAATCTTGGGGAACAGGAATAAGAGGCTGGAATGAGCTAAACGGGGAGAGAACAAAAGACAATATGATGATACAGTATTTAGCTGTTCAGACCTTTGAGCACATTAACAGGAATCATAACATCTTTTGAGGTACTCGAGCAAAAGAAATCTCAAAATTGTTACAGTCAAATGATAGAAGGGACAGTCTATCCATGAGTCAAAGGACAGTCTCCTCTTAGTCAAGGACTGCCCTATGAAGTATGACTTGGTTGAACTTTCAGTTCGTTCCTCTAAGAGCTGAGCATTCCCACAGGCAGTCCATTCTCCCTACTCAAAGAAGTCTCAGGACAGAAAGGAAGAGAGGATTATGTGCAGCTGAGCTGAGCTGAGATGCTGTCAGGTGATACTTTCCAGAGCTAGTTGTGGCAGCAGTAGAAAGAGCTTATGGACAAGGTGGACGGAACATAAGTGAAACAGGGACTAAGACATGCACAATATTCTAGTGCCTCTTCTATTCCTGTTCCACAAAATCTCCTTTAAAAACTCTGTTAGCCCTTTACTGTTAATACTTCTTTCTCTATCTGCCTTTTCATAACTGCAGAACTTATGCCACTTCTTATTGCACAACTGTTCATGGATATTTTACAGACACATAAACTAATATTCAAAATTGAACTCACCATCAATTAGTTGAGTACTAAGTGCCAGAGTTAATAAAACAGACACAGTCTTTGCTTGCGAAAATGCATATTTTACTGGAAAAGATATTCAACTAAAAACAGTAATTAAAGTATGGGAATGCAAATTGTCAGGAAGGATAACCAGGAGAAAGGGTTAAATGGGATAAACTAGAAAATTCTAAAAAGCAGAGACATCACTTTGCCAACAGAGGTACGTATAGTCAAAGCTATGGTTTTCCCAGCAGTCATGTATAGATGTCGGACCATAAAGAAGACTGAGTGTCAAAGAATTGATGCTTTCAAACTGTGGTGCTAGAGATGACTTTTGAGAGTCCCTTGGACTGCAAGGAGATCAAGCCAGTCTATCCTAAAAGAAATAAACCCTGAATATTTATCAGAAGAACTATGCTAAAGCTGAAGCTCCAATACTTTGGCCACTTAATACAAAGAGCTAACTCATTGGAAAAGACTCTGATGCTGCAAAAGATTGAAGGCATGAGGAGACGGGGATGACAGAGGACAAGATGGTTGGATGGTATCCCCAATTCAATGGACATGAAAGTGAAAAAGTGAAAGTGAAATCACTCAGTCATGTCCCACTCTTTGCAACCCCATGGACTGTAGCCTATCAAGCTCCTCCGTCCATGGGATTTTCCAGGCAAGAGTGCTGGAGTGGATTGTCATTTCCTTCTCCAGGGAATCTTCCCGACCCAGTAATCGAACCCGGGTCTCCTGCATTGCAGGCAGACGCTTTACTGTCTGAGCCACCAGGGAAGCCTTCAATGGACATGAGTTTAAGCAAACTCTGGGAGATGGTGAAGGACAGGGAAGCCTGGCCTGCTGCAGTCCATGGGATCACAAAGAGTTGGAAATGATTTAGTAGTTTAACAACAACAACAAAAATATTTTATACAGAAAGAATTGAATATGTGAAGAGCCAATGTCAACAAAACTATTGCAATTGTTTCATAGGTGAATAGTGGCATGGGCAAGTGGGTGTGGGTAAAAGAGAAGAGACCTTATCATTATTAGGAGATCATTTAATAAGATGAATAAAGTGCAAAAAGAAAGCTTCTAAATTATCTTAATATATTAATTAAGGATATTAATATATGCAAATAATATTTCTAACTTGCACTTCTTCCCCATTATCTTCAGAATGAAGTATAGACATATAAAATCTGTGAAGTCCTAGATGATTTGGTCATTGCTTATTCCTTTTTAACTTTTGTCTGTCCTGGTATCATCTATACATCCATTTAGATAGAGCTATCTTCATACCCCTGAATGAAAAATACTTCATTTAATCTTCAGGGATTTTTATACACTTTTTACTCTGTCTTTATAATAACTTCATTCATCCAACTCTCTGCCCTTAATACATCACTTGATCTTATCTAATTGCCCTTCAGATCTCAAAAAATATATGTCATCACTTCCTAAATATGGGTTAGAGACCCATTCTGATTTTCTCATCACATCCAGTGTCTTTTCCATCTTGATACTCATCAAATTCAATTGTTTCTTACCTGGCTATTCTCCATTTTTATATATACTCTATGATAAGAGATCATAATATTTTCATTAATTTTTGGCAAAATCTAGAACAGTGCATGATAGCAGGTTTAAAATATTTGTTACGTGTTCTTGAAGAATAAGCTTGTCGGTGTCATTCTTCACACTACTCGTTAATTTTCTGTAATACTGATTTAGCAACTTAGGCTTTAGAATGCACTTGGAAATTGTTAGGGCATGCTTATTTTATTATGTTCTTCCTTTTTATCATTAATTCCATTTGGGTATTTTTGGCCTCTCAGCAAAGCTCTGTTTTCATATCAATATTTCTTGTATTTTATTTTTGGTTCTCAATATAAGAATCTTACATTAATTTTTTAAATATAGTCAAAAACTCACTATAATTCATATAAAAACAAACAACTGACAAACTGAGAAAATATATTTAAAACTCAATCACGTTTTCTGCAAATCAATGAGAAAATAGCTAAGACCAGTTAAAAATAGGCAGAGAATATTAAAGTTTGATATAGAGAAAAGTATAGATAATTTTCAAATGTATGAGAAAATACCTTATATGATTCATAATGGGAAGGCAAATTAAGATTATAAACAGTAACACTTTTCATTTGTCAGATTTTCAAAACTATTTGTTATTTGTGAAAAAAAAAAGTATTTATTAAGGTTTATTTTGTGAAGTGAAGAGTTAGTCACTCAGTTGTGTCTGACTCTTTGCGACCCCATGGACTGTAGCCCACAGGCTTCTCTGTCCATGAGATTCTGCAGGCAATACAGGAATGAGTTGCCATGCCCTCCTCCAGGAGAACTTCCTGATCCAGTGATCAAATCCACGCCTCTTATGTCTCCTGCATTGGCAGGTGGGTTCTTTACCACTAGCACCACCTGGGAAGCCTATATGTATGTGTGTGTGTGTGTATGTGTGTGTACATATATATACATTTCTTCACCCATTTATCTGCTAATGGATACATCTTGGTTGCTTGTGTGTGTGTGTGTGTGTGTGTACATATATATACATTTCTTCACCCATTTATCTGCTAATGGATACATCTTGGTTGCTTCCATATCTTGGTAATTGTAAATTATGATTCAATGAATATTGGGATGTATGTATCTTTTTGAATTAGTGGTTTTGGCTTGTGTGTGTGTGTATGTGTGTGTGTGTGATATATACCCAGGAGTGGAACTGTAATTCTATTTTTAATTTTTGAGAAGGGCCATTCTGTTTTCCACAGTGACTACAACAATTTGCATTCCCACCAACTGTGTACCATGGTTCCCTCTCCTTGTATCCTTGAAAATATTTATTTGTGCTCTTTGTGATGACAGCCATTTTGATAGGTGTGAAATAATATCTCATTGTGGCTTTGATGTGCATTTCCCTGATGATTAGTGAGCATCTTTTCATATGACTGTTTGTTGTTTACATTTTCTTTTTGGAAAAATATCTATCCAGATTCTCTGCTGATTTTTTAATTGGGTTCCTTGTTTTCTTGATGTTGAGTTGTATGGGCTGTTTATATATGTTGGATATAAATCCCTTATCAGTCATATCATTTGGAAATATTTTCTCCCATTCAGTAGGTTGTCTTCTCAGTTTGTTGATGGTTTCCTTTGCCGTGCAAAAGGTTTTTAACTTGAATTAGGTTTTGTTTGTTTATTTTTGCTTTTATTTCCTTCACTTCAGGGGACAGATCCAAAAAATATATGTTTATGATTTATGTAAAAGAGCATTCTTCCTATGTTTTCTGCTATGACTTTTATGGTATTCCATCTTACATTTACCTCTTTAAACTACTTCAAGTTTTTTATTTCTTTTTTTTTTCACATGGTGTCAAAGAATGTTCTAATTTTTCTGCTTCCTTACCCTGCTCTAATTTCCTTGATGGGAGGAATATATCTTAGCTATAATTTTATCTTCTTCATTGATGCAGATTAAATGTTTGTTGAATAAATAAGTTCTTTGAAATGAAAAAACAGATATTATAGCCATTTTATTATTTTTGTCATTTTATAGCTTTATTAATATATAAGTGAAATATATTAAACTTCATATATTTAATGCATTTGATGAGTTTTGTCACATGTATAAACTCTTGAAACACAACACAATCAAGACAGTCTACATTTTCACCCTAACATTTCCTCACACCTGTAATTCTTTCCCACTCTATCCTCTCATCATCCCCAGGAAACTACTGGTCTGCATTCTGTTTCTAGATTAGTTTCCAGTTTCTAGAATTTTATCTAGGTGGAATCATATATATATATATATATACTCTTTTTTGTTTGTCTTCTTTCGCTCATATTTTTAAGTTAGTTCCATGATGCTGCATACATCAATAACTAGATTCTCTTATTTCTTTTTATTTTATTGTATTGACATATTGATAAACAAAATTTGTTTATCCATTCACCTATTGAAGGACATTTGGGTTGTTTCTAGTTTTTAATATAGTATTTAAGAAATGAATAAATTTATGTCAGACACAATAGGCTATTTGCATAAAGTCAAAGGGTTAGAAAATAATAGGGTAAGGACTCAAGCCCAAGTCTTGTAACTTTAAAAATTTTGGCATGCATTAAAATGTATCATCACAGGAAATTTCAAGCACAATTTGAATGCTACTTTGACTTTCATTCATGTTTAGACTATTGTGCCTTTTTAAAAATAATTCATTGTGTTAAGCATTCCTTTTGTTAAAAACAACAGCATGTAAATTTTAAACAGCACATAAATTCAGTATGTATCATTGGAGACATAAGTAGTCAATCTTTATAAAATAGGAATCTTTTTTGGGAAACACCAGTTACCTTTTCTGTAACATATTACACCCAAATTCATGTATCTCATATCATACATATTGATTTTCTAAAACACCATCATTTTCTTTGTTCCTGAGTGCACTGACTGGCTGGACAGGGCTCAGCAAGGATGGCTTAATTCTATATGTTGTGTCAACTGAGCTCATTCACTCATGTGGCTATAATTTGACCTGAAGGATTCAAGATGGCTTCATTCATGTGTCTAAAACCCCTTAACTGGCCTGATTCCCATGCTATATAACCTTATGTTCTTTCATTCTCCAGGGCCTCATTTTTAGAGTGTCTTTCAATCTCCAGCCTTTTACTATATGGATTCCAGCAGTCTCTAATCATATAATAGAGGTTTCGTATATCTTAAGGCCCAAGCCCAGAACCAGGAAATTTTAGTCCAACTGCATGTATTGTTCAAAGCAAGTTATAAATCCATACACAGATTCAAAAGAAGGGGTGCAGATTCAACCTCCTGATGGAAGAAATGTCATCTATGCACCATTACTTTGATGGCCATCTTTGCACATAATCTATCATAGGAGGATTGAAAGAGTTCTACTAGCAAGGAAATGGATGCATGGATTATGTTATACTAACAAATATAGATGAATAAGTATATCTAAATCAGAACTTCTCCTTTTAAGGTATTCAATTCAAATGCCTTACTTTAACTTTTAGTATCATATCAATTTTCAAAATTTTGAGAATTAAAAAGTGTTGTTTCCTTATTAGGACTCTTCACTGTGTGATTAAACCAAAGCAAGCAACTGAAAAACAAGACCCTCCAAAATAACAATATGAAGAAGAATATACTTTAGAGAAAGACACAAGAGAAATGTAAGAGTATCTTTCCTTTTTAAAATTAATTAATTATTTTTGCTAGATGGAATAAAGGTCAGATTGGGACATTTTTATTGAAAGCCTCTAGCAACAGGTATAGTCTTATCTGAAAATCGTGTCCAATGAAGAAAAAAGAAAGGTGGTGACAATGAGGATAAAATAACTGTACATTTCCTCTTACACTGTTGCTTGTCCAAGAATGTAGTTTCTGATTTTATCTGTGGTTCAAAGACAAATCAAAGAGTTAGCACATAGATGAAGACAGCCAAAAACCAAAAAATGTCAAAAGAGATGGAAGTAAAGAATATAACCAGATGCAGTCAGAAATGTTTAGGAAAACTAGAACATGCTATCAGAGGGCAGTGACTTTTCATATCAGATATGAAAAAATACAAATACTTCTTCCATTTTCTTCTTAACATGAAGGAGAACTTTTCACATATTTGGAACAGATAGCATAAAGTATTTCAGTTTCTATAGTTTCTCTGCTGAACAAACATTTACTGCTATTTTTTTTTTCTTCCTGGAGACCTGATGTTTAAAGGTGTTAGCAAGGAATAGCACTGATTCATGATTATCCCTCATGGCAATCATTCTTTGCTGTCCTATACAATGGAAATATGTTGGCAAAGGCAATCTCTAAAGAAGAGCCCTAGGACCTATGGAACTGAGAAAATTTATTCAAGTAAATACCTGAAATGTGGAATTGAAGAAATATATTTTAAACTAAATTTAATTCAAGACATCTAAAATTTGAACTATTGAAAATTTACTATAATATTTTCTTATTAGAAATTTATTATGTATGATTTTTATTTTTTTTTTTTTTTAATTTCAAGAAGGATTCTATGATCCTGAAGAGGTAAAGACTCTCAATTCTAAGGGTAATGATTTTAAGTATCCTCTTCAAAAGGTCTTCTCTGGTTGGCACAGATGGTAAAGAATGTGCCTGAAATGAGAGAGAAGTGGGTTCGATCCCTGGGTCAGGAAGATCCCTTGGAGAAGCTAATGGATACCCATTCCAGTATTCTTGCCTGGAGAATTCCATGGACAGAGGAGCCTCATGGGCTACAATCTATGGGGTCATAAAAAGTTGGACACAGCTGAGAGACTAATACTTACTATCCTCTTCAAAATACAGAAAGAGCCCCAAACTGACACCCCTACTAGTTTAGGTCAAAATAGTGCATTCAAAGGAGATTCATAAAATTCATTTATTCTTACAGTGAACTTTTGAAACAAAAGCAAATGTAAAACTCTTGGAAATATGCCCATCCATACAAAAGGCAGAAATATTGGCATATAGAAGATAAAAATTTTCAAGATGGCACAATGCCTAGAGAAAAACAGTAGAAAAATCTGGGTTCATCCCCAACTTCATTGATGTCTTTCTGCATAACCTTGAAGTTTCTCATTTAACTCTTTCAAATCCTTGTTTTCCCCAACTCTATAAAGTGACACTTAAATAAATATTTTATTCATACATAACTGAACACACACAGAAAGTCTTGTAAGGGTGCAAAAAAACCTGGTGACGCTTCTTCTGGGGAGGCCTCATTGGTTGCTGAGTAACAGGGATGTAAAGGAAACATTTCTCACTAAACATATTTTATACACCTTTTGCATTTTGTACCATGTGCATGTGTTATTGAGAAAGGGAGAGTAGGGAGAAAGAAGGAGAGTGGGTGAGAAGGAAGAGAAGGGAAGACAGAAAAGGGAGAGGGTGAAGAGGAGAGGAGAGGGTGCAGGAGGAAGGCAAAGAAGTTCAGTTCAGTCACTCAGTTGTGTCTGACTCTTTGAGATCCCATGAATCGCAGCACGCCAAGCCTCCCTGTCCATCACCAACTTCCAGAATTCATTCAAACTCATGTCCAGTGAGTCAGTGATGCCATCCAGCCATCTCATCCTCTGTCCTCCCCTTCTCCTCCTGCTCCCAATCCCTCCCAGCATCAGGGTCTCTTCCAATGAGTCAACACTTCACATGAAGTGGCCAAGTATTGGAGTTTCAGCTTCAACATCAGTCCTTCCAATGAACACCCAGGACTGATCTCCTCTAGGATGGACTGGTTGGATCTCCCAAGGGACTCTCAAGAGTCTTCTCCAACACCACAGTTCAAAAGCATCAATTCTTCGGTGCTCAGCTTTCTTCACAGTTCAACTCTCACATCCATACATGACCACTGGAAAAACCATAGCCTTGACTAGATGGACCTTTGTTGGCAAAGTAATGTCTCTGCTTTTGAATATGCTATCTAGGTTGGTCATAACTTTCCTTCCAAGGAGTAAGTGTCTTTAATTTCATGGCTGCAATCACGATCCACAGAGATTTTGGACCCATCCAAAATAAAATCTGACACTGTTTCCACTGCTTCCCCATCTATTTCCCATGAAGTGATGGGATTAGATGCCATGATCTTCAAATGTTGAGCTTTAAGCCAACTTTTTCACTCTCCACTTTCACTTTCATCAAGAGGCTTTTTAGTTCCTCTTCACTTTCTGCCATAATGGTGGTGTCATGGAATTCCATCACCTCCACTAGCTTTGTTCGTAGTGATGCTTTCTAAGGCCCACTTGACTTCACATTCCAGGATGTCTGACTCTAGATGAGTGATCACACAGTCGTAATTATCTGGGTTATGAAGCTCTTTTTTGTACAGTTCTCCTGTGTATTCTTGCCACCTCTTCTTAATATCTTCTGCTTCTGTTAGGTTCAAACCATTTCTGTCCTTTATCGAGTCCATCTTTGCATGAAATGTTCCCTTGGTATCTCTAATTTTCTTGAAGAGACCTCTAGTCTTTCCCATTCTGTTGTTTTCCTCTATTTCTTTGCATTGATCACTGAGGAAGGCTTTGTTATCTTTCCTTGCTCTTCTTTGGAACTCTGCATTCAGGTACTTATATCTTTCCTTTTCTCTCTTGCTTTTCACATCTCTTCTTTTCACAGTTATTTGTAAGGCATCCTCAGACGGTCATTTTGCCTTTTTGCCTTTCTTTTCTAGCTTTTAAACTAAAGAGGAAGGGAGAAGATGAGGAGAGGAGGGGGTAAAGGAGGGAAGGAAGGAGGAAGAAAGGAAAGAAGGGAAGAATGAAGGAAAGGAAGAAGGAAATTTTGTACCCATTTACATTCATAAATAATCCCAAGGCCTTGGGTAACTGATATTCATTTCACTCATAAAATATTCATCTTATTTTGAAAAATATGATGTCTATTGTATGCTTTCTCCTTAATATCGTTAGGTATGACTTTTTCATCTTACATTTTAAGTACTGCCTTGCTTGTTGTATAATGTGCTTTTTCCAGTCCTTATCATCCATCCTTAACCCACAAAACTGGGTAAGCAGGTGCTCAGTAGTCTATGAAGTGATCACCATGAATGAAGAGGAATGACGCCAAATTATAAACTATTAGTACAGAAGCATCCCTTCTCTGTTAATCCAATGTGTAGGGACACCTTGGAATCTTTCACAAGCTTGAGTAGGGAATTAGACCTGCATCACTTCTTAGCTCTTATCTTCCTGGTCATGTTATTCTACTTTCAAGTACAAATGACTCATATCCGCACACTTAGGAGTAAATAGGAAGGATAGACAGACATACAATATATTTAAAAGGAAAATTTAACAATATGGAAAACAGAAAGAGGAGAAGCAATGTATGTTGCCTGTGTTTTATGTTTGGATGTCAAAGGGAAATAACAGTGGTACCTCTTGAAATGAGGAAAAGTGGGAAATATTTTGTCAAGGTGATTGATTCACCCTGTAGCCTTTCAATTCAACTAAGTTTGAGAGATGCAGGGTTTCTTGGAAGGAAAGATCATCAGGAAAGAAGTTTATTAGGGACAAGAATTTTAATGTGGACAAGCCACTACACTTCAAAAACAAGCACCAAATTCAAAATGTTGCTGCATTGAGGTTCTCAAGTTTCTCTAAGATACAAATTCAGCCATCCTCCAACTTTTGAAGAGGAAGCAACAGGAGGTAAATCAAGAAACACATCAAAAGTGCCTGCCCGGAATTGCTGGGGCAAGGTGAAGCTGCAAGTGGCTCTGTTAACCGTGCTCTGGGCGCCGAGGCCACAGGCATGGACTGTTTGAACAAAAGGGCTCTTTCTCATTAACTTTCTGCTTCTCTTTTTGAAATCTCCCAGCAGGCAGCAGAGTTCTGTCAGGGAGCTTGTGCCCCTTATCCCTTAACTGAGAATCACTAGCTATGCAGTGACTGAAACTTCATGTCTTGATGCCTTACTAGGAGGAAACATATTGTTGATACTTTTTCAGGAAATTCTTCAAGAAATTTTCAAGGTGTTTTAGACAATGCCTATATCCCATGTCCTGAGAAAGGCTCCAAACCCTTCCTTGAACTATCACTCATGATCATCCCAATGGTTCCTGCAGTCTTGTTATTTCTAGGCTTTTTTTGTGGTGCACATTTAAATGTGCACTGAAAGGTGGCATCCAGTAATGTGACCTTCTTTGAAGACCTGGACTACTAAGCATTCAGTAAAACTTCATGAGAAATGATGAGTGATCTTAGGACCATATTAAATGTTGTGGTTTTGATTTGCAGCTTATTCATTTATTATTATGTACTCATTATCCATTTCCTAAAAACCTACTGTATAACTCATTCTATCCAAATCTGTTGATCTATTAATAGAAGTGAATAAAATTAACATAGTCTGCCTAAAAGCATATGGCAAAGTTCTGATAAGTTAGTGACAGCATCCCAGTCATTCCACACTGACAAGAAGGTTGCTTGTTTTTTAAATATTCCAAAGTGTTCAGCATCACTTACCTAATCTCTTTATCTCCTGTTTCCTCCTCTCTAAATTCATCCACTTCACCACTCCCCTCACATCAGATTTCTTAAACATTTGTAATCATGTTATGCCTCAAACTGAAAAAAGAAAAAAAAAATCAGTACATTCTCAACGGTCATAAGAAAAATGCAAATGTAGTCTTGCCTACAGACTAATGGTATCATGGCTTGTAAATCCAAGCTTCCTCACTGTATGCTCTAAGGCAACAAAATATTTTGTTTTCTTCTCTTTTATCTTATTTATTAGTACTTTTTCTTACTGACCTGCCTGTGTGCCTGTGTGTACTTATGTGTCCTTGTGACACAACCCTGAATCATCTGCCCAGGCTCAATTTAATCATACTCTCCTCTTTACTGCTTTCCAAACACTTCTCCATTCCCCACCTGAGAGTATTTGCTCTTGTACCTGTATTCTCACTTATTTTAAAATATAAGCCCACATCAATGTTGTATAGTCATTTTCCTGCCAGTCTTCACCATTGTCTACCTAGCATCTTGTGGTCACAGTTGCAATAGGTTACTCCTGTTTACAAAATTAAGAAATATTAGATTAACTAAATTTATTTTTGTCATATCGACTGTAAATATGTTTTCAAAAATCAGTCTGGAATATTATCAGCTATCTCACAAATCTGTAAGTTTTACTTATCAGTAAAAAACTACAGCTAGTAAAATAGAATAAATCAATATATTTAACAAGCTGTTGTACAAAAAGTAAGCACTGCTAATTTCTCAAAAAAGTCTATTTCTGAAATATTTTAACATTTTTCCTCAATTTCAGAGAAGAAATATTTTGTTGCTCTTGGAGATTATTTATTTTGGAAATAAACTTTAAAATATTCCTTTCTCCAATTTAGCAATTAAAATTCAACATAAAACTGGTTCAGTTATTCCTGTAATTTTGGATCAGAAACATAAATTCAGTACTTCCTAGATCACTTCTGCCCTTGTTCTGCTGAATTTTTATATTTCCCTGAGGTGTTTCCTAGGTTCTACTTCAGGTGAAAGCTAATTCTACAAGACTGTACTACAGTTTCAATTGAGGAACTATTAGAATAGGAATAGAGAAGCTTCAGTGTTCTTAGTCATGAAATTTCTCTATTCCACAGTTCTCAGAGTATATAATGTATACATGGTTCCTTTAAAAGGGAAAATCTGATAAAAATGCAAAAATCCATACTGACTCAATTGTCAATCACCTACACTGATAGAGAGGAGTCAACAACTTTTAAAATATAATTGGTTTTGACACCCAACCTATACATTAAATAATATTCTAATTCTATATAAAACACAGTATATACTTGGATAGGCTGTCTTACTTTCCCCAGTAGATAGTTTATAAATATTTGTTAAACTGACACAAAATGTGTATCATTTTGATATTAAAACATTTCTTTAATGTTATCAACATTAAATTTAGTAATTTTTATATTGGCCTGTAACTAAACTTAGGAAAGTATTCATTGTCAATAAACTTAGATGTTGATTATTTAGATTTAATAGTCACTTTTTAAAATTTAATAGAAAATGGTAACTTCTCAATAATTTTTTATTATTATCTAGGTACAAAGGCATATTAAGAAGCAGAGACATTACTTTGCCAACAAAGGTCCCTCTAGTTAAGGCTGTGGTTTTTCCAGTAGTCATGTGTGGATGTAACAGTGGGACTATAAAGAAGGCTGAGCACTGAAGAATTGATGCTTTTAAACTGTGGTGCTGGAGAAGACTCTTGAGAGTCCCTTGGACTGCAGGAGATCCAACCAATCCATCCTAAAGGAGATAAGTCCGGGGTGTTCATTGGAAGGACTGATGTTGAAGCTGAAACTCCAATATTTTGGCCATCTGATGCAAAGAGCTGACTCATTTGAAAAGACCCTGATGCTATGAAAGATTAAAGGTGGGAGGAAAAGGGGATGACAGAGAATGAGATGGTTGGATGGCTTCACTGACTCAATGGACATGAGTTTGAATAAACTCTGGGAGTTGGTGATGGACAGAGAGGCCTGGTGTGCTGCAGCCCATGGAATCACAAAGAGTCGGACACGACTGAGCAACTGAACTTAACTGAACTGAACTGAGGGACAAAGGGAATGGCAACATTTAATGAAACTCTACAATTTGAAGCTTGTCGTACACTGCAAATGACTAAAATTGCCATAATGTATTTAAATATATCTTTGTGACAGAAATGCAGAGGATCTGTATTATAGGTCTCAGCACTTCCTTTTCATGTCTTCTTATTAGATTTTTTGCATTTTATTTCCATCTGTGCCATATCAGTTTTGAAGAATGTCAATGACATGATAAGTTGTTTTCCAGTCAATCATGTGAATTTCTGTGGGAGGTGTTAACAAAAATGCCAACCCACACTTTTTAAATGTATATATATTCTTTGTAGATTGAGTCACCTATTTGTCATGGTATTTTCATGGTAACCATGACTACACTGTGTGATTTTGACTGTCCAATATCTGTTCATCTCATCTTATTCTCTTCTTATTCAACTCAATGAGATTCAGAAAGCCATTTTGATGTAACTGTGATAAAACAAAATGCTATAGTCAAAGGTATTATAAAACTAAAGGCTCTCTTCAATGTTCTGTATCCCAGGAATTGTATGAAGAATAATAAAAAGTTTTGAATTTCAAAAATGATATAAAGTATTACCATAAGAAAAAGCAATAAGATAGTACCTAAACCAAATGATGAATAAGTTGACACATTCAAGGTATGGACCAAAAATAAAAGCAATGGATAAGAAAATAAAGCAAAACAAAACTAATATCATTTTCAACACATGAGAGTCCTTCTAGAGCCTATAAACACAGGCAAAGGAAACAACTCATTTTTTTAAAAGCCTATAGTCAACAAAAAATAACCAAAAAAGCAATTTTCAAATAAAGCAATATACAATAGTCTCCATTTCACAGAAAGAATTCCTCAAGGAATGATAAAATTCTAAAGCCAGGTATCTTGAATATCTCACAGTTTAAACACTGAAAGTGAAGACAAAATAGCATCAGCCTTAATAACTATTCATATAATGGCAAACCATTTCACATTCTAAACCATTTCACATTCTAAACCATTTCACACCTGCTTTTACAAACCTTTAAATACCACAAACAATTTAGGGTCTTGAAATATTATTCGCTAATCCGCTAAGTTCATATTCTGTATCTTTTAGAGGCTCTCTGTTTGTGGGTACATGATGTTAACTATTTTGTCTCAGCTATATTTCTTTATTTGTTATACATATCTCTGATTATAAAATTAAAGTATGAATATTTTCAGGAGAGCACATTTATCTTATATTTGACTCATATTACCTGTTTCAAACATTTAGAAAAGAAAAAGGTTGGTTCAAAAAGAAAGAAACATATATTTAGATGTACACCAGAATAGTAAATAAAACTATAGGATATCAAATCACATTTTAATTTCCCACAAACAACAACTAATTTTTAGATATAAGTATGACCTGAATATTACACGAGGCATCCCTATTCAGTAACCCTACTTAGGCCAGAAATGGAACAAGAATGAAAAGCAACTAGATTGGATAACGCCATGAGTCTGACAACCACTATTGCCTGGAAGTAGATTGTATTAAGGATTTCCATTATCCAGGGCATTATCCAGTACCCACTGGATAATAGTGAATAAATCTTTGAGGTAAAAGCATGGTCAAATTCATTTATCACAAAGAGGTAAAACCAGAGTTTAAAAAATAATAAGCCAAAATGATCCAAATCACAATTAGCTTCCAGTGCAATGTAAGTCAAGAAATCTAACACTGAGATGAAAAGACCACAAGATAAATAGCTGATATATAAAATCCATCAGAAAAAAACAAACAAACTTACTTTAACAGCCCAAAATATTCTAAACTATTTTAGAATAACTGTTTAAAAAATGTACACATATACATGAGTGCATATGTGTGTGTGTGCTAGTCACTCAATCATATCCATGCTTTGTGACCCATGGACTATAGCCTGCCAGGCTCCTCTGTCAATGGGATTCTTCAGGTAAGAATACTGGAGTGGGTTGCCATTTCCTTCTCCAGGGGATCTTCCCAACCCAGGAACTGAACCTTAATTTCCTGTATTGCTAGCAGATTCTTTACTATCTGAGCCGCCAGGAAATCTTACACACATATATAAATTGTATTTAAAAAGAATATGTATTTGTGCTCAGTTGCTAAGTCATGTCTGACTCTTTGGAACCCCATGGACTGTAAACTGCCAGGCCTCTCTGTCCATGAGATTTTCTAGGCAAGAATACTAGAGTGGGTTTCCATTTCTAACTCCAGGGGAACTTTGCACAATAAAAACAAACATAAAAGAAAAAAAATAGATGTTAAAAGGCAATCTATTATGAATATATAAAAAAAATTGAATTGTATACTTTCAGTTCAGTTCAGTTCAGTTCAGCTCAGTTGCTCAGTCATGTCCGACCCTTTGTGACCCCATGATTCACAGCATGCCAAGCCTCCCTGTCCATCACCAACTCCCAGAGTTCACTCAAACTCATGTCCACTGAGTTGGTGATGCCACCCAGCCATCTCATCCTCTGTCCTCTCCTTCTCCTCCTGCCCCCAATCCCTCCCAGCATCAGGGTCTTTTCCAATGAGTCAACTCTACGCATCAGGTGGCCAAAGTACTGGAGTTTCAGCTTCAGAATCAGTCCTTCCAGTGAACACCCAGGACTGATCTCCTTTAGGATGGACTGGTTGGATCTCCCAAGGGACTCTCAAGAGTCTTCTCCAACACCACAGTTCAAAAACATCAATTCTTTGGCACTCAGCCTTCTTCACAGTCCAACTTGCACATCCATACATGACCACTGGAAAAACCATAGCCTTGACTAGATGGACCTTTGTTGGCAAAGTAATGTCTCTGCTTTTGAGTATACTATATAGGTTGGTCATAACTTTCCTTCCAAAGAGTAAGCATCTTTTAATTTCATGGCTGCAGTCACCATCTGCAGTGATTTTGGAGCCCGGAAAAATAAAGCCTGACACTGTTTCCACTGTTTCCCTGTGTATTTCTAATGAAGTGATGGGACCAGATGCCATGATCTTCATTTTCAGAATGTTGAGCTTCAAGCCAACTTTTTCACTCTCCTCTTTCACTTTCATCCAGAGGCTTTTTAGTTCCTCTTCAATTTGTGCCATAAGGGTGGTGTCATCTGTATATCTGATGTTATTGATATTTCTCCCTGCAACCTTGATTCCAGCTTGTGCTTCATCCACCCCAGCATTTCTCATGATGTACTCTGCACATAAGTTAAATAAGCAGGGTGACAATATACAGCCTTGGCGTATTCCTTTTCTGAGTTGGAACCAGTCTGTTGTTCCATGTCCAGTTCTAACTGTTGCTTCCTGACCTGCATACAGGTTTCTCAAGAGGCAGGGCAGGTGGTCTGGTATTCCCATCTCCTTCAGAATCTTCCACAGTTTATTGTGATCCATACCGTTAAAGGCTTTGGCATAGTTAATAAAGCAGAAATAGATGTTTTTCTGGAACTCTCTTGCTTTTTTGATGATCCAGTGGATGTTGGCAACTTGATCTTTGGTTCCTCTGCCTTTTCTAAAACCAGCTTGAACAACTGGAAGTTCATGGTTCATGTACTGCTGAAGCCTGAAGTAATTTTCAGCATTACTTTACTAACATGTGAGATGAGTGCAATTGTGCGGTAGTTTGAGCATTCTTTGGCATTGCCTTTTTTTGGGATTGGAATGAAAACTGACCTTTTCCAGTCCTGTGGCCACTGCTGAGTTTTCCCAATTTTCTGACATATTGAGTGCAGCACTTTCACAGCATCATCTTTCAGGATTTGAAATAGCTCTACTGGAATTCCATCACCTCCACTAGCTTCGTTCGTAGTGATGCTTTCTAAGGCCCACTTGACTTCACCTTCCAGGATGTCTGGTTCTAGATTAGTGATCACACTATTGTGATTACCTGGGTCATGAAGATCTTTTTTGTTCTTCCATGTATTCTTGCCACCTCTTTTTAATATCTTCTGCTTCTGTTAGGTCCATACCATTTCTGTCCTTTATGGAGCCCATCTTTGCATGAAACGTTCCCTTGGTATCTCTAATTTTCTTGAAAAGATCTCCAGTCTTTCCCATTCTGTTGCTTTCCTCTGTTTCTTTGCATTGATCGCTGAGGAAGGCTTTCTTATCTCTCCTTGCTATTCTTGGAACTCTGTATTCAGATGAGTATATCTTTCCTTTTCTCCTTGGCTTCTCTTCTTTTCCCAGCTATTTGTAAGGCCTCCTCAAACAGGCATTTTGCTTTTTTGTATTTCTTTTCCATGGGGATGGTCTTGATCCTTGTCTCCTGTACAATGTCATGAACTTCTGTCCATAGTTCATCAGGCAATCTATCTATCAGATCTAGGCCCTTAAATCTACTTCTTATTTCCACTGTATAATCATAAGGGATTTGATTTAGGTCATACCTGAATGGTCTAGTGGTTTTCCGCACTTTCTTCAGTTTAAGTCTGAATTTGGCAATAAGGAGTTTATGATCTGAGCCAGTCAGCTCCTGGTCTTGTTTTTGCTGACTGTATAGAGCTTCTCTATCTTTGGCTGCAAAGAATATAATCAATTTGATTTTGACATTGACCATCTGGTAATGTCCATATGTAGAGTCTTCCCTTGTGTTGTTGGAAGAGGGTGTTTGCTATGACCAGTGCGTTCTCTTGGGAAAACTCTGTTAGCCTTTTTCCTGCTCATACTTCAAGGCCAAATTTGCCTGTTACTGTTACTCCAAGTGTTTCTTGACTTCCTACTTTTGCATTCCAGTCCCCTATAATAAAAGGACATCTTTTTTGGGTGTTAGTTCTAAAGGTCTTGTAGGTCTTCATAGAATCGTTCAACTTCAGCTTCTTCAGCATTAGTGGTTGTATACTTTAAAATACTTTAAATGATTTGTATTGTATATGAATTAATAGTTCTATAAAGCTGTTAATAAAATAAACAATTAAGATCTTTATAAATCTACTGAAAATCATATTATATACATATAGTGTGTATGGTGCTCATGTGTATATATGTGTATGTAGATATATACACATGCATATGTGAATACAGGGATTCCCAGGTGGCTCAGTGGTAAAGAACCTGCCTGTCAAAGCAGGAGACATGGGTTTGATCCCTGGGTCAGAAAGATACCCTGGTGAAGGAAATGGCTGCCCACTACAGTATTCTTGCCTGGGAATTTCCATGGACAGAGGAGCCTGGTGGGCTATAGTCCATGGGTGACAAACGTTGGACATGACTTAGTGACTAAATGACAACAATATGTGTACACACACATACACATACACACACATACATACATACATACACACAGAGAGAGAGAGAGAGAGAGAAAGGAGAAGGTCATACTAGTGAACTAAAACATTCCCAATATGCATGGCAAAACATCAAAGACCGCTTAAAAGGAATTTAACTTGTTAGCCGACTTTTCAAAAACACTATTGGAAAAAGAAGACAACTATTTAGTATCTTCAGCATTCTGAGAAAAATGACTGTGAACCTTGGACTCTATATATTGGGCCAACCCTAAACATATGTACCTATCTAGAGAAAGATGTGGCAGAGAATACTCAGATTTCACCAAAACCTTGTTCCTTCTCCTAAGTACACAATTAGACTATTTTCCCCTTTCTTTCTAGAAATAAGGTGAAACCATATCTAAGTTCTGGCTAGCAAAAGGTGGATAGGACTTATATATATCATTCCTGGTGAAACGTGGTTGAATAATCCTCCACTCTTCTTTTTATTCATGTGCTTTCATGAAATGAAGAACTGGACATCATAGCAAATGTTAATGACACAGATTAAAAATTCCCAATCCCTAAAGGAAAGGCTGTGTGCTAAATACCCAATTCTGATTACCATGAATGAATAAAATCTTTTATGATATTAAGCCACTGGAATATAGCATTTTGCTCCTCATAGCAATAGATATAATTAAAACATTTTAGGACAAACAGAAGCTGTGTTTATATTCAAAGACCCACTCTAGGAAAATGGACCCACTCTAGTAAATATCATATATGTTAAAATATATTAGAATAAAACCTTCTGAAAATCTTTGTATTACTGAAAATAAGGATGAAGACACAATTATATTTTGTTAAATACACATGTTAAATGTACTAAGAAAAACAATAGACATAACATATAAAAACTCAATAGATATAAAAGGAAAAATGAGAGGAGAGTGACAAAGAAAGAAAAAATAGCAATTGCATAAAAAAGAAAGAAAAAACCAAAATTGACTCAAAAAAGTAATGAAGAGCACATACCAAAGTAGTAATATATACCCACATGTGATTGTAAATACAAATTTAAGCCTAAAGATTTTTAAGAAGGAATTTTAAAAAATTCACCTATATGTTTTTTATGGGATACACATAAAACACAGATTACAAAAATAATAAATGCTTAAGTACATGGACAGATGTATATCAAGAAAATGCTGAAGAATATTTTTATGAGAGGTAAATTGATGGTATGGAAAAAACCAAACCAAAGATGAAAACAGGACAAACTTATAAGTTGGTGCTAGTAGTAAATAACCTGCCTACCATTTCAGGAGACACTAGAGATGCAAGATTAATCCCTGGTTATGGAAGACTCCCTGGAGGAAGAAATGGCAAACTGCTACATTTTCTGTTTCCAGGCAAATTTGCCTGGAAAATTCCATGAACAGAGAAGCCTGGTGGGCTACAGTCTGGGGCCACAAGGTCTCAGACATGACAGAATTACTGAGCAAAGATGAAAAAGGTCACTTAATAATGAAACAATTTCAGTTCATTAGATTGATTCCACTTAGTTCTGATTTACTCAGACCTAAATAGAGCAACTATTTAGTTTAACTTTTACAGAATGTGGTATCTTAAAATTAGAGAATGTACATAATTTTCCAACACAATATTCAGAAAAAAGCTATTTTTTTGAAAAATAATATTGAAAACTATTGCAATATAAATATAAGTAATATTTGAAAAAATGATTATATGTAGGACCATAAAGCTCATTTAACAAAACTTCAAAGGAATTTTGAAATGACACTATTAGAGAATAGTGTAATTAATTTAAATATATATTTAGAAATTTAAAAATATAGTCCTAACATCTCATGCCTCAAATAAGCATTTGAAATTAGAAAACACATAGGAGTGAAAGGTTTGTAAGATACCACTAAAACACAAATACAAGGAAATTAAAGATTTTACAGAAAATAAGAAAGGCTCAAATCTAGCAGATAAACATTGAATATAACAGGTTATAAAAGAATAAAAATTAAAATAATTTTAAAAAATAATTGATTAGATAAGAAAAAGACTTTCAATTACATATTAAATAATTCAATTACACAAAGACAGTCAACAGGAAGAAACAGAATCTGGAGGTCAGTTTAAACAACTGCTCACAAAAGTAGATAAGAAAGTACAGAAGACAAATAAATTTATATCAGGAATGGACTTTATTAAAACACAGATGCTGTAGAGATTAAAATAAATATATATTAAGAGTGGTGGAGTAGGAATGGCAACCCACTCCAGCATTCTTGCCTGGAGAATCCTGTGGATGAAGGAGACTGGTGGGCTGCAGTCCACAGGGTTGCAAAGAGTCGGACATGACTTAGCGCCCATGCATATTAAGAGTGGGTGTTATTGTCATAAAAATAATCTTTAAACCTGTCAGCAAACAGATTTAAAGTAAGAAAAAATTAATTGAATCAGAAAGTAAAAACCTTACATCAATGAAAACACTGGGATATAATGAGTTTATAAGAGAGTTTCACCAAATAGTCAAGGTTAATGAAATTTCAAAACTATATATGCTCTTATAGAGAATATAAAGTAAGGGGTTATCTCCCAATGTTCTCCTTTTTATCAGTTGAAAAAACATTTATTGTCAAACTAAAAAATCAAAGAAGATAGGAAAATGATAGGACGTTCTCACACGTGACTGAGGTACAAGAGATAAAGAAATCCTAAAGAAAATATTATGAAACTTACTATAATAATATTTATTTTAGCCGTAACATTTTGATTTAATATTGTTGTTGTTGTCCAGTTGCTGAGTCACATTCAACTCTTTGCAATCCCGGAGTGCAGCACACCAAGTCTTCCCTGTCCTTCACTATCTCCCAGAGTTTGCTCAAATTCATGTCCATTAAGTCGCTAATGCCATCCATCATCTTATTTACTGCCTCTCCTTTCTCCCCCTACCCTCAATCTTTCCCAGCATTACATCTTTTGCAATAAGTCGACTCTTCACTAAGGTGGCCAAAGTACTGAAGCTTCAGCTTCAGCATCAGTCCTTCCAATGAATATTCAGGGTTGTTTAGGATTGACTGGTTTGATCTCCCTACTGTTCAAGGGATTCTCAAGAGTCTTCTCCAGCACCACAATTCAAAAGCATCAGTTCTTCAGTGTTCAGCTTTCTTTATGGTTCAACTCACACATCCATACGTGACTACTGAAAAAAATCATAGCTTTGACTAGATGGATCTTTGTCAGCAAAGTAATGTCTCTGCTTTTTAATATGCTGTCTAGGTTGGTCATAGCTTTTCTTCCAAGGTCAAGTGTCTTAATTTCATCATTGCAGTCACCATCTGCAGTGATTTTAAAGCCCAAGAAAGTAAAATCTGCCACTTCTTTCACTTTTCCCCATCTATTTGCCATGAAATGATGGGATAGGATGCCACAATCTGAGTTTTTTGAATGTAGAGTTTTAAACCAGCTTTTTCACTTTCCTCTTTCATCCCCATCAAGAGGCTCTTTAGTGCCTCTTCACTTTCTGCCATTAGAGTGGTATCATCTGAATATCTGAGGTTATTAATATTTCTCCTAGCAAGCTTGATTCCAGCTTGTGATTCATCCAGCCAGGCATTTCTCATGATGTTCTCTGCATAGAAATTAAATAAACAGGGTGACAATACGCAGACTTCTTGTACTCCTTTCCCAGTTCTGAACCCATCAGTTGTTCCACGTAAGGTTCTAACTACTGTTTCTTGTTCTACATTCAGGTTTCTCAGGAGGGAGGTAAGGTGATCTGGTATTCCCATCTCTTTAAGGATTTTCCACAGTTTCTTGTGATCCACAGTCAAAAGGCTTTACCGGAGTCAATGAAGCAGAATTATATGTTTTTAAATGCCCTTGCTTCTATTTTCCAACAGATGTTCCAGTTTGATCTCTGGTTCCTCTACTTTTTCTAAACACAGCTTGTACATCTGCAAGTTCTTGATTCACATACTGTTAAAGCCTAGCTTGAAGGATTTTGAGCATTACCTTATAGCATGTGAAATGAGTCCAATTATACAATAGTCTGACATTTGAACATTCTTTGACATTGCCTTTCTTTGGGATTGGAATGAAAACCCCTTTTCCAGTCCTGTTGATTTAAATTTAAAATTCAGTTTTTAGGTAATTAATTATTGAAATTCACTATTAACAGATTGAAAGAGAAAAACTGTATACTCTGTTCAGTAGATTCAGGAGGATATTTAATAAAACTCAAAATCACCCAATACTAATAATAATTATAAGAAAAATTTTAGTTAAATAATTACAGAAATAAAAGTACTTTAAATTGATACAATGTGTCTACAAAAAATGCCTGCACAGTGGATACCAAGCAATGAGACACCAAAATTATTTGTATTAAAAACAAGATTAAAAGGTCTGCCACCTCTTCTTATTCAGCATTCTACTGGAGTTGCTATTAGTTAAGAAAAATAAGAAATAAAAAATATAAGAATCAGAAAGGTAAAAAACTGATTCTTGAAAAAAAAATATGTGTATATATATGGTAGGTGGTGGTTTAGTCACTGCATCGTGTCCAACTCTTTCAACCCCATGGACTCAGTGGGTTATCTGTCCTGCCAGGCTCCTCTGTCCATGGGATTCTCCAGGCATGAATAATGGAGTGGGTTGCCATTTCCTTCTCCATATGTGTGTATATATATATAATATTATATAGCACAGTTAATGTAAATGTAGGTTGACCTAAAAGAATATTTAACAAGGCTTCTGGATATAAACTTAATATAACAGGTCAGATGATGTTTTAAAATAGAACAATAATTAGTTTAGAATTTATTTCAGTTCAGTTAAGTCACTCAGTCATGTCCGACTCTTTGTGACCCCATGGACTGCAGCATGCCAGGCTTCCCTGCCCATCACCAACTCCTGGAGCTAGCTCAAACTCATGTCCATTGAGTCGGTGAGTCCATCCAACCCTTTCATCCTCTTTCATACTCTTCTCCTCCCACCTTCAATCTTTCCAGCATTAGGGTCTTTTCAAATGAGTCAGTTCTTCACATCAGGTGGCCAAAGTATTGGAGTTTCTGCTTCAGCATCAGTCCTTCCAATGAACACCCAGGACTGATCTCCTTTAGGATGGACTGGTTGGATCTCCCTGCAGTCCAAGGGACTCTCAAGAGTCTTCTCCAACACCACAGTTCAAAAACATCAATTCTTCAGCGCTTAGCTTTCTTCACAGTCCAACTCTCACATCCATACATGACCACTAGAAAAACCATAGCCTTGATAAGACGGACCTTTGTTGGCAAAGTAATGTCTCTACTTTTGAATATGTTATCTAGGTTGGTCATAACTTTCCTTCCAAGGAGTAAGCATCTTTTAATTTCATGGCTGCAGTCACCATCTGCAGTGATTTTGGAGCCCAAGAAAATAAAGTCTGCCACTGTTTCCATTGTTTTCCCATCTATTTGCCATGAAGTGACAGGACTGGATGCCATGATCTTTGCTTTTTCGAATGTTGAGTTTTAAATCAGTTTTTTCATTCCCTTCTTTAACTTTCATCAAGAGGCTCTTCAGTGCTTCTTCACTTTATGCCATAAGGGTGGTGTCATCTGTATATCTGAGGTTATTGATATTTCTCCCTGCAAACTTGATTCCAGCTTGTGCTTCATCCAGCCAGGCATTTCGCATGATGTACTCTGCATAGAAGTTAAATAAGCAGGGTGACAATATACAGCCTTGATGTACTCCTTTCCCTGTTTGGAACCAGTCTGTTGTTTCATGTCCGGTTCTAACTGTTGCTTCCTGTTGCTTCTTTATTGCTTCCTGTTATTGTTCTAACTGTTGCTTCTTCTTTAAATTTATTTAAATAATAAAAATATATATTTTATTATATATTATATACATCCAGACAAAACTGTAATTCAAAAAGATACATGCATCTGTATATTCATAGCAGCATTAATCACAATAGGTAAGATATGGAAGCAACCTAAATGTCCATCAACAGATGAATTTATAAAGAAGATGCAGTATATATATACAGTGGAATATTGTGCTACGTCGCTTCAGTCATGTCCGACTCTGTGCAACAATATGGACTGTAGCCTGCCAGGCTCCTCTGTCAATGGGATTCTCCAGGCAAGAATACTGGAGTGGGTTGCCATTTCCCTCTCCAGGAGATCTTCCCGATCTGGGGATTGAACCTCTGTCTCTTATGTTTCCTGCATTGGCAGGCAGGTGCTTTATCACTAACACCATCTGGGAAGCTCTAGTGGAATACTACTCAGCCAAAAAAGAACAAAATGAAGGCATTTGCAGCAACCTCAATGCAACTAGAGATTATATACTAAGTAAATTTTAAGTCAGAAAAAGAAAGACAAATACCATATGATGTCATTCATTGTGGAATCTAAAATATGACACTAATGAACCCATCTATGAAACTGAATCAGACTCACAGACATAGAACAGATGTGGTTGTCAAGAGTAAGTGTGTTGGGGGAGGGTTGGAGTGGGTTGTTGAGATTAGCAGATGTAAGCTATTATATATAGACTAGATAAACAACACAGAGAACTATATGTAGTTCAGAAAACTATATTCATATATCTTATGATAAAGCACAATGAGAAAAATTATTTAAAAAAAACAATGTAAATATATGTATAACTGAATCACTTTGCTGTACAGCAGAAATTAACACAACTTTGTAAACTAATTATACTCCAATTGAAAATAATTTAAATGTTGGTGAGGAGATAAGAGTGGTGGAACTCTGATACACTTCTGGTAGAAATTTAAAGTGATACAACCAACTTGGAAAACAGTTTGTTAGTTTCTTTAAAAGTTAAACATACACATACTATATCACTAAGACATTCTACTCCTATGTATTTACTCAAGAGAAATGAAAACAGATGTGCATACAAGCTTTATTTGTACTAGCCAAAAATTGAGAGCAATTAAGTGTCCATCAATAGATGAACGGACAAGCAGATTGTGGTATATCCACACAATGAAATACTATTTAACAAAAAAAGGAATAAACTATTTACATACAAAACAACAAATAAAAGGAAGAGTACTATGAAGGGACAATTTGGTG
The DNA here is from genome assembly GCF_014754425.2 of Oryx dammah. Classification (NCBI taxonomy): domain Eukaryota; kingdom Metazoa; phylum Chordata; class Mammalia; order Artiodactyla; family Bovidae; genus Oryx; species Oryx dammah. The sequence continues at coordinate 21,308,671 of NW_024070185.1, forward strand.
ATTATGCACAAAGAGGTTATGAAATTTTGGCACAGATCATCTCTGTGGAAGCAGAACATATTCTTAGGCACTAAGTCACAAGTTGGTTATGTGTTAAAAGTACGAAGATGCACAGGTGTGTGAGAAATATGTTAAACAGAGATTCAGAATAAATGAGTAGAAAATATTCTATATTTTCATCCAAAACTGTAAATTATACAGGAATATATTAACAAAAGATGTTCAAGCTCTTTATCAAGATAATTAAAATGAGTGGTTGATGAAAACCTAAACTAATAAATAGGAAAAACGTTGTTAGAAAAAAAGCCTCAATATTGTAAAGCTGTCACTTCTTTTCAAATTATTTTACAGTTTCAATGTGCCTCAGAGAAAAATCCCAATATGTTTTTTAAGTGTACTTGATAAAGATGATTCTGAAATTTTTATGAAAAAGTAACAGGCTCACAACAACAACAACAACAAAAAATTCTAAAGTAGGACAACTCCTACTGAAATTCACAGTAAATAACTGAGTATATTATTAGTGAATATTCCAAAGAGTCAACTGATGATATAGAATAAAAACACTATAGTCAAAATCATTAATTTACAAAAAGTTTAATTTTGACAGAGCAGCCTTTGTAGAACAGTGGGGAAAATATTTGTTTACTAACTGATAGTTTAAAAAATATGTACTCTTACTTCATAATATATTCAAAATATTTTCTATACAATAAATAATTAAGTATGAATGGATGAAAGTATACAAATTTAGAAGACTCTGTGTGTATATTAACACAGACCTACACAAACACGATGATTCATCAAGTCATGATCTCATGAATCTCATGATAAAGAAGGATTTCTTAAACAGGATACAAGAAAGGAAAACACGAAGTAAATAGTTAGTGCTTTCTATTAATTTAGGTGTTCTTGAAAGTTTTTAAACTATAATTTGCTTGACAAAGAACTTGAAAAACTTTTACTGTTTTTACTCTAGTGTGTTTAATGCTATTGGAAAATACAGGTTATATTTTCTTTTCTGTAAGTGTATCTTCTACTGTTTGCAATAATATAATGAAAACTAGGAAAAAGGAGTGCAACTTAAATACAAAAAAAATCAGAAGAAAGGAAATTATTTTAAAAGGAACAGAAATTCAACAGAGAGAAAGCATAATATGGAGATTTTAAAAATCTGAAGCTTATTCTTTGAGATGAATACTCAAATTGATAGACCTCTAGTCAGACTACACAGGATAAAAGGAAAGAAAATACAGATTGCCAATATCAAGAATGATAAAAAGCTCATTATTATTAAAATGTCTATTTTCCTTAATTGATATGTACCTTTAAATCCTTTCAAACCAAACCTAGAAGACTTAAAACAATTATATATCTATGTGCAGGCAAAAATATGATTTTAAAATATATAAGACAAATATTAGGAGAACTAAAAGGATAACTGGAGAAATTTACAATTGGAGTTTGAGTCTTTAACTTACATTCCTGGATGGTAGATAGAATAAATAGAAAAATAATCAAGACATAAAATACCAATAAAATTAACCAATATTAAAAAACCTGTTAGTTCAAGCACAAACATATTTTTTAAAAGTTTTGAAGATTTACTATGGCATAAAAATATTCAGTACCTTGTACTAATATATCAGACTGAAATTTACAAATTTTATGAAATATATTTAAAAAGGTTTCAGATAAATTAAGAAGTAAATGGTCTTCCTGGATTGGAAGATTTAATATTGTAAATATTTCAGTTATTCCAAAATTGGCATATAAATATGATGGCTATTTCAGAGATAACATCCATAATATTAAGGACAAAATGGATATAAAATAAGAGGGAGAAGGATGTGTTGAGATGACTTTTAAATCAAGGTGGCTAAAGGGATAGAATGATATTGCCTGATAATGTATGTCCTTCTTCAGAATTTAAGCAACGAAGTACTGGCAAATAGAATTATTTATATATTTTGTATTGAGGTTTCCATACAAAAGTCAAATTTTTCCAAGATATTTTGGAGTGAGACAGCATTTTGATGTAAAATATGCAAAAATTTCTGTCCTATTGGTAAGTTAGTAGAATCTGGTTACAAATCCAATCCATATTTATGGCAGGTTTTGCTTTATAAAGGCTTCCCTGATAGCTCAGTTGGTCAAGAATCTGCCTGCAATGCAGGAGACGCTGGTTTGATTCCTGGGTCAGGAAGATCTGCTGGAGAAGGTTAGGCTACCCACTCCAGTATTCTTGGGCTTCCCTTGTGGCTCAGCTGGTAAAGAATCTGCCCGTAACACAAGAGAACTGGGTTTGATCCCTGGGTTGGGAAGATCCCCTGTGAATGGAACGCTACCCACTCCAGTATTTTGGCCTGGAGAATTTCTGGGTCACAAAGAGTCGGACACGATTGAGTGACTTTCACTTGCTTTATGAAGCATACCACCAATCCCTGTTGACTACTTCATTTTATTGCTATTAACACTTCAAATAAGGAACTGAATACTTCATGAGGACTTTGTTAACAAAACATTGAACTTAAATGTATCAAGGAATTTGAAACTTTCAAGTAGTATTACATCTGTGAATAGGCAGTTTTGTTTTTTTTTAATTAATGAAGAAAACTATGGTTTTCTGTCCCAAAGGCAGACAACCAACAGGCACATGCAAAGATGCTTAACATCACCAGGGGAATGCATATCAAAAGCACAATGAGATATTACCTCACACCTGTCGGAATGGCTATCATCACAAAGAACACAAATCACAAATGTTGGCTGCTGGCAAGGATGTGGAACAAAGGGAAACCTCTATACTGTTGGTGAGAAGGTAAATTAGTGCAGCCACTGTGAAAAGTAGCATGGAAGTTTCTCAAAAAACTAAAATCTTATGACCCAGCAATTCCACTCCGGTATATGCAGAAACAAAAACCACAAACCCAAACACTAATTTGAAAAGACACAAGCACCCCAATGTTCAGAGAAACATTATTTAAAGTTGCCAAGATATGGAAGCAATATGTGTCCATAAACAGATGAATGTCTAAAGAAGAGGTAGTATGTGTGTTTACACACACACACATACAGTGAAATAGATGAAAAAAAGAATGAAATTTTGCCATTTGCAACAAATAGATGGACTTGGAGGGTATTATTCTAAGTGAAATAAGTCAGAAAGAGAAAGACAAACACTGTAGGATATCACTTATATGTGGAATCTAAAAAGTAAAACAAACAAGTGAGTAAAACAAAAAAGAAAAGTGACAGAGATACAGAGAACAAACTAGCGGTCATGAGTGGGGAGAAGTATTTAGAGGTGGAGGATTAAGAGGTACAAACCATTATGAACAAAAGAAGCTATAAAGATACATTACATAACACAAGGAAGAGAACAAATGTTTTATAATAATTATAAATGGATTACAATCTTTTAAAATTGTGAATTGTTATACTCTACACCTGTAATTTACATAATATTATAAATCAACTATACTTCAGTTAAAAAAAAAAAAAAGGAAAACATTGGTTGCTAGAATCCAAACAACACTGGCTATATTACCAAGTTATGAGAGGACACAGAAAGTTGTTAAAAATTGGAGTTAGGCTGACAGATTTTTGGAATCTATTTATGTATATATGATATCCATCTAGCACTGTTGTTTCTGATCTCTAACTGTTAAGTATGCCTGAGCAACTATAGCTTTATTGCTCACAAATCCTTTCTATCATCATTCATGGGGATATATCGATATATTTATATGATATCTATATTCATATCTAATCCTTTCCTGTTTACTCAAGGATTAAAATGCTTTGTTATCACATATTACTAAGTTCATAGTACTTTCTGTCATTATATATTTTCTTTGTGGATGATATCACAAGAGTTAATCCACAATAATTTTTTATATCATTATGTAAGAATTTTCATGATTGAAAGTGCTGGGAATAAAAATATAGAATATAATTAGAATGTAATTGATCATATTAATGAGAAAATTATTTTGTAGTGGATGATAATTATGTTTTATATTAATATATGTAATCATAATGATTGATGTACAATCTCTTAGATTTTATAGTTTACAAAATTCTTCCCCATATACTCTCTCACTGGATTTCCAGCCTACCTGGTAAGTTTTATTATAATTTTATAAATGTTGTTATATATAAATGCAGAAAAAAGGTTAAGAGAGATTAAGCAATTTGAAAAATATCACATAGTTTTCTAAGTCTGATTTAAAGTCAGGTTCAAAACTAGATAGTCACCCAGTGAGTTCTTACTTTTTGTTACGTGTTTCTACGACATAATGAAGGTATTGAACAAGTCTTTAAATTTTATCTATTGGAAAATTAGCATTCTGTTATGTCATGATATTTGGATCCTTTACATTTAATTTTAACCCCAAAATGGAGATGCAGAAGGTAAATAGATTGGTTGGCAATGGTGACAGATTCTGATCACTTTGTAATTCTAACAATCACCAGTAGCTCTGGTTCTCTCTTGGTCTTTTCTCTACACTAAAATATCTGAGGCTCTTGTAATGCTGTAAAACTTGAATGTAGAGAGAAAATGGATTTGTGTGTGTGTTATTCACAATGCTTTGTATAAAAATATTCTTAATGAAAGAGAATCAGTGTTTTTCACATCAATACAACAAAACAGAGCATTTATGCAAATATATCTGTGTTTCCATTATTAGACTATTTTTCATTGATTCATGCAACAACAGTATCAACTTGATATAATGACTCATAAAGAGCAGATTTCAAGCTTTCTTTGAGCAATAGAACTCAGTGACTTGCTTCTTTATTACAAGATACTCCTGAACCTTCTCAATATTCTACATCTGCTTCCATTCATAAAAATAAAGGTAAATTAGACCAAAGTTAGAGAAGATACAGAATATATTCTCTTGCCTCATTCAGTGTAACATGTCAACAGATAAATGTATGCAATATTAGCTCTACAGTTGGCATAAGCATCAGCTCAGTTATTTTATGGTGAAATTCTCCTGTAATTCTTAGATTCATTTTAATCCATTTATTGAGGTGTAAGACACTGTGAGCCATAAAGGCTTCATAAGCTACAGAAGACAGTAAGCAAGTGACTGGAATATGGTATAGTAAATCTTATAATAGAAAATAGTACAACACACAAAGTTATTTAAGGGATAGGCTGTGTCATGAAAGGCCAGAAGGAGGAAGCAGCATAAACTTGGAGGCACTGAGGTTAAAAACATAATCTAAATCAGCTGTATTCTGGGAACTGTGCATAATTCACTAAGCCTGGTGTGTATGTGTAGCAGTGACAAGAGGCAAGTCAAAGAGACCAGCAGAGGTCAGATCACAGTGTTGCGTGGTGTGCTTAGGAATTTAGAGAGGGCAAAGCAGATTTTGAGGACAGTCATTTTAGATTCAGTGTGGAGAATGAAACAGAGATAAGGAGAAAATGGAAACAGAATCAATTTGACTATTTCAACGGCTCAAGCAAAATGTGTTACAGACCTGAACTAAGGCACTAGTCATAAGCATGGGAAGCCTGGAAAGAGATAGAAATACCAGGACTTCGAATCATGAAAAAATTCAAGTGTTTATGTAAATGTCTTATGTAGATTTAAGTTTAAAATGTTTTGAATTTTCTTGCTTTCTATTTTGTGGTTGCTGTTATTGTTTGTTTGATAGTACATTGTAGACAAAATTCTAAAGAGGGTGAAGTTTGACCTCACATCTCTTCCCAATTTCCAATTATCTAATTTTATTTCGACTTGCTGCCTACTTAGTTCCCATCAGTTTACCCTTATATACCTACAACTGCCCCCAAGTACCTGAACTGTAACCTAAGCTTGAGACAGTCTCCCCACTAATTAATTTAATAATTAAAAAACAACTCCTCTGTGATACATGGAAGTGATTAATAAGCTAAAAAGGAGATTACCAAGATAGACTTCACATTAGAATCACCTAGGTTACAATTATAGAAAGAATAAAAAGCAGAGCTAGAAAAATGAGACATAACCAAGAGCAGGATTTACTTTTAAAAATCTTTAAATATTAATTCCCCAGCAGGTCCTTTGTTTTTAACACAATTATCACCACAAAAATAAATGCAGAATTACAAGCTAGTTTAATACCTTGGTTGACACTATATTTTTCCCCTTGGTCTATTTCACTTTTAGTCAACTTTTAGTCACTTTTAATTTGTTAAGGAAATATCTCATAAACTGAGGGAAAGCAACTTATGAAGTTTAAAGTACCAGACATGGAAGCACTTTATTGTCAGACATTTTTTCCCTGTGGGTGTGTACCTGGTGTGTAGGATGCCACTGCTTCATTTGTCTTTCGTTACTGTTTCTACCTGTTTTTAGAGTTAAGATCAGCTGCTCTGTCTTTATCGCAAAAACTTCTTTTCTATAGATTATCTGGAGTGTCCATTCTTAACCTCAGTTGACTCCCATCTAGAACCCGTTGTGTAAGAAGCTGGATACCAATAAGTGTGATATGAAATACAGAATCACAGTTTCTTTTGTTTCCAGAATAGGTAATGTATAGGCTGAGGATAATTTCTCAGAGAAAAGCCTAATCTGTTCCTTTATCACAACAATAAAATCCTAGTATTTTAAAACAATGTCAAAATGCTTTCAAGAATATAGGCATATGTTACTATTATCAGTGTTTGTTCCAGCCTCCACCAGCCTATAAAAGGATCAATTTAGTCTTCGATTATTCACTATGCATATTGTCTCAATGTAAGTTGCTGCTGCTGCTGCTGCTAAGTCGCTTCAATCGTGTCTGACTCTATGCGACCCCATAGATGGCAGCCCACCAGGCTCCCCCATCCCTGGGATTCTCCAGGCAAGAACACTGGAGTTAGTCACTGGTAATTACACAAAGCTAAATTTAGTCTGTGTAATCAGCTCAGTTTTCAGAGTAAATACTAACAAACTTAAAGCTTTTACCTTCCATGAGAGAGAAAGAAAAGAGAATATTATGAAGGGCCTACTATGTTCCCACTATAGTCATCAAAAAAAAAAAGGGTAATACTATTATTCTCATTCTATCAAAGGGGAAATTAGGAAATTTTACAGGGAAAAATTATTATTCCTTAAAGTTACACAAGTAATACAGCACTGAGACATGAAATTTCTCCAATGGCAAATCCATTTCCTTTTCATCAAACATCTGTGTGGAACTCCATTATATACACTAGCCCAGTGGGTGTACCTCTCACTTGCTTTTTTTTTTCTAGTTTCTTTCATGTCCAGACTATTCTTGGGATAATCTGGCTCATGACATCTCCATTCTGATCTTCTCAACCTACCCCTTCAACCTCCCCACCCCACAATCTGATGATCTCCTGTCTAGGGATTGCAAACTTTGCTTCATACAGTTCTGGGCTGGTAGGGGGTGGGGGGTGGGGGGTGGGCTGAGAGTTGGTACATAAAGGGAAGGAGAAAATGCTATCTTTGTATGCCATCGTTGCCTGTATTCCTCCAGTATTCCCTCTGAATCCCCATCTTCTATTCAGTACCTTTTCTGCTTTTAAAGCAGTGTTACATTACAATCAGTACACCAGCTATCCACTTTCAACTATCTTGACAATGCCCAAGACAAAACAAGTATGAAGCCTTGACCACAGAAACATTTATATGGAAACCACCATCAGTGGATGAATGGATAAAGAAAGTGTGGAGTATGGATAAAACGGAATTTTATTCAGCAATTAAAAAAATGAAATCTTAACATTTGTGACAACATGAATGGATCTCAAGGATGATTTGCTAATTTAAGTAAGTCAGAGAGAGATAGATACATATGATCTCACTTACATGTGGAATCTAAATAACAACAAAAATGAGCTCATAGATACAGAGTACAACTGGGTGGTGTTTGCTAGAGGTGGGGCTTGATGGTGAGGAAAATGAATGAAGGGGATCAAGAGGTACACATTTCCAGTTTTAAAATAAATATGTCATTGGGATGTAATATACAGCATGGAGACTGTGGTTAATAATAATACTATATTATGTATATGAAAGTTCCTGAGAGAGGAAATCTTAAAAGTTCCTAACACAAGAAAAAAAAAAATGTACTATGTATGATGGATGTTAACTAGACTTATTGTGGTAGTCATTTCATAATACATGTAAATATCAAATCATAATGTTGTATTCCTGAAACTAACATTAATGTCAAATATACCTCAATAAAAAAGCCTTTATGTAAAGTCACTAAAATAAATGGTATAGAATTATCTGAATAACCATATTAGTAATTTTTTCCAGTTCAAGAAATATAACACATTTATTCTCTTTATACAAATGAATGTGATAATGTAGATAGCTACATAAATTAATTGTTAATTTGTCTATTTTCATGTATAAATACTTTTGTTGAAAACAATGATATGATAGGAACAGGCCCACTCAAAACTAAACAAGCTATTGATTATCTTTATCCCACTGAAAATATGCATGGTCTTCAGGGATTTATACATTCTCTAGGAACTCAAAAAAGTCATAATAAAGGATAATTAAGGTATAAGAGGCAGAAAAGAATGACTTATCTGATTCTGAACTAAAACTTATCAATTACTTGAAGTAGTTTATAATTATCTTATTAGGTTAACAGGTATACATCTAGGCAACTTTATCTTTTATATTGCCTCTTCATTCCTCAATTTATATATTTTAATTAATTAACTAAACAAAAATAAATGCCTGACATATAGCAAACATTTCTTTCCTATGTATCAAGAACTGTGGTAGCAATTGGCAATAGAACAATGAATAAAACAAGTATGGTGTTCAACCTCACAAAGGCTAAAATCTGGCCAAAGAGAGAAATTAAATAAATGATGATATGAAAACTATATAATTATAATTAATAAAAGTATCATGATGAAAACAGTCATGGAAGCTATCCTACAGAAAACCAAACCTATATTAAGGTTGTTGAACTGGGCTGTTTTATGTGATGTGTAATGCTCCTAAGGCCCACTTGACTTCATACTCCAGGATGCTGACTCTAGGTGAGTGACCATAATACCATCCTGGTTATCTGGGTCATGAAAACCTTTATTGTACAGTTCTTCTGCATATTCTTGCCACTTTTTCTTAATCTCTTCTGCTACTGTTAGGTCTTAATGTTTCTGTCCATTATCGTCCCTATCCTTGCATGAAATGTTCTCTCAATATTTCAAATTTTCTTGAAGAGATCTCTAATCTTTTCCCTTCTATTTTTCCCCTCTATTTCTTTGCATTGTTCATTTAAGAAGGCCTTCTTATCTCTTCTTGCTATTCTCTGGAACTCTGCATTCAGTTGAGTATATCTTTCCCTTTGTTCTTTGCCCTTCACTTCTCTTCTTTCTTCAATTATTTGTAGAGCCTCCTCAGACAACCATTTGCCTTCTTGGCAAAAAAAAAAAACATTTCATTTTCTTTGGTCTTAATGACCCAGATAACCACGATGGTGTGGTCACTCAGCTAGAGCCAGACATCCTAGAGTGTGAAGTCAAGTGTGCCTTAGGAAGCATTACTATAAAGCTAGAGGTGGTGATGGAAATTTCAGCTGAACTATTTAAAATCCTAAAAGACAATGCTGTTAAAGTGTTGCACTCAATGTGTTGGCAAATTTGGAAATCTCAGCAGTGGCCATATGACTGGAAAAGGTTAGTTTTCATTCCAAGACCAAAGAAGGGTAATGCCAAAGAGTGTTCAAACTATTGTACAATTGTGCTTATTTCACATTAGTGAGATTATGCTCAAAATCCTTCAGGCTAGGGTTTAGAAATATGTGAACCAACAACTTTCAAATGTTCAAGCTGGGTTTCAAAGAGTAACCAGAGACCAAATTGCCAACATTCACTAGATCTTGGAGAAAGGAAGGGAGTTCCAGAAAAACATCTACTTCTATTTCATTGAGTATGCTAAATACTTTGACTGTATGGATCACAACAAACTGGAAAACTCTTTAAAGAGATGGTAATACCAGATAACTTCACCTGCTTCCTGAGAACCTGTAGGTGGTTCAAGAAGCAACAGCTAGAACCAGACAAGGAACAACAAACTGGCTCTAAATTGGAAAAGGAATACGACTAGACTGCATATTGTCACCCTGCTTATTTAACTTATATGCGGAGTACATCTAGATGAATCACAGGCTGGAATAAAGATAGTCTGGAGAAATATCAACAACTTCAGATATGTCAGTGATACCACTTTAATGGTAGAAAGTGAAGAGAAACTAAAAAGCTTCTTGTTGAGAGTGAAAGAGGAGAGTGAAGAAGCTAGCTTAAAGTTCAACATTCATAAAACAAAGATTATGACATCTGGCCCCATCACTTTAGGGCAAATAGAAGGGGGAAAAGTGGAAGCAGTGACAAATTTTATTTTCTTGGGCTCTAAAATCACTTGGATGGTGACTGCAGCCGTGAAATTAAAAGACACTTAATTCTTGGAGGGAAAACTATGACAGACCTAGACAGAATATTAAAAAGCAGAGATATCATTTGCTGACAAAGGTCTGTATAGTCAAAACTATGTTTCTTTCTGGTAGTCATGCACAGATGTAAGAATTGGACCATAACGAAGGCTTGAATGCCAAAGAATTGAGGCTTTTGATTTGTGGTGTTGGAGAAGAGTCTTGAGAGTCTCTTGGATTGCAAGGAGATCAAATCAGTCAATCCTAAAGGAAACCAGTCCTGAATATTCACTGGAAGGACTGATACTCAAGTTCCAATACTTTGGCCACTTGATACAAAAAGTCAACTCATTGGAAAGAACCCTGATGCTGGGAAAGATTGAAGGCAAAAGGAGAAGGGGGTGGCAGAGGATGAGACTGTTAGATAGTGTCTCAGACTCAATGGACATGAATTTGAGCAGATTCCAGGAGACAGTAAAGGACAAGAAGCCTGGCATATTGCGATTCATGGAGTTGCAAAGAGCTGGACAGGAGTTAGTAACTGGACAAGAGCAACAAGAGCACTGTGATGTATGCTAAAATTTCTCAGAGATGAAAACCCTTAGCCAAGCTTTTATTATAACAGAGAATCAAATAACTACAATATTGAAAAACTGGCATTAGACTAGAGTTATATATTTGATCAGGCAGATACTCATAAAAAGAATACCTCATTGAGAATGAGAGGAAAGGATCATTTATGAGCTTTCTGAATGAAGAATAGTATTTAGTCATAGAGGGAAAACTTAACAAGAGGCACAAAGATAAGGCAAGGCACAGTAAATAGTGAACTTTGGCACAAGTGCTAGTTATGAATTGACAAGTAGCACAACTAGAGTAGTTAGTAGAGTCAAACAGAGGAAGAGTCTTGATGTCCTTTGTGACTGTGGATGCCAGATGTTATTGGTCTTGCTATATAACCAGAGTTGTATCATGGGTGTTCTAATGCATAGGTCTCAGAGGGCAACTTAAAGATAGATTTTTCACAATCACTCTGAATTTCCTAGGATATTTATTCTTATCAGACACTCATCTTGGTGTAGCAGATATTTCAGTGCAGGGAGATACAAAGCATTTGCCAGGCCTTTCCCATAAATGTAACAGCTACTTACTGCCACCATGTGGAAGTCTTTAAGTTTATTTAACATGAATATCTAGTGTGTTCTAACATGTCAGAGATAAATATAAACTCAGTGAGTTTTTCAGTAAGGATCATTTGTGTCCTCCCTGGGCCTGGGATTTAAACCTATGACATGAGATCATATATTAGGCAATTGCTAAGTCTGCATTATAGTGTGTTGTAACTGAATCTGTGCTTAAGGTTGAATTTGTCATGCTATTTGTTGCTTTCTTATCATTTTATATTACTTAGATTCTTCTATGTACTCTAACTTTGCATGCTTAGCAATTCTCCATTCCGATATTCTACCTCTCTTGTTTCTCAAATAGGAACTGATTTATTGAAAAACGTTTATTTAGTACTATCTGCTGTAATATAATTTACTTCTGTTTTCTTTCCTGTAAAGACTAAACTGTTTAATTATAAATTCCATTTGTCACATCCTGTGTCATTTATAATCCCTGTTGGGGGAGAAACAAAGCTAGTTGCATCCAAGTTGCTCTATGACTATAGGTTTAATGTATTGCATGTTACCATTCTTATGATTAAAAAGTAAGCAGATAAAAATAAAACAATTCAAGGCCTATTACTGTAAATATATATGGTCTATTTATTCTAGGACCTGAATTTTACAACTGTAGTTTGACTCTGATGCTGGGAGAGATTGGGGGCAGGAGGAAAAGGGGACGACAGAGGATGAGATGGCTGGATGGCATCACAGACTCGATGCATGTGAGTCTGAGTGAACTCCGGGAGATGGTGATGGACAGGGAGGCCTGGCGTGCTGCGATTCATGGGGTCGCAAAGAGTCGGACACGACTGAGCGTCTGAACTGACCGACTCACTGACTGACTGTATCAATGCTTCCCAGTCAATCGGGCTTCCTGTGTGACTTAGACGGTAAAGCGTCTGTCTGCAATGCAGGAGACTTGGCTTCGATCCCTGGGTTGCGAAGATCCCCTGGAGAAGGAAATGGCAACCCACTCCAGTATTCTTGCCTGGAAAATCCCATGGACTGAGGATTCTGGTAGGCTACCGTCCATGGGGTCGCAAAGGGTCGGACACGACTGAACGACTTCACTTTCCCTTTCTTTCTGTATCATTGCAGCCATGGTTACACATTAGAATCTCTAGGAGCATTCTGGTACACGCACTGGTGATTTTTAAACCTTTTTAAAAAAAAAAAAAAAAAAACATTCCCTAGGTGATTCTCCAGGGGATCTTTGCAACCCAGGGATCGAAGCCGGGTCTCCTGCATTGCAGACAGACGCTTTACCATCTAAGTCACACGGGAAGCCCGATTGATTGGGAAGCATTGATACAGTCAGTCAGTCAGTCAGTTCAGTCACTCAGTCGTGTCCGACTCTTTGCGACCCCATGAATCGCAGCACGCCAGGCCTCCCTGTTCATCACCAACTCCTGGAGTTCACTCAGACTCACAGCCATCGAGTCAGTGATGCCATCCAGTCATCTCATCCTCTGTCCTCCCCTTCTCCTCCTGCCCCCCATCCCTCCCAGCATCAGAGTCTTTTCCAATGAGTCAACTCTTCGCATGAGGTGGCCAAAGTACTGGAGTTTCAGCTTCAGCATCATTCCTTCCAAAGAAATCCCAGGGCTGATCTCCTTCAGAATGGACTGGTTGGATCTCCCTGCAGTCCAACGGACTCTCAAGAGTCTTCTCCAACACCACAGTTCAAAAGCATCAATTCTTCGGCGCTCAGCCTTCTTCACAGTCCAACTCTCACATCCATATATGACCACAGGAAAAACCATAGCCTTGACTTCAGTCAGTTCAGTTCAGTTCAGTCGCTCAGTCTTGTCCGACTCTTTGCGACCCCATGAATCGCAGCTCGCCAAGCCTCCCTGTTCATCACCATCTCCTGGAGTTCACTCAGACTCATGTCCATCGAGTCTGTGATGCCATCCAGCCATCTCATCCTCTGTCGTCCCCTTCTCCTCCTGCCCCCAATCCCTCCCAGCATCAGAGTCTTTTCCAATGAGTCAACTCTTCGCATGAGGTGGCCAAAGTACTGGAGTTTCAGCCTCAGTATCAGTCCTTCCAAAGAAATCCCAGGGTTGATCTCCTTCAGAATGGACTGGTTGGATCTCCTTGCAGTCCAAGGGACTCTCAAGAGTCTTCTCCAACACCACAGTTCAAAAGCATCAATTCTTCGGCACTCTGGTTTCTTCACAGTCCACTCTCACATCCATACATGACCACTGGAAAAACCATAGCCTTGACTAGATGGACCTTTGTTGGCAAAGTAATGTCTCTGCTTTTGAATGTGCTACCTAGGTTGATCATAACTTTTCTTCCAAGGAGTAAGTGTCTTTTAATTCCATGGCTGCAGTCACCATCTGCAGTGATTTTGGAGCCCCCAAAAATAAAGTCTGACACTGTTTCCGCTGTTTCCCCATCTATTTCCCATGAAGTGATGGGACCAGATGCCATGATCTTAGTTTTCTGAATTTTGAGCCAAATTTTAAGCCAAATTTTTCACTCTCCTCTTTCACTTTCATCAAGAGGCTTTGTAGTTCCTCTTCACTTTCTGCCATAAGGGTGGTGTCATCTACATATCTGAGGTTATTGATATTTCTCCCGGCAATCTTATGACTATATTATTCAGATTCTACAGTATTTCTTCACTGAGTTTCAGGATACTCCAGTATCACAGAAGTTACAGTTGGAGAACCAGTTCAGTACCTCAACGGCTTCATTTCTACTTAAAAAATTTATCTTTCTGTACTAATTCCAAGTTTTCATTTTAACTAATAGAGGTTCATCTACCAGTGAGATTTGCTTTCTCCAAAATGAATTCCAAAAATGTCAGCTCTTCCTTTTCTATAACTGAGTCATCTTTGAGTATACTTTACACAAGCATTTCACATTCAGTGCCGTTGGCCATAAATGGAGTAAGAGTGTACGATCTTATGATAATTCTCCCTTTTGAAAATCACAGCAGCCAAATTTCAGGCTGAAACTTACTTTCCTTCTCTATCCTATAGGATGAAGGGCTTTCCTGATGGCTCAGCGGTAAAGAATCGGCCTTCAATGCAGAAAACGCAAGACATGTGGGTTCGATACCAGAATTAGGAAGATCCCCTGGAGGAGGGCATGGCAACCCACTCCACTATTCTTGTCTGGAGCATCTCATGGACAGAGAAGTCTACCAGGTTTCAGTCCAGAGTTACAAAGAGTCTGACATGGCTGAAGCCACTGAGCATGCTCATAGGCATCCCACAGGATAAAATATGCTTGCCATGATACTGTCTGTGTAACATAACTTTGAGTCACCACGGTTTCAGAAGAGCTTCCCTACTGGCTCAGATGGTAAAGCATCTGCCTGCAATTCAGGAGACCCAGGTTCAATCCCTGGGTCAGGAAGATCCTCTGGAGAAGGAAACAGCAACCCACTTCAGTACTTAGCCTGGAAAATTCCATGGATGGAGAAGCCTGGTAGGCTACAGTCCATGGTCGCAAAGAGTCAGACACGATTGAGCAACTTCACTTTCTATGGTTTCAGACATGCAAATTCTCACTATTTAACAACTACTTTATGGTTAATTGATACATATGGGATAACCACTAGATTTTTTCCATTTCTAACTGAATATTAGTATCAAATAACATGTCATTTGCCATTGTCTATACTTCTTGCAGTCCCTCAGCTCTTCCTCCCATCTATTTATGTTTTTCCAGCTTGATATTGATATTTTCAAAAAGTTCTGGTTAACTAGTTCACATTTTAAAAAAATAGCAGATTATTAAGCATTCCTCCTTCCAGTGGCTCTTATAGGACAATCTACCTTTGATTATCAAAAAAATGAATCTCAGAGAGTAGAGTGTATTTCAGAATGAGAGTTTGGATAGAGTGAGGAGAGTAAATATTCTGTAATAGATTTCATTCTCCAAGCTTCCCTAGTAGCTCAGTGGGTAAAGAATCTGCCTGCAATGCAGGAGACCCCAGTTCAATTCCTGGGTTGGGAAGATCCTCTGGAGATGTGATAAGCTTGCCACTCCAGTACTCTTGGGTTTCTCTGGTGGCTTAGCTGGTAAAGAATCTGCCTGCAATGCAGGAGACCTAGATTCGAGCCTTGGATCAGGAAGATCCCCTGTAGAAGGGAATGGCTACCCATTTCAGTATTCTGACCTGGAGGATTCTCACGGACAGTAGAGTCCATGGGGTCATGAAGAGTTGGACGTGATTGAATGACTTTCACTTCACTTCACCCCAAACTTCTCACTTCACTTATAAGTCTTGCCCTGCTCTAAATCAGAGCTGAATTCTCAAACACCTATAGATCAACTAAATGTGATACATTCTGAGAATTTGTAGCATACAGCCCTGCTCTTATGGACATATGTGTAAAGATTACTCAAAAGTCTTGTGGCTGAGTTGTAGCTCAGATTTGTAGGGTGCATGTAAGCACATAGGTATGCAATCTAGAGTTAGGAAAAGATTCTTAAGAGATTACACTTACAGTGGATTTTTAAAAACAAATAGAGACTTCTTCAAAGAGGAGAAGGAATATATAAGTGGATGAATTAATGCAAAAAAAAAAAGCAGAATGGGGAAGTATGAAAGGATATGCTACCTTTCAGGAGATACAAGCACTTTAGCTTTACTGAAACAGAAATTATAAGACAGGAAGTTGCTAAAGATGAGGCTACCTACCAAGGAGCTTTTTAAAAAAAGTCATTGCCATATTAAAGATCTTGAAATTTAATCTCTTATAGATTATTTTCAAATTGTTCCTGCAGTAACCTATTCAAAGACTTCAGCAAGATAGTGAATTGTGTTCTGGCTCCACTTCTTTGTCAACTAGAGCAGCTCAATTTCTATTTCCTGATATTTATTTACATTGACACCTAATAATTTACTTAATCAAAGCCTTTTGAAGCTGAAATCAAAAATTCAGACCTGCTATAAACAATAAGGAGCAGGTTTATTTTTAAACCAAAGGATTATCATGATTAGATTTGAGTTTTAAGTAGAACTCATGTATTACAAATTTAAGGTCAAGACAAATGGATGGGAGATCAGTTAACAGATGAGGCACAGAATATTAACTGATTTACATAAATTGCTGAAATTACAACAAAAAAGGCTAAAATTAATTTGTTGATTAATTACTTGATTATGTCCCTAAATATCTCCTTTCTTTTTTTTTGATAATGATATGCCCCTAATGATATCATAATTACAGCAAGATAATTAATACACATTTAAAAACAAATGTTTCTGTTTTACTAGTACTCAAATTATTAAACATCCCTAACCAGTGACCCTCCTAAGTACTTGTCTTTGAGTCCTGTGTTTTCTTTCACAGAGTTATTCGGATACTATTTGGCTCTGTTCTAAAGGGCTTGAGTTGTGGTTGCCTAAGGTAATGGGAGCAACTTGGCATGTGTCTCCAGAACTTACTTAGGCTGACCCTGGTTCTTCACCTGGCTCAGAAACTCCAAACAGCAACTGAGAATAGCCCGAGTGCACAAGAGGTTTTCAATCTTCTCTTTGTGTCAGGTTTGTTCATGTCCCATTAACCAACTCAAGTCACATAATAAAGCCCAGATTCAAAAGGCAGAGGAAAAGATTCCATAACTTCACTGGATGGGGGGGGGGGATCACATTGCAAATGGGGACGCACTAAAAATGAGAAGAACTTGCGGCTATTTTTTTTTTTTTTTTTGCATTCTGCCACAGAGTATGTTTTGTACAAATATTTGATTTGAAATCACTTCTTTATGAACTTCCCTATAATTGTTTCTTAGACATTACTTCAAACTTACCTTAATATCCCTTGATATGCATGTTGTTGTTATTCAGTTGCTATGTCATGGCCAAACCTTTGTGACCACATGGACTGCCACTTACCAGGCTTCCCTGTCCTTCACTATTTCCTGGAGTTCAATCAAACTCCTGTCCATTGAGTTGGTGATACCTTTCAAAAATCTCATTCTCTGTCACCCTTGTATCCTCCTGCCCTCAATCTTTCCCAGCTTCAGTGATTTGCACTGATCACTGAGGGTCACTTAGGAAGGCTTTCTTATTTCTCCTTGCTATTCTTTGGAACTCTACATTCAGATGGGTATAAGTATCCTTTTCTCCTTCACCTTTTGTATCTCTTCATTTCTCAGCTATTTGTAAGGGTTCCTCAGACAACCATTTGGCCTTTTTGCATTTCTTTTTCTTTGGGGTGGTTTTGATCACTGCCTCCTGTACAATGTTCTCAACCTCCATGCATAGTTCTTCAGGCACTCTGTCTATCAGATCTAATCACTTGAATCTACTTATCACTTTCCCTATACAATTGTAAGGGATTTGATTTAGGTCATACCAAAATGGTCTAGTGGTTTTTCCCTACTTTCTGCAATTTAAGTCTGAATTTTGCAGTAAGGAGTTCATGATCTGAGCCACAATCAGCTCCCAGTCTTGTATTTGCTGATTGTATAGAGCTTCTCCATCTTTGGCTGCAAAGAATATAATCAATCTGATTTCAGTATTGACCGTCTGGTGACATCCATGTGTAGAGTCATCTCTTGTGTTGCAGGGGGTGTTTGCTATGACCAATTTGTTCTCTTGGGAAAATTCTGTTAGCTTTTTTCTGCATCATTTTGTACTCCAAGGCCAAACTTGTCTGGTACTCTAGGTATCTCTTGATTTCCTATTTTTGCATTCCAGTCCCCCATGACGAAAAGGACATATTTTTTTGGTGTTAAGTTCTAGAAGATTTTGTAGGTCTTCATAGACCTTCAACTTTAGTTTCTTTGGCATTAGTGGTTGGGACATACACCTGGATTACTGTGATATTGAATGGTTTGCCTTGGAAAAGTACAGAGATCATTCCGTTGTTTTTGAAATTTCACCCAAGTACAGCATTTTGGACTCTTTTATTGACTGTGAGGGCTACTCTATTTCTTATAAGGGATTTTTGCCCACAGTAGTAGATATAATGGTCATCTGAATTAAATTCACCCATTCCAGTCCATTTTAGTTCAATAATTCCTAAAATGTTGATGTTCACTCTTGCCATCTCCTGTTTGACCACTTCCAATTTACCCTGATTCATGGACCTAACATTCCAGGTTCCTATGTAGCCTTATTCTTTACAGCATCGGACTTTACTTTCACCACCGGACACATTCACAACTGGTTGTTGTTTTTGCTTTGGCTCCATCTCTTCATTTTGTCTGGAGTTATTTCTCCACTCTTATCCAATAGCATATTGGGCACCCACCAACCTGGGCAGTTCATCTTTCAGTGTCATATCTTTTTGCCTTTTCATACTGTTCATGGGGTTCTCAAGGCAAGAATACTGAAGTGATTTGGCATTCCTTTCTCCAGTGGACCATGTTTTGGCAGAAGTTTCCACCACGACCTGTCCATCTTGGGTGGCCCTACATAGCATGGCTCATGGTTTCATTGAATTAATACAACCTCTTCCACTAGGGTTGGATTTATGCCTTGATTCTTAAATGAAGAAAACAATTGCAGAAAAACTAAACAAATTAGAGATACTGTGATTAAAGAAATATGAGAGAGAGTTAAAACTTTACTTTTGTAAATCACATGTTTTACTGCAATATAAAGTAGTATAAGTTGTTGATATAGAAAGTTGTAACTAGAAGTGGATTCTGCCATTTTAAAATACCTACAATACATGAGACCAAATGCAGGTCATGAAAAAGTTCTTGTTGAAGGTTCAAAAGGTGGCAAACCATGTTATCCAGTAATAGAATATTTGGTAGAATTTCCATCTATACTAATTTAGAAGGTAGATAATCATTTGATGAATGAAGGGCTTTAGGGGTTGCTATCAGCTCATTTGATAGGGTGTTTCAAGAAATAGATATACTCAGAAAATTACTGATAGGTAAGCAAATATAATGAAAAAAGAGAATGAATCTTAAAATTTCTAGAACTTCAGCTTGTTATAGAACACAGATCAATAGAGCAGAATAAAGAGCTCCCAAGTAGACCCATATAGAGATTACCAACTGATTTTTGAAAAAGAATCAGAGGCAACTAAATGGAGGAAAATTGCCTTTTTCAACAAATGGTGCTTGGAAAATTGAATATCCATAGGGGAAAAGAGGAAGAAAGGAGGAAGAAGCAGAGAGAGAGAGAGGAGGGAGAAAGAAAGGAATAAAGAGAGGGAGAAAGGAAAAGAAAAGAAAAGGAAAATGAATTTTGGCCTAATCCTCATAATGCACACAAAAAATAACTCAGAATGAATCACAGGTTAAGTATAAAATATGAACTATAAAATATTTAGAAAAAATAGAAAACTTTCAGATCTGTGACTAGGCAAAGATCTCTCAACTTGATACCAAAGCATTATCCACAAAAGGAAAAATTAATAAATCATATCACATCAAATTTTAAAACTTTTGCTCTGACAAGTACCTTGTTAAGAGGATAAATAGCACAAGTTACAGACTGAAAAAATATCTATAAACCATGTATCAAAAAAAAACAAAACAAAACAAAACTGAGAGTATATAAAGAACTCTCAAAACTCAACAGTAAAAAAAAACACTCCAAATAAAAAATGGGCAAAAGTCATACACAGATATTTTGTTGAAAATAAAAGGATGGTAAGTAAACACTTAAAGAATATTCAACATCACCATTAGCCAAACGCATATTAAAATCTATGGAGAACAGTGTGGCGATTCCTTAAAAAATTGGAAATAGATCTGCCTTATGACCCAGCAATCCCACTGCTGGGCATACACACCGAGGAAACCAGAATTGAAAGAGACACGTGTACCCCAATGTTCATCATTATAATAGCCAGGACATGGAAGCAACCTAGATGTCCATCAGCAGATGAATGGATAAGAAAGCTGTGGTACATATACACAATGGAGTATTATTCAGCCACTAAAAAGAATTCATTTGAATCAGTTCTAATGAGGTGGATGAAACTGGAGCCTATTATACAGAGTGAAGTAAGCCAGAAAGAAAAACACCTATACAGTATACTAACGCATATATATGGAATTTAGAAAGATGGTAACAATAACCCTGTATGCAAGACAGCAAAAGAGACACAGTTGTATAGAACAGTCTTTTGGACTCTGTGGGAAAGGGCAAGGGTGGGATGATTTGGGAGAATGGCATTGAAACATGTTTAATGTATATGAAACGAATCACCAGTCCAGGTTCAATGCATGATACAGGATGCTTGGGGCTGGTGCACTGGGACGACCCAGAGGGATGGTAAGGGGAAGGAGGAGGGAGGGGTTTCAGGATGGGGAACACGTGTATACCTGTGGTGGATTCATGTTGATGTATGGCAAATCCAATACAATATTGTACAGTAATTAACTTCCAATTAAAATAAATAAATTTATATTTAAAAAAACACAATAGGATAGCTCTACACACATCATGTTATACAGTATCAGAGTACCTTACATTCATCATTATAGAGCTGAAATTCATTCATTCACTAATAAATTATTTTTAAGTGCTACTTAGCATATCCCAGACATTATTCTAGGTAGTAGATGGTATACAGAATAATGAACTAAATCACTGTCCTTATTGAGCTTATCTTCTGTTTTTGGAGAGAGAAAAATAATAATCAGATAACATACTGCTAGTTATTAAGAAGACTCTTGAGAGTCCCTTGGACTGCAAGGAGATCCAACCAGTCCCTTCTGAAGGAGATCAGCCCTGGGATTTCTTTGGAAGGAATGATGCTGAAGCTGAAACTCCAGTACTTTGGTCACCTCATGCGAAGAGTTGACTCACTGGAAAAGACTGATGCAGAGAGGGATTGGAGGCAGGAGGAGAAGGGGACGA
Organism: Oryx dammah; assembly: GCF_014754425.2. NCBI lineage: Eukaryota > Metazoa > Chordata > Mammalia > Artiodactyla > Bovidae > Oryx > Oryx dammah. The sequence goes on from NW_024070185.1 coordinate 21,330,058, forward strand.
CAGAGGATGAGATGGCCGGATGGCATCACCAACTTGATGGACCTGAGTTTGTGTGAACTCTGGGAGTTGGTGATGGACAGGGAGGCCTGGCATGCTGTGATTCATAGGGTCGCAAAGAGTTGGACACAACTGAGCGACCGAACTGACTGAACTGAACTGATTAACAAGAGAAACAAACAGGGCAATTGGATAGTTACTCAAGGCACATGGAATAGAAATTATTGTAGATAGGTATATGACAGAAAGCCTATTTATGCAGGTAATATTATTCAGAGACCTAAATAAAGTTGTGTTAGTTTTCTATTATTGCTGTAACAAATTACTAAAATTTAATGTCTTAGAACAACAGATAATTATCATCTTATAGGTCTGTAGTTCAGGTGTCTGACATGGGTCTTATTGGGCTAAAATCATGGTGTCAGCAAAGCTGAATTACTCTGAAGGTCCTAGACTAGACTTTATTTCCTTGCTCTTTCCAAAATACTAAAAACCACTCATCTTTTTGATACATGGTTCCCTTCCTCCATCCTCAAAGCAACTGAGTCAAAATGTATCACATCACATTTCTCTGATCTTCTTCCGTCATCACATCTTTCTCTGATAAACTCTCCATCTCAACATGTTTAATCTTAATTACATCTTCAAAGTCTCTTTTGCTGTGTATGGTAACAGAGGCACATGGTCCTGGGATTAAGTCATGGACTTATTTTGAGGGTGGTATGCATTATTTTGCCCACTATGGGACTGAAGAAGTGTTATATGCAATGATCTAGGAAAGCTCATGCAAGGAAGAGAAATCATGAAAGTGCAAAGAGATGGAAGAGGACATGAAATTGATGTATTTTAGTCTGCAAGTCCAGTAAGTCTGGAGTAGAGGGACTGAGAGAACAGGTGAGGTAAGTGAATTGAGCAGGATCCAGGTAAGGTGGAACCCTGAAGCTATGGTAATAGTGCATTTTATTTTGATTATTATACAAAGGTGCAAGACAGTTTTGGGAAAGATGGTGACATAGTTTATTCACTTTATTTCCTGTGTAGTCACTACTAGAATGTGAGAAATTTGAGGGTAGGAGCCATATTTGTCTCATTCACCAACATACCTCTAATATCTGGTTTAGCTCCTGACTCAGAATAACCTCACAATAAGCACTGTTCTGTCAATTTGTGAATGAATAGCATGTTGCCCACAGTAAACAATCAATAAAATTTCTTGTGCCTTATTTCCAACTATCTTCCTATCTTTCAATCTTCTCTTATCTCCCTCCCTCTCTTCCTTCTATCTTTCATTTCTTCCACTCTATTAGAAATATGGGTGTTTATGAATACTTAAAATCAAATGCCTAGTGAAGTAGAGAATGCCAGTTATGTCTGTGGGATAGAGGTATACTTATCTGAAAATAAGAAAAGAGTCACCTTATTGCCAAGAAATCAGCTTCCTGATGATATCTTTGCTAGATTAAAGGTTATGATTTGGCCAGAGGAAGTACGGCATAAACCATATATAGAAAATTATTTGCTATTCTTTTGAACTATTTGCTATTCTTTTGTAATTTGATTGGTTGATTTCTCAGAATTTTCAATTTCTAAATCAGATGGGTTACTCATCTCACACACTAGTAAAGCAATGCTTAAAATTCTCCAAGCCAGGCTTCAGCAATATGTGAACCGTGAACTTCCAGATGTTCAAGCTGGTTTTAGAAAAGGCAGAGGAACCAGAGATCAAATTGCCAACATCATCGAAAAAGCAAGAGAGTTCCAGAAAAACATCTATTTCTGCTTTATTCTCTATGCCAAAGCCTTTGACTGTGGATCACAATAAACTGTGGATCACAATAAACTGTGGAAAATTCTGAAAGAGATGGGAATACCAGACCACCGGACCTGCCTCTTGAGAAACCTATATGCAGGTCAGGAAGCAACAGTTAGAACTGGACATGGAACAACAGACTGGTTCCAAATAGGAAAAGGAGTACATCAAGGCTGTATATTGTCACCCTGCTTATTTAACTTCTATGCAGAGTACATCATGAGAAACGCTGGGCTGGAAGAAGCACAAGCTGGAATCAAGATTGCCATGAGAAATATCAATAACCTCAGATATGCAGATGACACCACTCTTATGGCAGAAAGTAAAATGAAGAAGTGAAGTCACTCAGTTGTGTCCAACTCTTTGTGACCCCGTGGACTGTAGCCCACAATGCTCCTCTGTCCATGGGATTTTCCAGGCAAGAGTACTGGAGTGGGTTGCCATTTCCTTCTCCAGAGGATCTTCCCGACTCAGGGATCGAAACCAGGTCTCCCACATTATAAGCAAGACACTTTACCATCTGAACCACCAGGGAAGTCCTGGTGACAGAAAGTGAAGAGGAACTAAAGAGACTCTTGATGAAAGTGAAAGAGGAGAGCGAAAAAGTTGGCTTAAAGCTCAACATTCAGAAAACGAAGATCATGGCATACAGTCCCATCACTTCATAGCAAATAGATGGGGAAACAGTGGAAACAGTGGCTGACTTTATTTTTTTGGGCTCCAAAATCACTGTAGATGGTGACTGTAGCCATGAAATTAAAAGACACTTACTCCTTGGAAGGAAAGTTATGACCAACCTAGATAGCATGTTGAAAAGCAGAGATATTTCTTTGCCAACAGAAGTCCATCTAGTCAAGGCTGTTTTTTTTCCAGTGGTCATGTATGGATGTGAGAGTTGGACTGTGAAGAAAGCTGAGCGCCGAAGAATTGATGCCTTTGAACTGTGGTGTTGGAGAAGACTCTTGAGAGTCCCTTGGACTGCAAGGAGATCCAACCAGTCCATTCTAAAGGAGATCAGTCCTGGGTGTTCTTTGGAAGGACTGATGCTAAAGCTGAAACTCTCATCCTTTTGCCTCCTGATGTGAAGAGTTGACTCATTGGAAAAGACCTTGATCCTGGGAGAGATCGCTGGCAGGAGGAGAAGGGGACGACAGGGGATGAGATGGCTGGATGGCATCACCAACTCGATGGACATGAGTTTGAGTAAACTCTGGGAGTTGGTGATGGACAGGGAGGCCTGGCGTGCTGCAATTCATGGGGTCGCAAAGATTCGGACATGACTGAGCGAGTGAACTGAACTGATAACCTGGAGAATTTGTCAAGCTTGTCAAGACCACACACCAAATATAAGGACAAAGTTACTATTTATTCTTTCCAATTTTTCTTTAGCCCTGTCAAAAATAGATATAAGTCTGCCCCCATATTAAATTTTTGTCAATAATCACTGAATGACTTTTATATGTCAATTAGGCTCCATCTTCACATGCATGCTGTCTCTTCAGTCATTTGACTCTTTTTGATCCTGTGGACTATAGCCCACCAGACTCCTCTCTCCATGGGATTCTCCAGGCAAGAATACTGGAATGGGTTTCTATGCCCTTCTCCAGGGGATCTTCCTGATCTAGCGATTGAGCCCATGTCTCCTGTGTCTCCTGCATTGCAGGTGGATTCTTTACCCACTGAGTCACCTGTGAAGCCCCTATCAGCACATATATCATCTAATTTTCACATCAACCTCTTAACTAAGAAGTTAAATCCCTATTTTTCCATTGTAGAAAATCAGATATAAAAAGGTTAACAAAACAAAGTGTAAATTATGTATTTAATAAGCTACTATTTAAGAAAGGGAAGAATGTAAATATATATCTATATAAAAAGAGAGCATTCCATTTTTTTTTTAAGAGTGAAGAATCAAATCCAAACCAGAAATTGTTTTCTCCTAGAGAGAAAATAATTATTTATTACAGGAGATTTGAGTTGCCAGGCTTAAAAAGAAGTTAGATTTCTCTGTGTCTAATTGATTTGTAGATTCAACTCTGGAACCATATAAATATTTGTCATATTTTAAAATAAAATTAAGTATATACAAGCAATCCATACAACGAAAGCGTGATGAATTAAATAAGACTATATGCCTATCTCTCAAGTTGTTGGCATCACCACACAGAGAAGTTATTTTAAATGATTTCAAGATAAGACAATTTGAGTGTACATCTTGAGAATAAAATTATATAAAAATCTTAAGCAGTTTTCAGTTATTTATGTGGGAGTGATAGTATTGTTATTCTGAGACTGTTGTATGTGGAAGAATAAAATGAATGAATAATTATGTTAGTTTGCTTGTTTCTTAGTTTCTCAACCTGTAAGAAAGGATATTCAGGGTTGATGAGATTAACTGAAAATCTCTAGTCCTGGATTTGAAGTTGAATTACCAGTATGGGCTCAGGTTTTAAAAAAAGAAACAAAGGAAAAGTTGCATATTAGCTCTGTGCAGAGAATATCAGAGAGACCAAGCCACTTTTGGCTTTTAGTAAGTCCATGTACTAATGCAAGCTACTATTCTCTGTTTTGAGTCTATTTACTAAAATATATTACTGAGAAGAGCTAAGACTCAAGCATAACTGGCTTCTAGAAAAACACTGTTTATGTTTAAACTCCTTGAGCAAGAGTCCTCTAACACACAGTGAATTGATAACACCAGATAGAAACAACAATGGAAATGCAAAGAATGTATTCTCTATTTCCTCTTTCAGTTAGCTGGAGGGTCAGTGAGATTTATCAGGAAATATCATTTTAGCCAATAACCTCCATATTTATCTACATCTAATATTTTGCAAATGCTATCAGCAAAACGCATGTGTGTGCGTGTGTTAGTCACTCAGTCGTGCCCAACTCTTTGTGACCCTATAGTCTGTAGCTCACCAGGCTCCTCTGTTCATGGAATTCTCCAGGCAAGAATATTGGAGTGGATTGCCATTCCCTTTTCCAGGGGATCTTCCAAACCAACGGATCAAACTCAGGTCTCCCACATTGCAGGCAGATTCGTCACTGTCTGAGCCACCAGGGAAGTGCCATCATCAAAATAACCAATGTATTAAATATTTTCGCCTTCACCTTTAATTCTTCTTCCCACTGTCTAATGAACATGGCCATTCAAAGTTTGATTCCAAATTGATATCTGCCTGAGAGAAAAGAGCAAAGTTAGGTAATAGCTTGCCTGTCAAGGCAGTCCCAATTGGTTTAGCTCCACCCCTATCAGAACAGACAATGAGCATCTAATGATGGTAATGTCCTAATATCATGTTTCCTGTTCCTATTATTATTTTGCCCTGGCCTCATTCTTATCTCTGAAATCCTAATCTGAACTTTGCCCATATCCGTTGAATTCAGTATGGTGTGTGATGCCCCTGATAACGTGAATCTCAGTGAGTTTTTCTGAACTTTTTCTGAATTTTTTTTTTGAATGGCCAGTTTTTACTATTTCTTGTAGATATGTGTTTATTTATATCTGCAGTCATTTTGTTCTTTCATTCAAATTTATTTATTATCAAATGAATTTTATTATTCAAATTTATTTATTTTTAAAATATAAATTTATTTAGTTTAATTGGAGGCTAGTTCCTTTACAATATTGTATTGGTTTTGCCATACATCAAATTTATTTAATATCTATATTCCTTAAGACAATTCTTAAGTATCTAGATTAGAACTTTTGATGGATATATAGGTGTGTTGTTGTCAATGTACGCATGTATGTATATACATGTGAATGTGGGCACTGTGTGTAAGACTGTGTAGGGAGATGTTAGACAGAGTGATAAATCCACACTAGAAACAGGTTGACATGGATTCTAGCCCTGATGCTATTTATAACATTACAGTGAATTTATGAGCAAGTCACTGGTTTCTCATTTTTCTCACTTTTTAAATGCTTACTATATACTAGGAACTAGGTGAGATGATTAACAGAATGGCTAACATTATAGCATTTGGCTTTAGAAAACTCACAGTTGACAAAATCTAGTGGGGAAATAGGTTCTCATTGTGTGACATGCACTATGCCCTTAGATTTATAATCTAAGTTAAGTAGTATAACAACCCAGTGAAATTGGTGTGCTAACACTACTCATATATTGTGGATAAAAAGACTGAAACTTAGAATGTTTAATGACTTTCCCAAAGTCACATAAATAATGTGCTGCAATTCAAGCTTTGTACTCCTTGTTACAAATTCTCCACTCTTAGACTCCCTTATGTTTCCCTCCTACATGAGGGAGGGATTTTTCCAGGATAGCTTATGAAAATGTTATTGAATTTGTATGGGGCAAGGAGAAAAATAGATTTGTGTTTAAAAATTTTTTCTGTATGACTCTAGAAGATGACTTCTTAACTTCCATACAGAAATGTGTAAAACCAAATAATATATTAGATTTTGAATGGATTATATTTGGCTAATATATTGATATATTATTATTAGCTATCTTTCTGCATAGTGAATCTTTTCAACATATTCTGAAAAATAAATGAGATAGGCACTCAATGATTCTGACTGAAATTTCATAATTTTCAAGTTGATTCACACCCTTGTATGATTTTTTTGGTTGTTGTTGCCAATAGCATGATTGGATGATTTTTTTGCATTGATAAAGGCCTCTTATTTGTTATCCAAATGGGACACATTTAGGCTTATGAAGGAAAAGAAGACTGTTGTGTGTGCCAAATGGCTTAGACACAGCAAGCAGAGACTTAACCACTCAGCAGGGTCTCCATATAACAACTGTGCCTGCTGGATGTGTGTGTGTCCTGCACTTTAAAGGAGCCAAATTTGAACAAGGACCCTTGAGATTCATAATCAGTAACTCCTTCAGTCTTTACAAAGATATGCACCATTTGGTTCAAAAGCATAGTAGTTGCGCAGTTGTAACAGAACAAGATTTTTCTTTTCCCCAAAAGATGATGAATCAAAGAAGTGTGTATTAATTATTATTGGCAAATGTATAAGGCCTCTATTAAGATCTAAAAGGAACATTGGATATACATTACTGCTGTCATTTACAAATCAATCACTTGCAGTACACATGAAAATATTTGCTCCAAATCATAGATTTTAACACGGAGGCTTGCATACAAAATTTTACTCTTTACACTTCTGGTTTCTCTGAGGAAATCTGGTTTCTCTGAGGATAGGAGTAACACTTTGATTTCTCCTGTGATACAAATTTTTAATTCCAGTGCTAAATGGATATTTCTTTTTCAGTGTCTCTTCAACACACTCAAGTTCTCATGTGTTCATGACTTGAATTTAACTTGTTAAACTTCTCATTACAAAAAAACAAACATGTTCCCCTTTTTTCATATTCTTCCTTTGTAACATAAAATGCATCCAGCTACCCAAAACCAGAAAACTCAAATTATTCCTGACTGGCAAATGTATGTATCTTATCTAAACTGACATATAAATTGGAAAACAGAATTAATGTATATACTGCCACACAGTTTCCAGGTTGAACTTTGGATAACATACATGGGGGACTGATCACAATTGCAGGGCAATTAATTTAAAAAAAAAGAAGCAATAAAAAGAATACATTTGAATCAGTTCTAATGAGGTGGATGAAACTGGAGCCAATTATACAGAGTGAAGTAAGCCAGAAAGAAAAACACCAATACAGTATACTAACACATATATATGGAATTTAGAAAGATGGTAATGATAACCCTGTATGCGAGACAGCAAAAGAGACACAGATGTATAGAACGGACTTTTGGACTCTGAGGGAGAGGGAGAAGGTGGGATGATTTGGGAGAATGGCATTGAAACATGTATACTATCATGTAAGAAATGAATCACCAGTCTATGTTTGATACAGGATACAGGATGCTTGGGGTTGGTGCACGGGGATGATCCAGAGAGATGATATGGGGTGGGAGGTGGGAGGGGGGGTTCAGGATTGGGAACTCATGTACACCCATGGCTGATTCATGTCAATGTATGGCAAAACCAATACAGTATTGTAAAGTAAAATAAAGTAAAAATTAAAATTAAAAAAAATAAAGAAAGAAGCAATATTTGAAATATTACCCACAGAGTTGAGTTGGACACTGTGGCCTGAACCTAAATATATCAGGTGCCTGCAGAAATATCAACATTATCCCCTGAACTTAAGTAGGATAGATTCTTATATTATTCAGAATGTCTAGGATATGATTAAAAATTACTTAGCTTACAGAATATCATGAAAATCTTAATCTAAAGATAACCAATAGATGTCATAGACAATATTATATGTATATTGAAATTATCTAACAAAGACTTTAAAGCAGCTAATTTTAAAACTCTGAGTGAGCAGCCATGAACATTCTTGAAACAGATTCAAAATAAAATATATAACTACAAAAATATAGAAGATATAAAGAAGAACCAGAAGGAAAGTTACTAACTAAAAAACATAATAACCAAAATTAAAAAAAAACTCATTAGAAGGATTCAGTAGCAAAATGAGGCTGATAGCCTGTGAATCTGAAGATAGATTAATAAAAATGATCCAATCTGAACAAGAGAGAAAAATAATGATCTTTAAAAATAAACAGAGTTTCAAGGAACTGTTGAACAATGATATAAATAATAAGACTAAAATTTGTGTCATTAGGGAGCTAGAAGGACAAAAAAATGTGTATGATGCTAAAAATCTTTTGAAGAATAATAGCTGAAAACTTCCCAAATGTGGCCAAAGCCTATACATTCTTTCAGCTGAGAGAACCCTAAACAGGATAAATCCAAAGAAATCGATGCCTAGACACATCCTTATCAAAATATTGAAGATATGAAATGAATAAAGAATCTACAAAGCCTCCAGAAAAATGACAGTATCAACAGGGGAACAATGATTTAGATAATAGCAAATTTCTCAGGGAGACTAAAAGGAGTAGTATGAAGTTTTTAAAGTATTAGAAAAGGACTATTATGCCTTAATTTTATATCCAGTGAAATATCCCTCAGGAATGAAGGTTAAATAACATTCTCAGATGAAGGAAAATTAAGAAAATTCGTCATTATTACAGCTGTTCAAAAACAACACCTAAAGTTAAACCTTTAGACAGATACCAAAAACACACATGGAAAATCAGGAATAAAGAGCAACAGATAAAAAATAAATAAATAACTGGATACATTTAAAAAATTATTTTCCTTTTGAGTTCTTTAAATTCGTTTGATAATTGAAAGCAAAATGTATGGCATTATCTGACGGGGATTCCACATATGTAAGTATAACATATGAGACAAGTACACCATTAGGGGAAAGAGGACAAGGGGATTTATTTGGTGCTAAGCATCTATGCACCAATGGAAGTGGTATAATATGGATTCTAATTAGATTGTAAAACTTTAGCATGCATTTTAAATTCCTGGAGAAATGATAAAAAGAGAGACAAAAAGAATGAGGGACATGAGGCAGAAGGCATTATTTCTATCTGTAAGACTTTAAGTAAAATAAATATGACAAAATATTAACATGTATTATATACTTTGGAAATGGGTACATGGGTGTTTATCACCCCCTGTAGTTTTTTTTTTTTTTTGCTTAAGATATAACACATATAAATTTAAAAATAAAAACATAAAGGAGTTATTATATTCCAGTGTGAAATCAAGATGAACTTGTCACTGAACTTAAAATATTAAAGAATCTAGTTCTAGAAATAGCATATGAGCTGTTGGCTAGCAATTGTAAAATTTAGCCTAATAAATGTTCATTTATTCTGAAATAAAAAGCATTAACATTTTTCTGACTATAAATATAAAACATATCTATTGTAGGATAAGTGAATAAACCAGAAAAGTATAAAAAAGAAAGAAATCAACTATCAACTCTAGTCTTACCATCTAAAAAAGTGTAACTCTCATTTTATACTTTAGCAAACTTTCTTCCAGCATTTTCTCAATATTTGTTTATACAATTGATATCACTGTAATAAATATTTTTGTATTTGTGGTTTTAGCTCAACTTTTAAGTCAATCCTTATCCTTTCCTCCATGATTTATTTGTAATCAAGAAATAAAAATGGATCAGATGTTATAAAAAATAAGAATCATGGATTAATTTTGGTGACATTTTAATTTCCCAATGTATAATCTGTATAAAAAATGTTCTTTCAAAGTCACAGAATCTTTAATAACATATGAATCATTTGAAATCTTACCTAGACAATGTTTCATACCCTGTGCTGTTGGCTGACATATTAATCCAGGACTTCTTCACATCAAAGTTTGGGACATTTAAATGACAGCCCATTAACTTTCAACAGTGTTTGGTGTACTTTCTGCCTTGGAGATACTTTTTTAAATATGAAATTTGAATATTTACTAGAAACCTACCTTTTGCCAAACAAGAAGTTTGACATTTAAAATTCAGCAAAATAAATCACCCAGAGTATTATAGGAAGCATTTTTCTGTTAACAAAAGTATATAAGAAGTTGTACAGCTCCTCCATGTTCTTTTCTTCAGACCTATATACCATTAGCTGGTTGCAATATTTAAAAATAAGGTTGTCATTGCACTGAAAACAAAAAATGAATAAGGGGTAAATACATCAGATAGAGTTTAAATGGGCCCTATATCATGAATGAGATGTGCTCCTTTTTAGATATACATCACAAATAAACAATTCTTAAAGAAGTTAAAGAAGCAGAAACTGCAGTAGAAGGAAAATTTAACATGGTGGATAATTGCATATCTTCTGAAGGCAGAATGTTTAGGATAGAACAAGGGTTGAGTAATTAAATAGCTGTATCTTTGTATGAGTTAGTTAAACTCTCTGCGTCTTTATTTCCTTTTTGGTAGAGTGGAGATACATCTTAGATTGTGTTCAGAATTAAATAAGTTAATCTATGTAAATATATATAATTTACATAAATTTTTAGGACACAGTCTGACTAGGGTAAGCATTACATAATGTTTGGTGTTGGTGATAATATCAGTAGTTGTAATACATGGAATCTGGACATTAGAATCAGATACACACAGATACTATTGTGAGCTCAGAGCATTATGTAACCACTCTGAACCTGTTTTCCAAAAAATTTTTTTACATATACATGTATCTATTCTTTCTCAAATTCATTTCCTATTTATGTTGTTACATAATATTAAGCAGAGTTCCCTGTGCAATACAGTAGGTCCTTGTTGGTTATCCATTTTAATATAGCAGTGATTATGAATCCCAAGGGCTTCCCTTGTGGCTCAGCTGGTGAAGAATCCGCCTGCAATGCAGGAGACCTGGGTTTGATCTCTGGGTTGGGAAGATCCCCTGGAGAAGGGAAAGGCTACCCACTCCAGTATTCTGACCTGGAGAATTCCATAGACTATACAGCCCATGGCGTCACAAAGAGTCAGACATGACTGAGTGACTTTCACTCACACGAATCCCAAACTATCCCTCTCCCTTGGTAACCATAAATTTGTTCTTTATGAGTCTGTGAGCCTGTTTCTGTTTTGTAAATAAGTTCATTTGCATCATTTTCTTTTAGATTTCACAGATATCATATCTCTTTCTCTGTGTGACTTATTTCACTCAGTATGGCAATCTCTAGGTCCAGCCATGTTGCTGCAAATGTTATTTCATTAATTTTTTAATGGCAGAGTAATAATCCATTGTACACATGTATCACATCTTCTTTATCCATTCCTCTGTTGAACATTTAGGTTGTTTTCATGTCCAGCTATTGTAAATAGTGCTCCAATGAACACTGACATGCATATCCTTTCAGACCATGTTCCCTTCTCTCTACACCCTGTCCAGCATTTCTTATTTGTGAATTTTTTGATGATAGTCATTCTGACAGGTGTGAGGTGGTATCTCACTGTAGTTTTGACTTGTATTTCTCTAATAATTAGTGATGCTGAACATCTTTTCATGTGTTTCTTGGTCATCTGCATGTGCTTTTTAGAAAAAACTCTATTTAGGTCTTCTGCACATATTTTTATGGAGTTGTCTGTTTTGATGATATCAAGCTATATGCACTATTTGAAAATTTTGGAGACAATTTGTCAGTAACATCATTTGCAAATATTTTTTCCCATTCTGTGCATTGTCTTTTCATTTAGTTTATTGTTTCTTTGCCTAACTTCACAATGGCTGACATCATACCTATTGATACTTTGCAACTATTAAATGAGAATATACATGAAAATTCTTGACACATAGAAAACTGTAACCACTATTATTATCCTTACCATAAACATCCAATTATTATTTTTTTTTTTAACCAGCAAGAAGTTGATGCCAAACTAAAAGACAAATGTAATTTTCTTATAAAAGATTAAAGACTAAAGAGAAAAATCAGGACTTCTCTGGCATTCTACTGGTAAGAATCAATCTGACAATGAAGAGGACACAGGTTCAATCCCTGATCAGGGAAGATTCCACATGCCACTGCCAACTAAGCCTGTGCACCACAACTAATGAGTTCACACACCACAACTACTAAAGCTTGTGGGCCTAGAACCCATTCTCTGCAACAAAATAAGCCACAGCAATGAGAAGCCTGCACACTGAAATGAAGAATAGCCCCTTCTCATAACAACTAGAGAAAGTCTGCAAAGCGGTGAAGACTGAGTGCAGCCAAAAATAAATAAATAAATGTTTTTAAAAAGAGAGAAAAATCAGTAAGCTGCACAAAAATCACAAACTAATTTAATGTACATTCCTTTAAGAATAAAACTGTGTTAATAGCATATTTTCTTCTGGAATATTGAGAACACTGGAAAATTAAGTTTCTCTATAGAACTTGCAGAATAAATTTACATTATATGCCATCCTATAGAAATTTAAAATGTATCTAATTCTATGCAGAGAGCAAAAACTGGTGGACTAGAACTTCTATTTAAAGTGGTGTGCAGAGGATTTATGTTACTGAGAGCATTCAACCTTAGCAGCTGATTTTATCTCTAATTCATAGAAAATTTTATTAGCACAATGGCACAATAAAAAGAGAGCTGTAAGCAGTAACCCTGAGTTTTAGTGTTGAGTTTTTTAAAAACTGACCTGAGCTTGAGCAGTGATATAACTCTTTCTACCTCCAGTCTCCTACAGTAATTGTACTGACTTTATAAGACAATGGAGAAGTTATAGCTTAATAACATATGAAAATACCTTAGACATAGTTATTTTTCAAAACATATGCATTTATATATGTATGCATCCATTCATTTTATTCATTCCACATTTTTAAGTTTTGCATTGTTCTGTAGTGAACTTAGAACATCCTATAGAAATTAAAGCTACAAATAAGATATCAAGTTTGTAGAAATATAAACAGGCCTTAAGAACTTATGTAAATCATACAGCTGAACAAAATATTTTGCTCTCAATTTCTTGAAAGTCAAAATGAAAAAGAAGCAAGGGAAGTGTTTTTAGCTACATGTTTCTAATTATTCATTCAAAGAAGTATGTCATTTTCCTTTCCTGCAGTGAGCTATGAAATTTAAAAAAAAAAAAATTTTTTTTTTACAGAAGTCATCAAAAAGGGCACAATCACCTGACAAGGTACAGCAAGAAGGCATCTTACAGTAACTCTAAGAAATCCAACATCTCACTAAAGTGTAAATTATTGAAGGAAGTTTAGCAGGGTTCTAAAGACTACATGGTCCAACCTTTCCCTTTTAGTTTGTATGGCTTGCTCCAATAATGAATCATAGATTATCTAGAGGGATACATGATCTATCTGTTCTTAAAATAATCCCTACAATTATCACTTTTCTGATGAGGTGTTCAGTAAGAATTGGGCCACAGACACTTTGAGATTTGTTACCTAGAATTGGCATTAATACCAAGAGTACAGAAAGTCTGATTTGTCATATTAAAAAATCCTACACGACTTCGATTCTGATTAAAATGTATCTCAAAATAAGTATCTTAAAATCAAGGGGCAATTTTTGTAACTACAAACAAAATAAACATCAGAATTATCCAGGCCTTGAAGGCATCTTTTTTATGGAAACTAAAGCAAAAGCTAGGAGGGATTGGGGGCAGGAGGAGAAGGGGACGACAGAGGATGAGATGGCTGGATGGCATCACTGACTCGATGGACGTGAGTCTGAGTGAATTGGTGATGGACAGGGAGGCCTGGCGTGCTGCGATTCATGGGGTTGCAAAGAGTCAGAGACGACTGAGTGACTGAACTGAACTGAACTGAACTGAAGGCATCTTTTTTTTTTTCTTGAAAACTAAAGTATATATAACACAGTTGGTTGTTGGGAGAATAACATTATATAAATATATACATCTATCTGTCTATCTAACTACTTATCTATCTTCATTACATACTACCAACAAATCACTCTTGATGCACACATTAATTCTGGCCATAACACTGAAAAAAATGATGTCTGGTGCTTTAGAAAAATGAAGAAGAAGAAAACAAAACAAAACAAAACACTGGAAAAAATAAATAGGAAAGCCAGGTTAGAGTTATTCATTTTCCATAAGTATTTGAGTGACATTGGATAAGTAACTTATTTAAACCTTAGTTTCTTCGACAAAAATTAAGACTTTGGAATGTTTTATACCACAGACTGCAGCCTGCCAGACTCCTCTGTCCGTGGGATTTCCCAGGCAAAAATACAAAGTGGGTTGCCGTTTCCTTCTCCCAGGGATCAAACCTGCATCTCCTGCTTGGCAGGTATATTCTTCACCACTGAGCCACCTATGAAGTGTAATTTTGGATAAGTAATTTATTTAAACTTTAAATTTTTTATCCAAAAATTAAGCTATAGGAAAGTATTACACCTAAGATTTTGTAGGTCCCACATTCAATGAGTTAGTAATCCCATGAACACTAAATATATACACAAATTCCTAAATTTGGTTGAAATGATGGGGAAGAAATTAGATGATTATATATTTAGGAAATGGTATAATTTGAAGCAATCTTTAAGAGATTTCCCTAAGATCTTAGTGAAGAAGCCAGTTTGAACTTTTTTTCCAAAAAGAATATTGTATGAATGCAGTCTTGTGATTATGAGTAAAGGAATAAAAATTATAATCAAGAATTATGATATTCCTAATTTATATTTATAGTCAGTTTAGGACAGCTATTTCATTTGTTTTGATCATAGTATTTGATGAAGTCAAGGTTGCAGGTTCAATCTAAATTGAATCGAGGGGGGCAGTCCTACGATGGCAGAGGAATAGCACAGGGAGACCACTTTCTCCCCTACAAACTTATCAAAAGATCATTTGAACACTGAGCAAATTCCACAAAACAATCTCTGAACACTGGCAGAGGACACCAGGCACCCAGAAAGGCAGCCCATTGTCTTTGAAAGGAGGTAAGACAAAATATAAAAGATAACAAGAGAGGCAAAAGAGTTAGGGATGGAGTCATAAAAGAAGAGAAGTTTCCAGACACCGGGAAACCCTCTCACCAGCAGATCTGTGGGAGTTTTGGAATCTCAGAGGGCAACATAACCAGGAGAAAAAATAAATAAATAAGCAAATAAAACCCACAGATTACCTGCCTAACGGCAACTCCCAGCAGAGAAGTAGCCCAGAGGCTCCCATCTGCAAGCCACCTGCATGTGGGGGCTGAACAGCGATGGGCGGGCTGCATTGCTTAGGATAGGGACTGGGCCTGAATGCCCTGAGGGCAATCTGAGGGAGCTAACGTGAGATAGCAACCCAAACTGTGGGATAGCCAGAGAGGGAAAAAAGAAAAAAAAAAGGAGGGGGGGGGGAGAAAACTTTCCAGCAAAAAAAGCTCTAACCTAAGGCACTGCTGAGCTGCTCACAGAACAAAGGACTTAGCAAACACTAGAGGAGAGCTAGCCAGCTGTGGACCGGCCCATCCCCCACCAGAGGCAGAGAGGCAGGCGGGCAACAGCCAGAGCCAGAAAGGGGCAATCTCGGCCCCAGAGATGGCATCCTCTACCAAACTGTGAGTAGGCTCCCAGTTGCTAACAAAGTCTTCCTGGGAACTTCAACAGTTGACATCCACCGGGAGGGTCACAGCCAGGGATCAGCTCCCCAGAGGTGACACACAGCACATCTGAGACAGCACCCCCATTGCGCACCCAGGAAACCAAGGGGCTGGGATGGGGGAGGTGATAAGATGCACCGCCCCACCTGGGGAGAGTGTGCTCGCCAAACACCTGGTCACCTGAGCTGCTCAGACCCGGAAAGGGCACAAAACGCAGGCCCAACTGAGTCTGCACCTTTGTGGAGTACCCAAGAACCTGAACCTGAGTGGCTTAGACCTGGGAAGCACCACAACCCAGGCCCTGCTTTAGACAGTTCCCCTGCAGAGCAACCTGGAGCCTAAGCAGTGTAGACCGGGAAAGCACACATGCCATGAGCAGGGGCAAACCCAGTGTAGCCCAGACCATTGTGAGCATTCCTCACGCATGCCAGTGATATTTATTTGCAGTGTTCCTCCCTCCCCACAGCACGACTGAACAGGTGAGCCAAAATAAGTGACCACCTTTGCCCCCTTGTGTCAGGGTGGAAATTGACACTGAAGAGACTTACAAACAGAAGAAACCAAAATAATCATAGGGAACAGCTTTGGGAGTGACAGGTGCAACAGATTAAAACCCTATAGTTAGCACCAACTACATTGGAAGGGGCCTATAGACCTTGAGAAGTATAAGCTGGAACAAGGAACTATCTGAAACTGAACTGATCCCACACTGCCTGCAACAGCTCCAAAGAAATTTCTAGATATATTTTTGCTATTACCATTTTTAAATTTTTAAAAAATTTTTAAGTCCTTTATTACTCCTTCAATTTTCATTTTTATAACCTACTATTACCTTGCAAAAAAAGATCCTATTTTTAAAGCAAATTGCATATATATATTATTATAATTTTTGTTATCTTGTTTTGCTTTCTTAATATTGTATTTTTGAGAGTCTAACCTCTACTCCAGTACTTTGGCCACCTCATGAGAAGAGTTGACTCATTGGAAAAGACTTTGATGCTGGGAGGGATTGGGGGCAGGAGGAGAAGGGGACGACAGAGGATGAGATGGCTGGATGGCATCACTGACTCGATGGACGTGAATCTGAGTGAACTCCGGGAGCTGGTGATGGACAGGGAGGCCTGGCGTGCTGCAATTCATGGGGTCGCAAAGAGTTGGACACGACTGAGTGACTGAACTGACTGAACTGAACCTCTACTCTAGATTTCTAATCTTTGCTTGTTTTTGGTGTTTGTTATCAATTTTGCCAGAGAAGGCAATGGCACCCCACTCCAGTACTCTTGCCTGGAAAATACCATGGATGGAGGAGCCTGGTGGGCTGCAGTCCATGAGGTCGCTAAGAGTTGGACACGACTGAGCGACTTCACTTTCACTTTCATGCATTGGAGAAGGAAATGGCAACCCACTCCAGTGTTCTTGCCTGGAGAATCCCAGGGATGGGGGAGCCTGGTGGGCTGCCATCTATGGGGTCACACAGAGTCAGACACAACTGAAGCGACTTAGCAGCAGCAGCAGCTGTAGGATGACTGGGATGGAGAAGGCAATAGCACCCCACTCCTGTACTCTTGCCTGGAAAATCCCATGGACGGAGGAGCCTGGAAGGCTACAGTCCATGGGGTCGCTGAGGGTCGGACACGACTGAGCGACTTCACTTTCACTTTATGAATTTTGTACCTTTAAGAATCCAATCTTCAGTATCCATTTTTACTTAGGAGTGTGATTACTGGCTTGATTGACCTCTCCCCCTTTTGACTCTCCTTTTTCTCCCTTAGGTCACCTCTATCTTATCCCTCCCCCTTCTCTTCTCTACCCAACTCTGTGAATCTTTTGGGTATTCTGGGCTGTGGAGAACACTTAGAGAACTGATTACTGGCTAGATCTGTGTCTCTCCTTTTGACTCCCCCTCTTATCCTTCTGGTTACCTCTATCTCCTTCCTTCCTCATCTCTTCTCTATGTAAATCCATGAACTTCTATGGGTGTTCCAGGCTGTGGAGAGCACATAGAGAACTGATTAATGGCTAGGTTGCTCTCTCCCCTTATGATTCCCCCTCTTCTCCTCCTGCTCACCTCTATCTCTGTCTTCCCTCTTCTCTTCTACATGAAACTCAGCGAACCTTTCTGGGTGTTCCTCACTGTGGACAATCTTTTCCCCGTTAACCTAGATGTTTTATCATCTGTGCTGTATGGATGGAGAAGTCTTGAGGCTACTGTAAGAATGAGTCTGAAAACCAGAGGCAGGAGGCTTAAATCCAAAACCTGAGTACACCAGAAAGCTGACTCCAGGGAACATTAATCAATAAGAGCTCATCCAAAAACCTCCACACCTACACTGAACCCCAGCTCCACCCAGAGCCAACAAGTTCCAGAGCAAGACATACCATGCAAATTTTCCAGTGATGCAGGAACATAGTCCTGAGCTTTAATATATAGGCAGCGCAAAGTCACATCAAACCCATAGACACCTCAAAATTCTCTACTGGACACTTCATTGCACGCCAGAGAGAAGAAATCCAGCTCCACCTACCAGAATACCAACACAAGCTTCCTTAACCAGGAAACCTTGACAAGCCACTCATTCAACACCACCCACAGGGAGGAACCTCCACAACAAGGAGGAACCACAAACTGCCAGAATACAGAAAGGCCACCCCAAACACAGAAGTCTAAACAAGATAAAAAGGCAGAGCAATACTCAGCAGGTAAAGAAACATGATAAATGCCCACCAAACCAAACAAAAGAGGAGGAGATAGGGAGTCTACCTGAAAAAGGATTCAGAATAATGATAGTAAAAATGATCCAAAATCTTGAAAACAAAATGGAGTTACAGATAAACAGCCTGGTGACAAGGATTGAGAAGATGAAAGAAATATTTAGCAAGGACCTAGAAGAAATAAAAAAGTGTCAATATATAATGAATAATGCAATACCTAAGATCAAAAGCACTCTAGAGGGAACCAACAATAGAATAATGGAGGCAGAAGACAGGATAAGTGAGGTGGAAGATAGAATGGTAGAAATAAATGAAGAAAAGAGAAAAAAGAATTAAAAGAAATGAGGACAAACCCAGAGACCTCTGAGACAACATCAAACGCCCCAACATTCAAGTCATAAGAGTCCCAGGAGAAGAAGACAAAAAGAAATGCCGTGAGAAAAACTTAAGAAGATAATAGTTGAAAACGTTCCTAAAATGGGGAAGGAAATAGCCACCCAAGTCCAAGAAACCCAGAGAGTCCCAAACAGGATAAACTCAAGGTGAAACACCCCAAGACACATATTAATCAAATTAAAGATATCAAACACAAAGAACAAATATTAAAAGCAGTAAGGGAAAAGCAACAAATAACACACAAAGGGATTCCCATAAGGGTAACTGCTGATCTTTCAATAGAAACTCTTCAGGTGACAAGGGAATGGCAGGGCATACTTAAAGTGATGAAAGAGAAAAACCTACAACCCACGGCTGGATGGCATCACTGACTCGATGGGCGTGAGTTTGAGTGAACTCTGGGAGTTGGTGATGGACAGGGAAAGAAAAAAACCTACAACAAATTCTTACTGTGCCCAGCAAGAATCTCATTCAAATATGAAGGAAATCAAATGCTTTACAGACAAGCAAAAGCTGAGAGAATTCAGCACCACCAAACAGCTCTCCAACAGAAGCTAAAGGATCTTCTCTAGACAGGAAACACAGAAAAGGTGTATAAACTGGGTTGTATAAAGGTGTATAAACTCAAACCCAAAACAACAAAGTAAATGGTAATAGGATCATACTTATCAATAATTACCTTAAATGTAAATGGGTTGAATGCCCCAACCAAAAGACAAAGACTGGCTGAATGGATACAAAAACAAGACCCCTATATATGCTGTCTACAAGACCCACCTCAAAACAAGGGACACATACAGACTGAAAGTGAAGGGCTGGAAAAAGATATTTCATGCAAATAGAGACCAAAAGAAAGCAGGAGTAGCAATACTCATATCAGATAAAATAGACTTCGAAATAAAGGCTGTGAGAAGACACAAAGAAGGACACTACATAATGATCAAAGGATCAATCCAAGAAGAAGATATAACAATTAGAAATATATATGCACCCAACATAGAAGCACCACAATATGTAAGGCAAATACTAATAAGTATGAAAGGGGAAATTAACAGTAACACAATAATAGTTGGAGACTTTAATACCCCACTCACACCTATGGATAGATCAACTAAATAGAAAATTAGCAAGGAAACACAAACTTTAAATGATACAATGGACCAGTTAGACCTAATTGGTATCTATAGGAAATTTCACCCCAAAACAATGAATTTCACCTTTTTTTCAAGTGCATACAGAACCTTCTCCAGGATAGATCACATCCTGGGACATAAATCTAGCCTTGGTAAATTCAAAAAAA
Source organism: Oryx dammah (assembly GCF_014754425.2). Lineage (NCBI taxonomy): Eukaryota > Metazoa > Chordata > Mammalia > Artiodactyla > Bovidae > Oryx > Oryx dammah. The sequence goes on from NW_024070185.1 coordinate 21,350,251, forward strand.
ACTGAAATCATTTCAACCATCTTTTCTGATCACAATGCAGTAACACTTAAAGCTCAACATTCAGAAAACGAAGATCATGGCATCTGGTCCCATCACTTCATGGGAAATAGATGGGGAAACAGTGGAAACAGTTTCAGACTTTATTTTTTTGGGCTCCAAAATCACTGCAGATGGTGAATACAGCCATGAAATTAAAGGACACTTACTCCTTGGAAGAAAAGTTATGACCAACCTAGATAGCATATTCAAAAGCAGAGACATTACTTTGCCAACTAAGGTCCGTCTAGTCAAGGCTATGGTTTTTCCAGTAGTCATGTATGGATGTGAGGGTTGGACTGTGAAGAAGACTGAGCACCGAAGAATTGATGCTTTTGAACTGTGGTGTTGGAGAAGACTCTTGAGGGTCCCTTGGACTGCAAGAAGATCCAACCAGTCCATTCTGAAGGAGATCAGCCCTGGGATTTCTTTGGAAGGAATGATGCTAAAGCTGAGACTCCAGTACTTTGGCCACCTCATGCAAAGAGTTGACTCATTGGAAAAGACTCTGATGCTGGGAGGGATTGGGGGCAGGAGGAGAAGGGGACGACAGAGGATGAGATGGCTGGATGGCATCACTGACTCGATGGGCATGAGTTTGAGTGAACTCTGGGAGTTGGTGATGGACAGGGAGCCCTGGCATGCTGCGATTCATGGGGTCTCAAAGAGTTGGACACAGCTCAGCAACTGAACTGAACTGAACTGACAGGAAAAGAAACTATTAAAAATACGAACAGATGGAGGCTAAACAACGCACTTCTGAATAACCAACAAATCGCAGAAGAAATAAAAATATGCATAGAAACTAATGAAAGTGAAAACACAATGACCCAAAATGTATGGGTCAATAAAAGCAGTGCTAGGGGAAGGTTCATAGCAATACAAGCTTACTTCAAGAACAAGACAAAAGTCAAATGAATAACCTAACTCTACACCTAAAGGAACTAGAAAAGGAAGAAATGGAGAACCCCAGGGTTAGTAGAAGGAAAGAAATCATAAAAATTAAGGCAGAAATAAATGCAAAAGAAACAAAAGAGACCATAGCAAAAATCAACAAAGCTGAAAGCTCGTTCTCTGAAAGGACAAATAAAATTGACAAACCATTAGCCAGACTCATCAAGAAACAAAGGGAGAAGAATCAAATCAACAAAATTAGAAATGAAAATGGAGAAATCGCAACTGACAACACAGTAATACAAAGGATCATAAGAGACTACTATCAGCAACTCTATGCAAATAAAATGGACAACTTGGAAGAAATTGACAAATTCTTAGAAAAGTATAACTTTCCAAAACTGAACCAGGAAGAAATAGAAAATCTTAATAGACCCATCACAAGCACAGAAATCGAAACTGTAATCAGAAATCTTCCAGCAAACAAAAGCCCAGGTCCAGACAGCTTCACAGCTGAATTCTACCAAAAATTTAGAGAAGAGCTAACACCTATCCTACTCAAACTCTTCCAGAAAATTGCAGAGGAAGGTAAACTTCCAAACTCATTCTATGAGGCCACCATCATCCTAAAACCAAAACCAGACCAAGATGCCACAAAAAAAGAAAACCACAGGTCAATAACACTGATGAACATAGATACAAAAATCCTTAACAAAATTCTAGCACACAGAATCCAACAACATATTTAAAAGATCATACATCATGACCAAGTGGGCTTTATCCCAGGGATGCAAGGATTCTTTAATAACCACAAATCAATCAATGTGATACACCACATTAACAAATTGAAAGATAAAAACCATATGATTATCTCAATAGATGCAGAGAAAGCCTTTGACAAAATTCAACATCTATTTATGATAAAAACCCTCCAGAAAGCAGGAATAGAAGGAACATACCTCAACATAATAAAACCCATATATGACAAACACACAGCAAACATTATCCTTAATGGTAAAAAATTGAAAGCGTTTCCCCTAAAGTCAGGAATAAGACAAGGGTGCCCACTCTCACCACTACTATCCAACATAGCTTAGGAAGTTTTTGCCACAGCAATCAAAGCAGAAAAAGAAATAAAAAGAATCCAGATTGGAAAAGAAGTAAAACTCTCACTGTTTGCAGATGACATAATCCTCTACATAGAAAACCCTAAAGACTCCACCAGAAAATTATAAGAGCTAATCAATGAATATAGGGAAGTTGCAGGATATAAAATCAAGACATAGAAATCTCTTGAATTCCTATACACTAACAATGAGGAAAGAGATATTAAGGAAACAATTCCATTCACCATTGAAATGAAAAGAATAAAATACTTAGGAATATATCTACCTAAAGAAACTAAAGACTTATATATAGAAAATTATAAAACACTGGTGAAAGAAATCAAAGAAGACTAATAGATGGAGAAATATACTGCGTTCATGGATTGGAAGAATCTATATAGTGAAAATGAGTATACTACCCAAGGCAATCTATAGATTCAATGCAATCCCTATCAAGCTACCAACGGTATTTTTTAGAGAACTAGAACAAATAATTTCACAATTTGTGTGGAAACACAAAAAACCTCAAATAGCCAAAGCAATCTTGGGAAAGAAGAATGAAACTGGAGGAATCAAACTGCCTGACTTCAGGCTCTACTATAAAGCCACAGTCATCAAGACAGTATGGTACTGGCACAAAGACAGAAATATAGATCAATGGAACAAAATAGAAAGCTCAGAGATAAATCCATGTGCCTATGGACACGTTATCTTCGACAAAGGAGGCAAGAATATACAATGGAGAAAAGACAATCTCTTTAACAAGTGGTGCTGGGAAAACTGGTCAACCACTTATAAACGAATGAAACTAGAATACTTTCTAACACCATACACAAAAATAAACTCAAAATGGATTAAAGATCTAAATGTGAGACCAGAAACTATAAAACTCATAGAGGAAAACACAGGCAAAACACTCTCTGACATAAATCACAGCAGGATCCTCTATGACCCACCTCCCAGAGTAATGGAAATAAAAGCAAAAATAACCAATGGGGCCTAATTAAGCTTAAAAGCTTTTGCACAAAGAAGGAAACTCTAAGCAAGGTGAAAAGACAGTCTTCAGAATGGGAGAAAATAATAGCAAATGAAGCAACTGACAAAGAATTAATCTCAAAAATATACAAGCAACTCCTTCAGCTCAATTCCAGAAAAATAAATGACCCACTCAAAAATGGGCCAAAGAACTAAATAGACATTTCTCCAAAGAAGACATACAGATGGCTAACAAACACATGAAAAGATGCTCAACATCACCATTATCAGAGAAATGCAAATCAAAACCACAATGCGGTACCATCTCATGCTGGTCAGAATGGCTGATATCAAAAAGTCTACAAACAATAACTGCTGGAGATGGTGTGGAGAAAAGGGAATCCTCTTACACTGTTGCTGGGAATACAAACTACTACAGCCACTATGGATAACAGTGTGGAGATTCCTTAAAAAACTGGAAATGGAACTGCCTTATGACCCAGCAATCCCACTGCTGAGTATACACACCAAGGAAACCAGAATTGAAAGATAAATGTGTACCCCAATGTTCATCACAGCACTGTTTATAATAGCTGGGACATGGAAGTAACCTAGATGTCCATCAGCAGATGAATGGATAAGAAAGCTATGGTACATATACACAATGGAATATTACTCAGCCATGAAAAACAATGCATTTGAATCAGTTCTAATGAGGTGGATGAAACTGGAGCCTATTATACAGAGTGAAGTAAGCCAGAAAGAAAAACACCAATACAGTATACTAACACATATATGTGGAATTTAGAAAGATGGGAATGATGATCCTATATGCAAGACAGCAAAAGAAAGACAGATGTATACAACAGTCTTTTGGACTCTGTGGGAGAAGGCGAGGGTGGGATGATTTAAGATAATAACATTGAAACATGTATATTATCATACGTGAAACAGATTGCCAGTCCAGGTTCGATGCATAAGACAGGGTGCTCAGGGCTGGTGCACTGGGATGACCCTGAGGGATGAGATGGGGACAGAGGTCGGAGGAGGATTCAGGATGGGGAACACATGTGCATTCATGGCTGATTCAGGTCAAGGTATGGCAAAACCACTACAATATTGTAAAGTAATTAGCCTCCAATTAAAATAAATAAATTAATTAAACTAAAAAAATAAATGGAATTGAGCTAGTTTCAAAAAGATTAAGTTTTCTCTTTGCCTGTTGATAATCACAGATTTAAGGGCAGCCACTTTGGAAACTTCCCTGGTGGCTCAGACACTAAAGAATCTGCCTGTAATGTAGGAGATCTGGGTTCAATTCCTGGATTGGGAAGAGACTCTGGAGAAGGAAATGACAATCCACTCCAATATTCTTGCCTGGAGAATTCCATGCACAATGGAGTCTGGAGGGCTACACTCCATGGGGTCACAAAGAGTTGGACTGAGCTACTAACACTTTCACTTTCAGTGTGGAAACCACACAGAGACCGGACAAGATGTGAATAAATCAATGCATGCCATTTCAAGTCAGAACAAATAGCATGTGGATATCAGTGGTTCCACATTAATGATATTACTTCCTGCATATCAACCTAGTGGAAGTGATGGAATTTATCTTGAGCTACTTAAAAGATAATGTTGTTAAAGTACTGCACTCAATATGCCAGCAAATTTGGAAAACTCAGCAGTGACCACAGGAATGGAAATGGTCAGTTTTCATTCCAATCCCAGAGAAAAACAATGTCAAAGACTATTCAAACTACCGTACAATTGTGCTCATTTCACATGCTAGCAAAATTATGCTCAAAATCCTTCAATCTAGGCTTCAGTAGTATGGGAACTGATAAATTTCAGATGTAACAGCTGGATTTAGAAAAGGCAGAGAAACCAGAGATCAAATTGCCAACATCCATTGGATCATAGAGAAAGCAAGGGAATTCCAGAAAAATATCTACTTATACTTCATTGACTATGCTAAAGCCTTTGACTGTGTGGATCACAGTAAAGTGTGGAAAATTCTTCAAGAGATGTGAATACTAGACCACCTTATCTGCCTCCGAGAAATCTGGATGCAGGTCAAGAAGCAACAGTTAGAACCAGACATGGAAAAATAGACTGGTTCCAAATTGGGAAAAGAGTAGGTCAACGCTGTACACTGTCACCCTGCTTATTTAACTAATATGCAGAGGACATCATGCAAAATGGTGGGCTGGATGAAGCACAGCTGAAATCAAGATTGTGGGAAGAAATATCAATAACCTCAGATATGTAGATGATACTACCCTAATGTCAGAAAGCAGAGAGGATAAAGAGCCTCTTGATGAAAGCGAAAGAAAAGAATGAAAAAGCTGGCTTAAAACTCAACATTCAGAAGACAAAGATCATGGCATCCAGTTTCATTTAACCATGGTAAATAGATGGGGAAGCAATGGAAACAGTGAGAGAATTTATTTCCTTGGGCTCCAAAATCACTGCAAGTGGTGACTGCAGTCATGAAATTAAAAGTCACTTGCTCCTTGGAAGGAAGGCTATCACCAACCTAGACTGTATATTAAAAAGCAGATATTATTTTCTCAACAAAGTTCCATCTAGTGAAAGCCATGGTTTTTCCAGTGGTCATGTATGGATGTAAGAGTTGGACCATAAAGAAAGCTGAACACTGAAGTATTGATGCTTTTGAAATGTGGTGCTGGAGAAGACTCTAGACAGTCCCTTGGACTGCAAAGAGATCCAATCAGTCAATCCTAAAGGAAATCAGACCTGAATATTCACTGGAAGAAGTGATGCTGAAGCTGAAACTCTAATATTTTGGCCACCTGATATGAAGAACTGACTCATTGGAAAAGACCCTGATGCTGGGAAAGATTGAAGAGAGGAGGATCGGGGGACAACAGAGGATGAGATGGTTGGATGGCCTCACTAACTCAATGGACCTTAGTTTGAGCAAGCTCCAGGACTTGGTGACATACAGGGAAACCTGGCATGCTGCAGTCCATGGGGTCACAAAGAGTTGGACACAATTGGGTGACTGAACTGAATGGAAGAGGGGAGAAGTATAGAAGCTGAATATTTTAGTGGATGTAAAATATTCTCCTAGGATATGATATATATTTTGGATTTTCATATTCTATTTCCCAAAGTGAGACACCTGGCCAAAATCAAGGTCACTGGGTTAAGAATATTTATTTTTCCTGCAAAGAGGCACACGGAAATGGATAAATGTGTAGAGTTTTCTAAAGTGGTGAAAGTAAATGTTTTAGGAAAACATAGTGGGCTTTACCACAGTGGAAAGGGGAGGGTGCAACTTTATATGGAGACTTAGAATAGGAGTCACTGAGAAGATAACATCTGAACGAAGCTTTGAAGATGGAGGTAAATGTATTAGCCACATTAATATCAGGAGACACAGCCTATATGAAGATCCTGAGGGCTTGGATATAGTAAGATATTTAATTTTTTATACAATTTTAAAGATTACCTTCCACTTACAATTATTACAAAATACTAGATATATTCCCCATGTTGTATGATACATCTTTGAACCTATATTATACCCAACAATTTTTACCTCCCACTCCCATGCCCCTATATGGCCCCTCTCTCCTCTCTCCACTAGTAAAGTGAAATGAAGTGAAGTGAATTGAGAGTCACTCAGTCATGTCTGACTCTTTGTGACCTTGGAATTCTCCAGGCCAGAATACTGGAGTGGGTAGCCTTTCCCTTCTCCAAGGGATCTTCCCAACCCAGGGATCAAACCCAGGTCTCCCACATTGCAGGCAGATTCTTTACCAACTGAGCCACAAGGGAAGTTCAAGAATACCTGAGTGGGTAGCCTATCCCTCCTCCAGCAGATTTCCTGACCCAAGAATCGACTGGGGTCTCCTGCATTTCAGGTGGATTCTTTACCAACTGAGCTATCAAGGAAGCCCCCGCTGGTAACACTAGTTTGTTCTCTGTATCTGTGAGTCTCTTTTTCTTACATTCAGTTCAGTTCAGTTCAGTTGCTTAGTCAGGTCCAACTCTTTGCCACCCCATGGACTGCAGCACGCCAGGTTTCCCTGTACATCACCAACTCCTGGAGCTTGCTCAAACTCATGTCCATTGAGTTGGTGAGGCCATCCAATCATCTCATCCTCTGTTGTCCCCTTCTTCTCCTGCCTTCGATCTTTCCCAGTATCAAGTTTTTTTCGAATGAGTCAGTTCTTCCCATCAGATGGCCAAAGTATTAGAGTTTCAGCTTCAGGATCAGTCCTTCCAATGAATATTCAGGACTGATTTCCTTTAGGATTGACTTGTTGGATCTCCTTGCAGTTCAAAGGACTCTCAAGAGTCTTCTCCAACACCACAGTTCAAAAGCATCAACTCTTCAGCACTCAGCTTTCTTTATAGTCCAATTCTCATATACATACATGACTAATGGAAAAAAACATAGCTTTCACTAGATGGACCTTTGTCGGCAAAGTAATGTCTCTGCTTTTAAGTAGGCTGTGTAGATTAGTCATAGCTTTCCTTTCAAGGAGCAAGTGTCTTTTAATTTCATGGCTGTAGGAATCATCTGCAGTAATTTTGGAGCCCAAGAAAATAAAGTCTGTCAGTGTTTCCATTGTTTCCTCATTTTCCATGAAGTAATGGGACTGGATACCATGAGCTTCCTTTTTTGAATGTTGACCTTTTAGCCAGCATTTTAATTCTCTTCTTTCAGTTTCATCAAGAGGCTCTTCAGTTCCTCTTACTTTCTGCCATAAGGGTGGTGTCATCTGCATATGTGAGGTTATTGATATTTCTCCCTGCAGTCTTGATTCCAGCTTGTTCTTCATCCAGGCCGGCATTTCACATGATGTACATTTCGCATGAAAGTGAAAGTGAAAAGTGAAAGTCAAGTTGCTCAGGCGTGTCTGACTCCTTGTGACCCCATGGACGGTAGCCTACTAGCCTCTGCGGTCCATGGGCTTTTCCAGGCAAGAATACAGGAGTGGGCTGCCATTTCTTTCTCCAGGGGATCTTCCCAACCCAGGGATCGAACCAGGTCTCCTGCATTTCAGACAGACGCTTTACCATCTCCTTTCCCAATTTGGAACCAGTCTGCTTTTCCATGTTGTTCCATGTTCGGTTCTATCTGTTGCTTTTTATCTGCATACATATTTCTCAACAGGTAGGTAGAGTGGTCTGTATTCCCATCTCTTCAAGAAATTTTGTTGTGTTTTTCAAGTTCCACATATAAATGATATTATATGGGATTTATCTTTCTCTGACTTACTTCACTGTTGCTTCTATGTTTATCAGTAAAATTGGCCTATAATTTTCTTTTTGTAATATCTTTGTCAGGTTTTGACATCAAGTTGCCTCCTAGAATGAGTTTGGAAATGTTCCTTCCTCTGCAATTTTTTGGAATACTTTCAGAAAGATAGATGTTACTCTGCCATCATTAAAAAAGAAAAAAAAAAAAAAAACTTTTAGTACCTGAAACAAAGCTAGACCTATAAAGGGCATGTAGTAAACATTTTTTGGCTTAAAAAATGAGTAATTCATCACAATAAGTCTTAGATGAAAAAGAAATGAAAGGGAAATCTCCTTTTAATCGTATTAACTTTTCTTTAAGAGGAATTTTTCTAAGTGTTTTCTTCTGATTCAAATAATTTCTTGGAAATAGTCTTTCCAAAACAGGATAGAATTCATGGTTTTTGAAATAATGATGAGTCTTTAGGTACATATGGCATATAAAGATTAGAAAGTAGCACCTGCATAAAGTTATGAAGTAAAAATATGAACATTAAGATGTGCCATGTCTACCTAATTAGAGAGATTAATTGTAACAGTAGAAATTAAACTATAATTTGGGTTCTAGGATTATCCCTTGAGTTTCATTATGATTAGCATGACTCACCCATAATTGCTTCTACCAACATGGTTTTGCCAAGCTGCCAGACAGACAAGCCCATTGGCTTGGTTTAAATCCAGGCCTCTTACAGACTAATGGCCTAGAGAGCTATCATTACTTCCACTCTAAAATTGCTCTGGAGATAATTTTAGTCTTATTCAATTACTCCTTGACTCTCATGTTAAGGAAAGTACTTTGGAAAAAGCATATTTAGAATATTCTTGAATCCTTAGCTTCTTAAAGCTTAGAGAATTTTTATAAAATAATTTTAAAATTCAAAATGTTACAGCTGTGTGTATTTTATAAAGACTCACTAAGCCATACACTTGATTTACACACTTTTATATTTACATTATTTTTATATATCTAACCAACTTTAACAAAATATTTATTTAAAACACTAAAGTATTAAATATATGTAGACTCTTAGAGAATCAAAACACTGAAAAAATACATCAAAATTTGAAAGTAATAAAAGTATGTGTACATTTTAATTCTTTCTTTTTAAAAAATCTATTGTCAATCTCTATTTCCTTGTATTACATTAAATCAATAGCATGAATAAACTTCTGAATATGCCCCAATTTTTTCAAAAGAGATTTAGTTACTCTTTCTTTGAACACTTTCTTGACTTTCTAGGTTTCTTCTTAGCCTCTACTTCAGCCTAGTAAAAAGGTTGGGGTACAATTTATAGATCCCTTCATAAATACAGTCAACTTTTCCTATTAAAATGAGGAAAAGAAACCAAAACCTCGGTATTGTGACAAATCATATTTTATTCTCTATACAGACTATATGCATTTAATTTCCATTTAAAAGCAGAGATCCTTAAATTTTATAACTCAACATTCTTCATTATTTGAGGATAATATATAGATTATTCTCGGTACATTCCAAAATCTATTTGTCAGGATGGGGGAAAATGCCATGTGACACACACACTGGAAGACTATGAATAAATGACTCCACTGGGGGAATAATATTTAAAATAATTATTGTCTGCTGCTATGTAAGTGTCTCTCAGTGAGAGACTAAATGATTGGCCATGTGAAAGGGCCGACAAGAAGACTATTGCATTTAGAAGTTAGTTTTAACAGACTGGCAATGTTTAAAGTTGTGAAAAGATAGAGTTTAAGGACTGAATTTTAAAAGGGCTGAATTAATCTGACTGTACCATGGCAATAGCACGAACATGTAACCTCTTATTTAGCCAATAGCTAAGCTCCCATTGCATGAGTTAGACATTCCAAGACAAAGCAGAAAGAGATGTGTTAAAGATTAGACTTGCAAATTTTAGAATACATAGTGTCAGTCTAGTGATGTTAAAACATCCATTTAGAATAACTCACAGAGTAACTGTAGCATATTACAAAGTGAAATCATGAATATGCAATCAGCAAATGGTTCTGGAGCCTGATCACCATCTCTGTCAATTATAGCAGTCACTTTCTGTGATGGTACCTTGGCACTTTGACAGTGATTATACCTTTCCATGATGTATTGCAGATATTATGCTTCAGTTGTTTACAAATAGAACCATATCTTACTCTTTCACTGTAAGAATAGTATTTTAAATGAGGAAAATATTCCTCATAATAAATCTTCCACTTAAGTCACTCATGCACAATCATATGGGGAATATCTTAAATGTCACTACCACATAACAAAAGCAACTTCCTAAAATCCTTCTTTATATTTTCTTAAAACTGAAGTAATATGGAGAGTTTTCAATTTAAATGAAAAGAAACTGCATAAAAGATTAATTTACAACACAGTGCCCATTACTCTAAAGGTGTAGGTTAATAAAAGAGAAATCCATTTTTAAATATGAAGCAAAATTCCAAGAGAGAGATACAAGCATCAATCATGGCAAAATTATCCAGATGAGGTATACTTCAACTTCTTCACTTATCTTACCCCAAATCACTTATTTGTTTATTTGTAGGTATCAATATTGTCTCAAAATGCAACTGCAAGTAATTTGCTTAGGTTGTCATTTCCTCCAATGTTAGTTATCTAAATTTAAAGTAAAAGTATGGGAAACTAAATTATCAGCTTATTTCTCAACTTTTTACTTAATTTTATCTGTGTATCCATATCAATAAAACTCCAATATTTAAGTCTGCTACAGTATATGCAAACCTATTTAGATATCTTTAAATATCTAGGATTTTGCTATCCAAATGAATATACAGTCATTAAGACAGTATGGTACTGGCACAAAGACAGAAATATAGATCAATGGAACAAAATAGGAAGCCCAGAGATAAATCCACACACCTATGGACACCTTATCTTCAACAAAGGAGGCAAGAATATACAATGATTAAAGACAATCTCTTTAACAAGTGCTGCTGGGAAAACTGGTCAACCACTTGTAAAAGAATGAAACTAGAACACTTTCTAACACCATTCACAAAAATAAACTCAAAATGGATTAAAGATCTAAATGTAAGATCAGAAACTATAAAACTCCTAGAGGAGAACATAGGCAAAACACTCTCCAGCATAAATCACAGTAAGGATCCTCTATGACCCACCTCCCAGAATACTGGAAATAAAAACAAAAATAAACAAATGGGATCTAATTAAAATTAAAAGCTTCTGCACAACAAAGGAAAATATAAGCAAGGTGAAAAGACAGCCTTCTGAATGGGAGAAAATACTAGCAAATGAAGCAACTGACAAACAACTCATCTCAAAAATATACAAGCAACTTATGCAGCTCAATTCCAGAAAAATAAATGACACAATCAAAAAATGGGCCAAAGAACTAAATAGACATTTCTCCAAAGAAGACATATGGATGGCTAACAAACACATGAAAAGATGCTCAACATCACTCATTATCAGAGAAATGCAAATCAAGACCACAATGAGGTACCATTTCACACCAGTCAGAATGGCTGCAATCCAAAAGTCTACAAGCAATAAATGCTGGAAAGGGTGTGGAGAAAAGGGAACCCTCTTACACTGTTGGTGGGAATGCAAACTAGTACAGCCACTATGGAGAACAATGTGGAGATTCCTTAAAAAACTGGAAATAGAACTGCCTTATGACCCAGCAATCCCACTACTGGGCATACACACTGTGGAAACCAGAATTGAAAGAGACACGTGTACCCCAATGTTCATCGCAGCACTGTTTATAATAGCCAGGACATGGAAGCAACCTAGATGTCCATCAGCAGATGAATGGATAAGAAAGCTGTGATACATATACACAATGGAGTATTACTCAGCCATTAAAAAGAATACATTAGAATCAGTTCTAATGAAGTGGATGAAACTGGAGCCAACTCTACAGAGTGAAGTAAGCCAGAAAGAAAAACACCAATACAGTATACTAACACATATATATGAAATTTAGAAGGATGGCAATGATAACCCTCTATGCGAGACAGCAAAAGAGACACAGATGTATAGAACAGACTTTTGGACTCTGTGGGAGAGTGAGAGGGTGGGATGATTTGGGAGAATGGTATTGAAACATGTAAGAAATGAATCGTCAGTCTAGGTTTGATGCGGGATACAGAATGCTTGGGGCTGGTGCACGGGGATGACCCAGAGAGATGATATAGGGAGGGAGGTGGGAGGGGGGTTCAGGATTGGGAACTCATGTACACACATGGCAGATTCATGTTGATGTATGGCAAAACCAATACAGTATTGTAAAGTAAAATAAAGTAAAAAAAAAAAATTTCTGGGTGGTGAAATCACAGATAATTCTTTTCTTCAGAATTATTTTTTCAGACTTTCTACAGTCAACATGTATTGTATGTAGGACTGGGCGGGGGGATTGAAATAATTTGAGAGGTATAAAACAACAAAAAAAGAAAATGCATATGAATTTAGATGTAATTATTTGTAATTTTCTACCTATATAAGGTTTTATAGGTTCAATACTTATGTTTAATCATTGATTTAGGAAGTTCAGAAGTTCATACTTATGGGATAGTAAAACTAATATAAACTGTGGAAATCATATTGTTTAAATCACTGTCCAATTATCTCCTTTCTATGCAAACATTTTTAAGAGTGAAATTTGTTACAGGTCCCATAGCTTGAGTCAAAAATCAGATCTTCAAATAAGAAGATAATTACTAGAGAGGGAGGGAAATAAAAGGAGAGGGGAGGAAATTATGGGACTGTGTGAAACTAAAGCTTTAGATTAAACAGAGTTGTGGAATGATTTAGATCTTGAAATGCTCCTCTCACAATAATTGGATAGTTCTCCCAAACAAGAGTGACTAAACCCTGGTACAGGACATTAAACAAAACCTTAGATAAGAGAACAAGCTATAGAATTAAAAAAAATAAATACTAGCATTTCAGCTCAGCTTTTTCTGTAACATTTCCCTATAGTCCACCTCCTTTAACATATAGCAAAGGTTACATCACAAAAAATAACCACTCATAAAACACCACTCACAAAATAGTGCCCATTTTGGAGAAATGGCTTCATACCCAATAAGAAAAGAAATAAGAATTACCAGGACTACTTTAGAGAAAAGGGTTTATGAAAGCTACTGCAAAAATGTAATAAAGAAAGAATGGTATAGAAATTCTACTCCATACGTATGAAATAGGAAAAACCAGAACATAGTACACATAATAGGAAAAAGGTTGATGAAGATCTCAGCTCTGAGGAAAATATGAATTGAAAGTTATTTCTAATCACTTCAAAATCTAGAACAATTTAGATTTGATTCAATAATATTAGGTTTCAAATATGAGATTAAAAATTGTATTTGAGATCACAGATTTCCAAAAACATAGACACAAAATAACAATAATCCTAAACTGAAAAACACTTTTAGAAACAGCAATTAACTGCATAGTCACTATTGAAACTGAGATCTTTTCACAGAGGAAAAGACTGAGATAACTCCATCCAATGTAAAGCAAAGATTTTGTCATTCAGAGAGAACCTGTTAATAAGCAATATAGATAGGTGTAAGGAAAATGGGTGTATCTGAAGTAGAAAACTCACCAAATGCAATGGAAGACACATTCAGATATTGATGAAAATCTTAACCTAAAATGAGAAAAATCTAAACCTGTAAATCAAATGAGTATAATATTTAAGTGAAGTGAAAGTCACTCAGTCATGTCCTCCTCTTTGCGACCACACGGACTGTAGCCCACCAGTCTCCTCTGTCCATGGGATTTCCCAGGCAAGAATACTGGAGTGGGTTGCTGTGTCCATAAAAAATAAGACACAGACTATCAAGATATTTTATTTAAGTTACCATTGAAAAGGAAGCAATCAACAAAAAGAATAAGACCAACTAGCATCAGAGTCACCTAAAACTCATCAATACCATATGATAAAGCAATGTTTTAAAATGATGCTCACAATAAAGTACTTGAGGTCCTGGCTAGTACAACAAGAAAAAAAAGTAAGTAAAAGTTATATCTATTGTAAATAGATTTTTTCAATCTATTTATTGAAAAAATAAATCTTTTTCTTTGAAGATGACATGATTGTCTATATAGAAAATAAACAAATTGAGAAAAAAACAAACTCTTAGAACTAATAAGTGAGTATAACAAATTTGCATGACACAAGATTAATATGAAAAAGTTAACAGCTTTCCTATATACCAGCAATGAGCAACTGGAAAATCAAAAAAATCTAATTAAATATAATTTACAATAGTACAAAAAATAAATATTTATGTATAAATTTCACAAAATATGTCCAGTATCTATATGTGAAAAGCTATAAAACTGTGATAAAAGAAATCAAAGATCTAAATAAATGGAGAGAATACCCATGTTCATGGAATGAAAGATTTAATATTGCTAAAACATCAGTTATTCCAAACTTGATTTGTAGATTCAGTGCAATCTCAGTCAAAAAGCCAGTAAGTTATTTCATGCATATTGACAAACCAGCTCTAAAGTCTATATGAAAAGGTACTAGATTTCAAGATTAGTCTAAGATTAGTAATTAACACACCGTGGCACTGACAAAGAATAGACACTTAGATCAGTGGAACAAAATAGAAAGCCCAAAACAGAAATAGACTCACACAGATTAATTCAACTGATCTTTGACAAAGGAGTAAAGGCAATTCAAGAGAGAGGAAAAAAAAAAAGCTGTTTTTTTAACAAGTGGTACTAGAATAATTACATGTTCATATGGCCAAAAATAACCTAAATAACAGACCTCACAACATTTCACAAATTTACTTCAAAATGAAACATAAATTTAAATGGAAAATTGTAAAAATTGTAGAAGAATAAGTATGAGAAAATCTAGATGACCTTTTATTTGGTGATGAGTACACAAGTTGGAATCAAGATTGCCGGGAGAAATATCAATAACCTCAGACATGCAGATGACACCACCCTTATGGCAGAAAGTGAAGAGGAGCTAAAAAGCCTCTTGATGAAAGTGAAAGAGGAGAGTGAAAAAGTTGGCTTAAAGCTCAACATTCAGAAAACGAAGATCATGGCATCTGGTCCCATCACTTCATGGGAAATAGATGGGGAAACAGTAGAAACAGTGTCAGACTTTATTTTGGGGGGCTCCAAAATCACTGCAGATGGTGACTGCAGCCATGAAATTAAAAGACGCTTACTCCTTGGAAGAAAAGTTATGACCAACCTAGAGAGTATATTCAAAAGCAGAGACATTACTTTGCCGACTAAGGTCCGTCTAGTCAAGGCTATGGTTTTTCCTGTGGTCATGTATGGATGTGAGAGTTGGACTGCAAAGAAGGCTGAGCGCCAAAGAATTGATGCTTTTGAACTGTGGTGTTGGAGAAGACTCTTGAGAGTCCCTTGGACTGCAAGGAGATCCAACCAGTCCATTCTGAAGGAGATCAACCCTGGGATTTCTTTGGAAGGAATGATGCTAAAGCTGAAACTCCAGTACTTTGGCCACCTCATGTGAAGAGCTGACTTATTGGAAAAGATTCTGATGCTGGGAGAGATTGGAGGCAGGAGGAGAAGGGGACGACCCAGGATGAGATGGCTGGATGGCATCACCAACTCGATGGACATGAGTCTGAGTGAACTCTGGGAGTTGGTGATGGACAGGGAGGCCTGGTGTGCTGCGATTCATGGGATCGCAAAAAGTTGGACATGACTGAGCGACTGAACTGAACTTGCATGAAATGTTCCCTTTGTATCTCTAATTTTTTTTGAAGACATCTCTAGTCTTTCCCATTCTATTGTTTTCCTTTATTTCCTTGCACTGATCACTGAGGAATGCTTTCTTATCTCTCTTTGCTATTCTTTGGAACTCTGCATTCAAATGGGTTTATCTTTCCTTTTCTCCTTTGCTTTTTGCTTCTCGTCTTTTCACAGCTATTTGTAAGTCCTCCTCAGACAGCCATTTTGCTTTTTTGCATTTCTTTTTGGGGGTATGTTCTTCATATGGTCCTATATGGTCTCCATATAGGTGAGTAGCTCTCCTGAAAGAGCTTCCCTGGTGTCTCAGTGGTAAAGAATCTCCCTGCCAATGCAGGAAACACAGGTTTGATCCCTGGGTCAAGAAGATCCCCTGGAAAAGGAAATGGCAGCCCACTCCACGATTGTTGGAACTTGTCTGGTGGCTCAGATGTTAAGGAATCTGTCTGAAATGCAGGAGACCTGAGTTCAATCCCTGAGTTGGGAAGATCCCCTGGAGAAGGTAATGACTACCCACCCCAATATTCTTACCTAGGGAATCCCATGGATACAGAAGCCTGATGGGCTACAATTCATGGAGTCGCAAGAGTTGGACATGACTTAGCCACTAAACAACAACCACAACAACAAATCTCTTCTGAGAATAGTCAAAAAAAAAAAAAAAAAATTCCTGTAACTATGCCATGTGGAAAGGACAAATTATCATGACAAAGTGGTATTTATTCCAAAAGTAAAAGAATTAACATTCAAATATTAATAAATATAATTCACTACATTAAAAAATAAGGGACATATTATGTCAATAAAATTCACTATCTTTTCATGATTAATACATTCCAAAATTTGAAAAAAACTTCACTTGATTTACATCATTTACAAAAATCATCAGCCAACATTATATGTAATCATGCAATCCTGAATACTTTCCCAAAGAATACAGAAATTAGACATGATATCCACTCTCAATCATTCTATCAACATTGTACTGATGATGTAACCAGTCTAAGAAAAAATAATATAAGCTATCAGATTTCGAATATGTGGTCAGTCAGTCAGTTCAGTCACTCAGTTGTGTCCGACTCTTTGTGACCCCATGAATCACAGCACGCCAAGGCTCCCTGTCCATCACCAATTCCCGGAGTTTACCAAACTCATGTCCATCGAGTCGGTGATGCATCTAGCCATCTCATCCTCGGTCGTCCCCTTCTCCTCCTGCCCCCAATCCCTCCCAGCATCAGAGTCTTTTCCAGTGAGTCAACTCTTCCCATGAGGTGGCCAAAGTATTGCAGTTTAAGCTTTAGCATCAGTCCTTCCAAAGAACACCCAGGACTGATCTCCTTTAGGATGGACTGGTTGGATCTCCTTGCAGCCCAAGGGACTGTTAAGAGTCTTCTCCAACACCACAGTTCAAAAAAGAGTCTTCTCCAACACCACAGTTCAAAAGCATCAATTCTTTGGCACTCAGCTTTCTTCACAGTCCAACTCTCACATGCATACATGACCACTGGAAAAACCATAGCCTTGTTACATTAATGGCCCCAATTCTCCACTCTTCCCTATGTCTGTGCCTTTTGCATGTAAATTATGTAATAATTTTAAGTTCTCAGCCACTCTGAGCAGGAGATTACACCCAGCCCTAAACACTGCAATCAGCCATGCAGTACGCTTTGTCCAGTGGACTATTAGCAAACAAGTCACAAGAAAGGTGTTTGACCATTGCTTACACAATTGGACTTGTTTTCCTTTGTACCTTTATTCTCACATGACAACTTGCCTAAGTTATTCTGTTGGATGGATGTAAGAAAGGTATGGATCTGAACTGTAGCACACCAGCTGATAGCCTACCCACCTCAGTAAATAGCCAGCCAATTTCAGTCATGTGAGCAATTCAGCAAAGATGAAGGAGGAAACAATGTGTAAATCTCTGATTTGCAAACTGATAGACTAAACAATTATTAGCAAGTGAGTTTCAAGGCAGCTCTCTATACAGCATTATTGAGGCAATACATAACTAATACAGAGAAAGAAAGCACAAGTATTTTAATTCCAAGATGATATTTCAGTATGCAGAAAATCTAAAGAATCTACAAATCAATGTAATTCACAAATAGATTAACAAAGTTGGTTGAATCTAAAGTCAATATTGGGCTTCCCAGATGGTTCAGTGGTAAAGATCCGCCTGCAGTGCAGAAGCCACAGGAGACCCGGGTTTGATCCCTGGGTCAGGAAGATCCCCTAAAGGAAAAGGCAACCCACTCCAGTATTCTTGTCTGGGAAATCCCCTGGACAGAGGAGCTTGGTGGGCCACAGTCCAAGGGATGGCAAAGAGTCAGAAATGAGTGAGCACACACACGAAGTTAATATTAAAAATTTATTTGTGTTTATATATACTGGCCAGAAGCATTTGTAAATGAACTTTAAAAATCATTTAAAATACTGCAAAAAATACACATACTTAAAAAATGATTCTAGTAAAAGATGTGAAAGACTCATATACTGAAAGTAATGGAACGTTTAGAGAAACTAAAGAATTCTTAAATTACTGGAGAGTTTGATAAAGGCTCGATATTGTTAAAATGTCAAATAGCCCAAAGTTGAGATACAAATTCAATGCAGTTGCAGTCAACTTCTCAGCAAGTCTTTGGTGTAATAGGTTGAACTTATCACATAATTTATACTAAAATGTAAAAGTCCTAAAAAAGTTAAGTCAATCTTTAAAAATGCAGTTATGAGAGGCCTTACACTCCTAATTTCAGGAAATTGTAAGGTTCATTAATTAAGGAAGGAGTTAGTTGCACAATGTTAGGCAAATATATCAGTTGAGAAAAGAACACCTAGAAATATATCCACACCCACAGAGTAACCTGATTTAGTCACCTTATTAGTAGAGGAGAGGATGGCCAGAAATTCTTTATAAGTTATGCCAGAATGACTGGTTAACCACATGAAAAAATTATGAACCTTGAGACTTATCTCATACCTTACTCAAAAATTAATTTGAGTTTGATCTTTGACCTAAATATAAAACTAAAACCATCAAATTTCTAGAAGAAAACATGGGACAATATCTACATGACCTGAGTGCAGACAAAACTTTTTGTACAGGAAAGAACACAAATATAAAAGAATAAAATAAATTTCATCAAAATTAACAACTTCTTTCCTCTAAAGAAAAGTAAAGTCCCTCAGTCGTGTCCTTCTCTTTGCAACCCATGGACTGTAGCCTACCAGGCTCCTCCATCCATGGGATTTTCCAGGCAATAGTACTGGAGTGGGTTGCCATTTCCTTCTCTAGGGGATCTTCCTGACCCAGGGATCAAACCAGGGTCACCCACATTGTAGACAGACCCTTTACCGTCTGAGCCACCAGGGAAGTCCTATCTTTCCTCAAAATCATGATCAAACAGTGAATAGGCAAGCCACAGACTGGGAAAAACATTAAAATACAAATATCTGAAAAGGGTTTATATGAAGAATATAATGAATCCCAGGGACGGGGGAATCTGGTGGGCTGCCGTCTATGGGGTCGCACAGAGTCGGACACGACTGAAGCAACTTAGCAGCAGCAGCAGCAGCACACATCAATAAGGAAAAGACAAATAAACTTTAAAATAATGAAAAGATACTTAATAATGCACAATATTCAAATGCCCAAAAAGGATATGAAAAGGAACTCAAGATCATTACTATCATTATTCATCACAGAAATGAAAATTAAATATAAACAGATTTTAATTACATTCTCACCAGAATGTTTAAATTTAAAAAAATGACAATGTTAAGTGATGATAAAGATGTGGAGAATAGTTAAGTCTCATCCATTGCTAGAGAGGGGAAACATTTTTACACTCATTTTTGAAAACACTTGGACATTATCTACTAAAATAAAATATAGCCTACTGTGCGATAGAGCAATTTCTCTCTCCTTGATACAGACTCAGACAAATCTGTGCATATGTCCACAAAGGGACATGTATAATAATGCTAAGAGCAGTTTTATTCACAGTAGCCAAAACCTAGAAGCAATTCAACAATAGGAGAATAGATAAAGAAATTATATTTTCATACAAAGTGATATTGCACAATCATACTAAGAAGAATCTATTAAAAGAGGTTATAATATAAATGAATCTCTAAAACACTAGGTGTGCAAAAGTATAGCAAGTATAATAAAACTATTTTATTATTTTAAATTCTTATGAATTTGAAAGTCAGGGATAATAACCAAATTCTATTTTTGTTATCCTGTCATCAGTTAATAACCCTCTACCAGAATCTGACTCAGCCTCTATTAGTGTCCAGATCAGCAACTACCCCCTTGGAAAAGTGGCAGAAACCTTCAGACATTCTGCCCCTCCCTGGAGAACATAGCTCTTCTCTCTTTTTCCCATGGACCCATTCCTAAGTGGGTCTTTTGTTCCTAAATCCTGTGAGACTTTGAGGAATTCAGTTATATGTACAGGCCCCTTTGTCTGACGTACTCCAATTTTAAGCCAACACTAAAGATTAGAATGATTTCAGAGAGATAGGAATCCTCAGTTCTCACCTTAAAATATTTTACTTCTTAATAAATTTTACTCTTCTAGTCCTCATTGCTTCCACAGCTGACTGATGTTTTAAGATTTCTGTTCAGGATTTTTTAGTAATTTTCAATGGGAACAATTTTCCTCACCTTCCCTTCTGATAATTCCCATGTTTAACAATATTTGAAAGCATTTGTTTTAATACCAGAAAATAAAACTAAAATGGCCTTTATAACTTCCTAAGGACACCTGAGCCTGCATAAGGCAGTATCCTTCCAGAAAGCTATGTAGGAAGTGGACCATACAGAAATGGATATTTGCTATAGTCAGTCAGTCATAATTAGGAATCAAAGAGAATACCTTATTCCAAAAACATTTTGTTGCATCCAGTTTGGTGAACTGGGAGTTTAGAGAACTGTCACAAACAGTTTTCTGTAGCTAAAGATAGAAGATTATGACAAAGGGTACTAAGAAATCGAAGTGACAGCCTGAAGTTTCATTACAAATGCCACCTGATTGAACCATTCTGAGGGGCTGTCTGTCTACAATACTCATGCATGCTGTATCTTAAACTGAAGTGATAGAAAATTAGGGAACTTTCAAAATGAAAACTGATTTCATAAATTACAGCCCAGAAAATAACAAAAAAAGCTGTCATAGCCTTTAGCAGCTTTTCCTTTAATTTCTGCGGAATCTTTTGTCTTCAACCTTTGAGCCTTACTATTGTCTCTATTTGGGCTTCCCTGGTGGCTCAGAGCGTAAAGCGTCTGCCTACAATGCAGGAAACCTGGGTTCGATCCCTGGGTCAGGAAGATCCCCTAGAGAAGGAAATGGCAACGCACTCCAGTACTCTTGCCTGGAGAATCCCATGGACTGAGAAGCCTGGTAGGCTACAGTCCATGGGGTCACAAAAGTTGTCTCTATTGTACTCAAACCAGGACTTGCTTCTTCAGTGAAAGTGCTGGAAAAGATACATGGTGATTTTACACTTATTAGAGGGGAACTTTTATGTACAGATAATTCTCACCAAACCATAAATTGTGCAAATCAGAATATATGAGAGCCCAAGAAACATGGAAACTAGGAATAACTATTAATGAAAATAAAGTTTTATCATCATACTGTATAATAAGCATATGAAATAAACACCTGGTTCATTAACTTGCCATCAGAAGGCCAGTTATGTTAAAATATGCCCAAAATGTCCAGTCTTTGCATGGGTAGAAATTATAGTGTCTTCATCTCTATATTTGAAACAGTATCCTCAAAATATATGAAAATATTGTGACTAATAATTTCTTAAAGGTTTCTTGATAAAGTTTTTATATCTTAAAACAGGTCTTTTGTTCAAGCCTAACAAACAGACAAAGATAAAAGGGAAAGTATATATTGTTGAAAAGCTTGAAATATTTTATTCATTCATTCATTTATGCAATTATTCACTCAGCAATTATCTATCAGGTACATCCATGTACCAGACATGGTAAGAAATATAAGACAAAGAATAAATACCAAAAAATAGAATTTTGGTGCCACACTGTTCCGTGCTGTGCTTAGTTGCTCAGTCATGTCCGACTCTTTGTGACCCCATGGACTGTAGCCCACCAGGCTCCTCTGTCCATGGGGATTCTTCAGGCAAGAATACTGGAGTAGGTTGCCATTTCCTTCTCCAGGAGATTTTCCCAACCCAGGGATCAAACCCAGGTCTCCCACAGTGCAGGCTGATTCTTAACCAACTGAACCACCAGGGAAGCCCAAGTATATTGGAGCGATTCTGACCCAGGAATTGACCTGGGGTCTCCTGCATTGCAGTCAGATACTTTACAGCTGGGATATTAGGGAAATTGCTTGCCATCAAATATAAAATATTTTTATTTAAAAGTTATTTACTTTGTTTTTATAAGAATTGAGGTAGACTGAGGTATTTTTAAATGAGATAGATAAGATCAAGTAGAAAGTAAATAAACACATTGACCTAAAACATATACCCAGGAAACTGAAAAAAATTATTGATAAGTGACCATTTTCCAGGACTGCATGTATGTATATACAGATATATACTGCATGTAAGTATATATAGATAGAGAAGTAGATAGAGAGGTAACATCTTCACTGGCTGTAAAGAGTTGGGTTATACCTGTTTTCCTTTTAAAAATATGTAGATGTTAACTTATTGTTTAAAAATTGCTATAAGAAGTAGAAAGTAAAAGACTAGACTTCTAATAACCCCCAACCCAATTTCCTTTACTTACTGCATACCTGAAGAATTAATTTAAAAAATATACTCCTTAAAGTTTTAATGATGTAAAGAGGAAATGGTTTGCAAACTATAATGTCAAAGTTTCCTGAATCACGATGTTCTTTTTTGATCTGAAAATCTAGTATTTAATCATTTCAGAGTATTATTTATTATTTTACTTAATCTTTGAGCCCAGTATATTTTTCCTTTCATTTTTAAAAATCTCTAATCTAGTGTAATAACCTATGCAACATTGGCATATATATTTTATTAGCTTCCCTCATCTTGTGTTTTAAATATATATTCAATGGGGTTATCTTAAAATTTCTTCCTATAAGAATAATTCAATTTCTAGTTCTTTGATGTTTCTAATTTATTTTTAAGTCCTTTAATGATAAGGTTTTGTTCAAATGTGTTTCTTTAGGGAATCACTTGTTTGTAATATAATTAATATAGTTACATTAGCTCAACTTATTTCCTCTTTGAGAATAAGTTTTCTTGAATCATGCTCTCTTAAAGCACTTGTGGTGAATTTTCCTTTTTCTTAAGTCATATTATCTTCTAGACCAACTTTTTCTCCTTATAATAGTATGTTGTTTCTTCCTTCTTAAATTTAAATTTTTACTTCACTATATCAATGTTACTATTATTATTAAGAGAATATTTCTGTATTGACTATGCCATTACCCTTCATCTTTATCATGCTTGAGCAGCTATATTTTCTCTGCTATGGTATGGGTATGGTCTCAACTAATTTTGTACTGCATTTGATGCCTGTTTTCTGTGTGTGTGTGTGTGTGTGTGTGTGTGTGTGTGTGTGTTTACTTCAGTTTGAAGATAAATATGGCTTCTTTCTATTTATTTTCCCTATTCAGAGGGTATATGGGTGGGCTTACCTGAGAATTAAGCCTTTTCGTGGTACACTGTGAATTCTGTTGTTGCTGTTATTCAATCGCTAAGTTGTGTCTGGCTCTTTGCAAACCCATGGACTGCAGCACGCCAGGCTTCCCAGTCCTTCACTATCTCCTGGAGTTTGTTCAAACTCATATCCTTTGAGTAGGTGATGCCATCCAAACACCTCATCCTCTGTCACCCACTTCTCCTTCTGCCCTCAGTCTTTCATATCATCCGTGTCTTTTGCAATGAGTAGACTCTTCACATCAGGTGGTCAAAGTATTGGAGCTTCAGTATTATTAAATGCTGAGTATCATCGCTCACCCGCTTGGTGAGGGAAAGGCCTCTTAACCCATTAGGAGATATAACAGGGTGGATAGCTAATAGTTCAGTTTACTCCCTGGACAGTAGGGGCAGTGGATACTTTACCTTACTATCGACTTACCAAGTTTTACTCATTTCTCCCTAACAACTATTTCCATCACTCTCCAGTAAAACAAGGAGAGAGAGAAAAATGCAAAAGAGGTTTTGATTGCTTCTCTGCAGTTTTGGAATATTCTTGAAAAAGTATGTTTTTGTACTCATCACTTCAGCTATAAGAAATGGGGAGAGCCCTGTGAGTGAAGCCATACTGTGTTCCTTGGTTCTGTTCCCAAATCTAGGTTCTATTTCTTACCCAATTCTTAATTGCTGCTGCTGAGGAATTGTATCCATTTTTTCCCCCTTACATTGCAGAATTCATTTTGTGGGTATTTTTGAAGAGGGATTCATTTTTTTTTAATCCTTTCATGAATCCTTTTATTCAAGACACCAGGCAAAATATAGATTTTTTGAAAATGGTTAACACGTTAAAAAGTGAAATGACATATCAAATTATCAAGTATTCATGTTAAGAATAAACACAAAAAATATTATAAGATGGCATTCTTATATTAAGAAACTAGAGAAAACTTTTAATTGAAAGATTTGGGGAAAATAGTCTTCTGTAGTATTGTTTAGTCATCTTTCAATAATACCAATCTCCTTTCCTTCTGGAGAACAGACTACAATTGACCATATATAGAATAAATGAAAAAGAGTTATAATACAAAATCCCTGGACAAAAGCAGAACATATTCATCTAATTTCTAACACATAATAGCACTCTGAGCATGTGGGGTACTGAACTAGCAAGCCCTAATGGAGAAATAAAAAGATGTAAGGGATATTGTGTGAGTTAAATTTCTACAAGGGCTGTAGCGAAATGCTGTAAGAAGAACAAAGAGCTACTATTAATATATAGATTAATGTATTTTCATCTGTAACACATTTATCTTCTCAAATATTTGAAAAGAGAGAAATTTTAAATTATGAAGTCAAAAGATATTTTAAAATATTCAACTTGGAATAAGAAAAGCATGAATTTGAATCTTATCTGTATGACACTAGGTATTTTGTTTATGCTTTCTGAGCCTCTCTTTCAGAGAGGGTGAAAGGGAGATAATGATGCATATCTTACAGCAATGTGGTGAAAATGGAGTAGATATAAGTGTGAAAATCTTAGATCAATGCTGGCATACACAACCAATACAGCATATCATGTAATAACAGTAAGAACGGCAGTTGGATTGCTGGTAACTACAATTACTTGTATTAATATTATTCTACCATCTGAATAAAGTCAATTTTTGTTTATTTTTCTGATTCTGTTAGCAACCATTAGACCTTGACAAATGAACAGTGTGAATTACAATACTGCAGGATTTGGGGTGGGGCTAGAGTACTTTTGCCTGGAAAATCTCATGGACGGAGGAGCCTGGAAGGCTGCAGTCCATGGGGTCGCTGAGGGTCGGACACGACTCAGTGACTTCACTTTCACTTTTCATTTTCATGCACTGGAGAAGGAAATGGCAACCCACTCCAGCGTTCTTGCCTGGAGAATGCCGGGGACGGGGGAGCCTGGTGGGCTGCTGTCTATGGGGTCGCACAGAGTCAGAAACGACTGAAGTGACTTAGCAGTAGCAGCGTTCAACTAATTAGAGCACTGGGTTCTGTACATCAAACTTTGTGGGGAATACAAATAACTTAATTACCAATAAACTTACTATTAAAAAAATTATCAGTCAAAAAATAGCTGAAAGAAGTAAAGAAATAAACTAAAATCCTCCCCATCTAAGTAGAATTTGCCTTTTTAAAAAAAATCACGTCATCCTGGATATTTCAGTCTTAATGAGGTTGCTACCTTGAATTATCAAAAAATCAGAAAGTAGAACTAAGTAACACTCAGTTTTTGCATATTTACAAAAATATCATCTATTTTCAAAATTATAAACTAGTTGAATTCAAAACAGTATTTAACAACCATGTATTCCAATGAGCTGTCCCCAGACTGCCCTTCCTAACTCTCTCTAGTTAAGATTCTTATACTACCTGTTTTATTTTCTCTCAATTTTGAAACTTGCAAGTTGGACAGATAATTCTCCCAGGGCCTTGCACTTAGTTTTCAAGATAATAGCTAGTTAATTAAAAAATTTATGATCTATTTTATTCATTATCTATCTTCATCTCACCTCCCTGTAAACTCTATGATGTGAGGAAACTGGTCTGATTTTTGAGGACATAAATGACACCACTATGTTTGGTAATTTCACATTTATGATTTCTTTTTATTCTTACATTAAACCCTGAGATAAGTTTTTTTTATTATTCTCAAATGTTATGTACATGAGAAAATGAATACTCAGATATATATAGATAGATAGATATAGATATAATCTCAAGATCACAAAGATACTAAATGATATAGCTATGAACTTAACATAAGGTTGACTGATTCAAAACTTCATAGATCTGCTGTTGCCATATGGTCATAACTCTAATTTGTTCAAAGGATGATACATGAATGACTTTGAGCCACATGACAGACAATTCAGAATGGTATTTCATGTTTTTTTTTCCATCTTGCTGATGGACAATCACTTCTTCAACAATAGTCTCGCCAGTGTATCAGTTCAGTTCAGTCGCTCAGTCGTGTCCGACTCTTTGCGACCCCATGAATCACAGCACACCAGGCCTCCCTGTTCATCACCATCTCCTGGAGTTCACTCGGACGCACGTCCATCGAACCAGTGTATACCCAGATATAAATATTAAATTTCTTATAAACTGGTCAGAAATTCACTGTGCTCATTTGGTTTTATTTTGCTTGTCGTATTTTTGTTTCTGCTTTTTCTATTGTTAATATCTTTCCCTTTCTCCAAAGAATATATATTTTCTACTAATATGTTCTTATGAAAAAAGAAATACTTTATGTTTACTCATTAAAATATTATTATGCTAGAAATACTGGCACTCCAAATCTTTTAAACTAGAATTAATGAATGTGATGTGGAATAACATTTAAATTTTCAAAATGTTTTGCATATTGATTAATACATGCCAGAAAAACAGAATCGCTTTGGCTGGAAAAGTAAAATCATAGATATTTTGGACATTCCCCAAAATAAAAGCCTCACTGCCTTTATCATGGGCAGAATAAAACCTGATCACATTTACTTCAGAAAGGAGAATCTTCTCACTTGAGAAATTATCGTTTTTAAACCATAGCTTTTCTTCCCCTTCAGTTCTAAAGTCTTAATCATTCCATTTTAATCAACTGTTTCTGAAATGGATACCCAAAGGATTCTATACATAGTAAATGGTTTCATGTTCACAGTGGCAGCAGTAGATTTCGGTGTATGATATAAAATTACTTTATTTCTTACTGCCACATATTTGCTATCATTTTAATAGCATTTTGTCTTTGGCATTAATCTTGCAAAATACCCAGGAAGATTTGGGGATTTCATTTGGTTGGTTGGTTTGGTTCAGTTTTCTGTTTGCCAGGAAACCATTCACTCTTTTACACGTCTCTTAAAAATAAAAATCAACTCAAAAAGTATTTATTATGTGTACACATTTCCTGTATTATTCTCCTTATTAAAGTAAAATTTATACACAGTGAAAGGTAGAAATTCTAGGTGTTCAATGAGTTTTAATGAATATATTTACCCCTATAACGCTCAATCAAAATATAGGACCCATGAAATTTCCTGCATGCTGCATTCCAGATGATCCCCATGCCACACAGGCAGTTACTATTCTGTTTTCAATCCATGTAAATTTGTTTTACCTGTTTTTCCCTTTTACATATAAATGGAATAATGGAGAACTCAACACTGTGTCTAGCTCCTTTCACTCAACACACTATGTTCGCAATTCATCCATGTTGTTGTGTATATCACAGTTCATTTTTTATTGTTGAGTAAGTATTGTCCTTTGTATGAACATTTGATTGTTTCCAATGTGAGCGTGTAGGAAATTAGAATAAACCACAATAAAACACGAGGCTTTCCTGGTGGCTCTGTTGTAAAGAATCCACCTGCAACATAGGAGCTTCAGGAGGCATGGGTTTGATCCCTGGATGGGGATGAACCCCTGGTAGAGGGGATGGTCACCCACTCCAGTATTCTTTCCTGGCGAATCCCTTGGAGAGAGGAGCCTGATGGGCTACACTCCACTGAGTTGCAAAGAGTCAGACACTACTGAAGCGACTTGAGCACACATGCATGCATCCTAAAATATATCACTTTGGCATAAGTATTATTTTGAGCTGGAAGCCAATGAGAATCAACAAATATATAGTGAAGCCTTCCCAGAGTTTCCCTTACTTCACTAAAAGCAGAAACTTCTTAGAAATTAGGACTGCCATAAATCCCCTCTCCTGAAGAAGTTTTATGCTTATGAAGAGGATGGAAAGTCAATGCCTGATGACATGGACTTACACAAATAAACCTTACCTCAGTAGTTTATCTCATAGTTTGCCACCATTGGAAGTCCAAAACCCCTCTTCCTTTGTCTTGTCATTTCACTACAAATGTATTGCTCTTTGTTAAGATGGTATGCGCTTCCTGGTGGCTCAGAGCAAAGGATCCGCCTGCAAGGCAGAAGCTGCAGAAGATGCCAATTCCATCCCTGGGTTGGGAAGATCCCCTGGAGGAGGAAATGGCAACCCACTCAAGTATTCTTGCCTGGAGAATTCCAAGGATAGAGGAGCATGGCAGGCTATAGTCCATGGGGTCGATCTGAAGCTACTTAGCATCAGATGTATGTAAGCACCAAGTTAAAACCATACTTTCGAGCTAATTATCACTAAGATAGTGCCCACATATCTGTGCCACACTCATTAATAAACTTTGTTCTCTTTGGTTAATCTATTAGTCTAATTTGCAGGGCACCAGGCAAAGAACCCAGAAGGATAGAGGGATAAAAATTAAATATTTCCTCATATACAGATTATTTTGTTTAAAGTTGTTATAAATAATTTTATATGAATGTTTGGGGGCACATATGTATTTTTCCTGGTAAACACTACATTGTGACTCAAAGTCTAGGTATATGTTTATCTTGAGAAAATTCCAATGAAATGTTGGAAGTGGTTTGTCTATTTTACACTCCCATCAGCAATATACGTGTTCCAGCTGTTCATCACCAGCTTTTATGTTTGTGAGTCTTTTGAACTTGAGCCATTCTAATTGGTGTAAGAAACTGTCTCATGGTTGAGAGTAAATTGCATTTCCTTGATGACTATTGAACTCATTTTCATGAACTTACTACAATTTGTATACTTTCTTTTGCAAAGTTTCTTATATATTTATTTGAGATTGTTTGACACTTTATCATATATCTAGAAAAGTCCTTTTTATATTCTGGTTACAAATGTATTGTTGTTTAGTCAATAACTCATGTGTGACTCTTTGCAATCTCATGAACTGCAGCATGCCAGGCTTCTTTGTCCTTCACTATCCCCCAGGGTTTGCTCAAATTCATGTCCATTGAGTTGGTGATGCTATTTAACCATCTCATCCTCTGCCACCATCTACTCCTTTTGCCTTCAATATTAACCAGCATCAAGGTCTTCTCCACTAAGTCAGCTGTTCACATCAGATGGCCAAATTACTAGAGCTTCAGCTTTAGCATCAGTCCTTCCAATGAATATTTAGGGTTGATTTCCTTTAGGAATGAATGGTTTGATCTCCTTGCTGTCTAAGGGACTCTCATGAGTCTTCTCTGGCACCACATTTCGAAAGCATCAATTCTTTGGCACCCAGCCTTCTTTATGGTCCAACTCTCACATCTGTACATGAGTACTGGAAAAATCATAGCTTTGACCATATGAAACTTGGTCTCTGCTTTTTAATACACTGACTAGGAGTGCCATAACTTTCCTTCCAAGAAGCAAGCGTCTTAATTTCATGGCTACTGTCACCATCCACAATGATTTTGAAGCCCAAGAAATAAAATCTGTCATTACTGCTACTTATTACCCTTCTACTTCCCAAGAAGTAATGGGACTGGATGCCATGATCTTAGATTTTGAATGTTGAGTTTTAAGCCAGCTTTTTCACTCTCCTCATTGACTCTCATAAAAAGTTCTTTAGTTCCTCATCACTTCCTGCCATTAGAGTGGTATTATCTGCATATCTGAGGTTATTGACATTTCTCCTGGCAATATTGATTTCAGTCTGTGATTCTTACAGTCTGGCATTTCACATGATGTATCCTGCATATAAGTTAAATAAATAGGGTGACAATATACAGATACTCCTTTCCCAATTTTGAACCAATCAGCTGTGCATGTAAGGTTCTAACTGTTCCTTCTTGACCTGCATACAGGTTTCTCAAGAGAAAGGTAAGATGGTCTGGTATTCCCATCTCTAAGAAATTTCCACAGTTTTCTGTGATCTACAGGGTAAAAAAGCCTTTAACATAGTCAATGAAGTGGAAGCAAATATTTTCTGGAATTCTCTTGCTTTCTCTATGATTCAACGAATGTTGGCAGTTTGATCTCTGATTCCTTTGCCTTTTGTAAACCCAGCTTGTACATCTGGAAGTTCTTGGTTCATGTACTGCTGAGGATTTTCAGCATAACCTTACTAGAATATGAAATGAACATAATTGCCCAGTAGTGTGAACATTTGTTGGCATTGCCTATCTTTGGGATTGGAATGAAAACTGATCTCTTCCAATTGTGTGGCCACTGCTGAGTTTTCCAAATTTGCTGACACATTGAGTGTGGCACTTTAATAGCATCATCTTTTAAGATTTGAAATAGCTCAGATGGAATTCCATCACCTCCACTAGCTTTGTTTATAGTAATGCTTCCTATGGCCCACTTGACTTCACATTCCAGGATGTTTGGCTCTAGGTGAGTGACCACACCATCACGGTAATCTGGGTCATTAAGACCTTTTTTTATAATTCTGTGTATTCTTCCCAACTTTTCCTAATCTCAAGCTTCTGTTAGGTCCCTGCCATTTCTGTCCTTTACTGTGCCCATTCTTGCATGAAATACTTCCTTGATATCTCCAATTTTCTTGAAGAGCTCTCTAGTCTTTCTCATTCTATTGTTTTCCTCTACTTCTGTGCATTGTTTATTGAAGAAGGCCTTCTTATCTCTCCTTGTTCTTCTCTAGAACTCAGTTCACTTGGGAATAACTTTCCCTCTCTCACTTTTTGCTGCACTTTCCCCACCCCCACCCCCAGCTATTTGTAAAGCCTTTTCAGACAACCACTTTTCTTTTTTGCATTTTTTTTTTTTTTTTTTTTCAGGATGGTCACTGACTCCTCTACAACATTATGAACCTTTGTCCATAGTTCTTCAGTCACTCTGTCTACCGGATCTGATGCCTTGAATCTAATTGTCACCTCCACTGATTAACCATCAGTTCAGTTCAGTTCAGCCGCTCAGTCATGTCCGACTCTTTGCGACCCCATGAATCACAGCACGCCACGCCTCCCTGTCCATCACCAACTCCCGGAGTTCACTCAGACTCATGTCCATTGAGTCGGTGATGCCATCCAGCCATCTCATCCTCTGTAGTCCCCTTCTCCTCCTGCCCCCAATCCCTCCTAGCATCAGAGTCTTTCCCAAAGAGTCAACTTTTCACATCAGGTGACCAAAACATTGGAGTTTCAGCTTTAGCAAAAGTCCTTCCAAAGAACACCCAGGACTGATCTCCTTTAGAATGGACTGGTTGGATCTCCTTGTAGTCCAAGGGACTCTCAAGAGTCTTCTCCAGCACCACAGTTCAAAAGTATCAATTCTTTGGTGCTCAGCTTTCTTCACAGTCCAACTCTCACATCCACACATGACTACTGGAAAAACGATAGTCTTGACTAGACGGACCTTTGTTGGCAAAGTAATGTCTCTGCTTTTTAATATGCTATCTAGATTGCTCAGAACTTTCCTTCCAAGAAGTAAGCGTCTTTTAATTTCATGGCTGCAATCACCATCTGCAGTGATGTTGGACCCCTCAAAAAATAAAGTCTGACACTGTATCCACTGTTTCCCATCTATTTCCCATGGAGTGATGGGACCAGATGCCATGATCTTAGTTTTCTGAACGTTGAGCTTTAAGCCAACTTTTTCACTCTCCTCTTTTACTTTCATAAAGAGACTTTTTAGTTCCTCTTCACTGTCTGCCATAAGGGTGGTGTCATCTGCATATCTGAGATTATTGATATTTCTCCCGGCAATCTTGATTCCAGCTTGTGCTTCTTCCAGTCCAGCGTTTCTCATGATGTACTCTGCCTACAAGTTAAATAAGCAGGGTGACAATATACAGCCTTGACGTACTCCTTTTCCTATTTGGAACCAGTCTGTTGTTCCATGTCAGTTCTAACTGTTGCTTCCTGACCTGCATATAGGTTTCTCAAGAGGCAGGTTAGGTGGTCTGGTATTTCCATCTCTTTCAGAATTTTCCACAGTTTATTGTGATCCACACAATCAAAGGCTTTGGCAGTCAATAAAGCAGAAATAAATGTTTTTCTGGAACTCTCTTGCTTTTTCCATGATCCAGCAGATGGCAATTTGATCTCTGGTTCCTCTGCCTTTTCTAGAACCAGCTTGAACATCTGGAAATTCATGGTTTAGGTATTGCTGAAGCCTGGCTTGCAGAATTTTGAGCTTTACTTTACTAGCATGTGAGATGAGTGCAACTGTGTGGTAGTTTGAGCCTTCTTTGGCATTGCCTTTCTTTGGGATTGGAATGAAAACTGACCTTTTCCAGTCCTGTGGCCACTGCTGACTTTTCCAAACTTGCTGGCATATTGAGGGCAGCACTTTCATAGCATCATCTTTCAGGATTTGAAACAGCTCAACTGGAATTCCATCACCTCCACTAGCTTTATTCATAGTGATGCTTTCTAAGGCTCACTTGACTTCACACTCCAGGATGTCTGGCTCTAGGTGAGTGATCATACCATTGTGATTATCTGGGTCATGAAGATCTTTTATGTACAGTTTTCTGTGTATTCTTGCAACCTCTTTTTAATATCTTCTGCTTCTGTTAGGTCCATACTATTTCTGTCCTTTATCGAGCCCATCTTTGCATGAAATGTTCCCTTGGTATCTCTAATTTTCTTGATTAACCATAAGGGATTTAATGTAGATCATACCTGAATGGCCTAGTGGTTTCCCCCGATTCAATTTAAGCCTGAATTTTTAAATAAGGAGCTCATGATCTGAGCCACAGTCAGCTCCAAGTCTTTTTTTGCTGACTGTATAGAGCTTCTCCATCTTCAGCTGCAAAGAATATAATCAATCTGATTTTGTTATTTACCATTTTGTGATTCCTATGTGTAGAGTGGTCTCTTGTGTTGTTGGAAAAGGATGTTTGTTATGACCAGTGTGTTTTTGACAAAACTCTGTGAGCTTTTGCCCTGCTTCATTTTGTACTCCAAGGCTTTTCATTTATCTAGAAATATCCTTCTTATATTCTGGTTATAAATGTATATATTTTGTTTTCTATATATATGTAAATATATAAATATACACATATATATGTGCGTGCATGATCAGTCGCTCAGTCGTGTCCAACTCTTTGTAACCCAATGGACACATGGCCTGCCAGGCTCCTCTGTCCATGGGATCTCCCAAACAGTAATATTGGCATGGGCTGTCATTTGAAGATCCAGGGGATCTTCCCTACCCAGGAATCAAACCCATGTCTCCTCTGACTTCTCTACTGGTAGGCAGATTCTCTACCACTGAGCCACCTGAGAGATCCTACATATATGTGTGTGTGTGTGTGTATATGTGTGTGTGTGTGTGTGTTGTGCTGTGCTTAGTTGCTCAGGAGTGTTTGATTCTTTATGACCCCATTGACTGTAGTCTGCCAGCCAAATCTATCCATGAGGATTCTCCAGGCAAAAATAATGGAATGGATTGCCATGCCCTCCTCCAGGCAATCTTCCCCATCTGAGGGATCAAATGCAGGTCTCCCACAGTAAAGGCAGATTCTTTACCAGCTGTGATACAAGGGAAGCCCCCCTTAAATATATATATACACACATATATACATATAATATATATATATATAAATTTATACAAGTCTGTCTCATCCCTTTTCAGTTTTAACAAAGTATTTGATTAATATTCAGTTCAGTTCAGTTGCTCAGTCGTTTCCACCTCTTTGCAACCCAATGAACCGCACCACGCCAGGCCTCCCTGTTCATCACCAGCTCCCGGAATTTACCCAAACCCATGTCCATTGAGTCAGTGATGCCATCCGACCATCTGATCTTCTGTCATCCCCTTCTCCTCCTGCCCTCAATCTTTCCCAGCATCAGGATCTTTTCAAATGAGTCAGCCCTTTGCATCATGTGCCCAAAGTATTGGAGTTTCAGTTTCAACATCAGTCCTTCCAATGAACACCCAGGACTGATCTCCTTAGGATGGACTGTTTGGATCTCCTTGCAGTCCAAGGGACTTTCAAGAGTCTTATCCAACACCACAGTTCAAAAGCATCAATTCTTCTGCGCTCAGATTTCTTTATAGCCATAGCCAGAATAGACGGACCTGTGTAGACAAAGTAATGTCTCTGCTTTTTAATATGTTGTCTAGGTTGGTGATAACTTTCCCTCCAAAGAGTAAGCATCTTTTAATTTCATGGCTGCAATCACCATCTGCAGTGATTTTGGACCCCTCAAAAAATAAAGTCTGACACTGTATCCACTGTTTCCCCATCTATTTCCCTTGAAGTGACAGGACAAGATGTCATGATTTTAGTTTTCTGAATGTTGAGCTTTAAGCCAACTTTTTCACTCTCCACTTTCACTTTCATCAAGAGGCTCTTTAGTTCTTCATCATTTTCTGCCATAAGCATGGTGTCATCTGCAAATATGAGGTTATTGATATTTCTCCCAGCTTCCTTGATTCCAGCTTGTGCTTCCTCCAGCCCAGCATTTCTCATGATGTACTCTGTCTATTAGTTAAATAAGCAGGGTGACAAAATACAGCCTTGACGTACTCCTTTTCCTATTTGGAACCAGTCTGTTGTTCCATGTCCAGTTCTAACTGTTGCTTCCTGACCTGCATATATGTTTCTCAAGAGGCAGGTCAGGTGGTCTGGTATTCCCATCTCTTTCAGAATTTTCCACAGTTTATTGTGATCCACACAGTCCAAGGCTTTGGCATAGTCAATAAAGCAGAAATAGATATTTTCCTGGAACTCTTTTGCTTTTTCAATGATCAAGAGAAGGTTGGCGATTTGATCTCTGGTTCCTCTGCCTTTTCTAAAACAAGCTTGAAGATCTGGAAGTTCCTCTGCCTTTTCTAAAACGATTTTGAACATTTGGAAGTTCACAGTTTATGTATTGCTGAAGCCTGGTTTGGAGAATTTTAAGCATTACTTTACTAGCGTGTGAGATGAGTGCAATTGTGTGGTAGTTTGAGCATTCTTTGGCATTGCCTTTCTTTGGGATTGGAATGAAAACTGACCTTTTCCAGTCCTGTGGCCACTGCTGAGTTTTCCAAATTTGCTGGCATATTGAGTGCAGCACTTTCACAGCATCATCTTTCAGGATTTGAAATAGCTCCACTGGAATTCCATCACCTCCACTGGCTTTGTTTACAGTAATGCTTCCTAAGGCCCACTTGACTTCACATTCCAGGATGTCTGGCTCTAGGTAAGTGATCACACAGTCGTGATTATCTGGGTCATGAAGATCTTTTTTGTACAGTTCTTCTGTGTATTCTTGCCACCTCTTAATATCTTCTGCTTGTTAAGTCCATACCATTTCTGTCCTTTATTGTGCCCATCTTTACATGAAATGTTCCCTTGGTATCTCTGATGTTCTTGAAGAGATCTCTAGTCTTTCCCATTCTATTGTTTTCCTCTATTTCTTTGCAGTGATCACTGAGGAAGGCTTCCTTATCTCTCCTTATTATTCTTTGGAACTCTGCATTCAAATGGGTATATCTTTCCTTTTCTCCTTTGCTTTTCACTTCCCTTCTCTTCACAGCTGTTTGTAAGCCCTCCTCAGACAGCCATTTTGCTTTTTTGCATTTCATTTTCTTGGGGATTTTCTTGATCTCTGTCTCCTGTACAATGTCACGAACCTCTGTCCATAGGTCTTCGGGCACTCTGTCTATCAGATCTAGTCCCTTAAATCTGTTTCTCACTTCCACTGTATAATCATAAGGGATTTGATTTGATCATACCTGAATGGTCTAGTGGTTTTCCCCACTTTCTTCAATTTAAGTCTGAATTTGGCAATAAGGAGTTCATGATCTGAGCCACAGTCAGCTCCCGATCTTGTGTTTGCTAACTGTATAGAGCTTCTCCATCTTTGGCTGCAAAGAATATAATCAATCTGATTTTGGTGTTGACCATCTGGTGATGTCCATGTGTAGAGTCTTCTCTTGTGTTGTTGGAAGAGGGTGTTTGCAATGACCAGTGAGTTCTCTTGGCAAAACTCTATTAGCCTTTGCCCTACTTCATTCTGTATTCCAAGGCCAAATTTGCCTGTTACTCCAGGTGTTTCTTGACTTCCTACTTTTGCATTCCAGTCCTCTATAATGAAAAAGATATATTTTTGGAGTGTTAGTCCTAAATGGTCTTGTGGTCTTCATAGAACTGTTCAACTTCAGCTTTTTCAGCATTACTGGTTGGAACATAGACTTGGATTACTGTGATATGAATGGTTTGCCTTGGAAATGAATAGAGATCATTCTGATCTCTAGTAGCATGATTAATATTAATAGAATTTTAAAATTTTGAATGGAGCTCAGGTTACCATTTTTTTTTTATGTTCTCTAATATACCTTTACCTAGCCCACGTTCATAAAGGCATTTGCCTATGTTTCTTTTAGAAACTTTACAGTTAGCTTTTAAATTCACATACCCTTTTATTGCAGCAGTGGTTACTGAAACTCTTGTTTCTCTGTTGAATTACCATGGTTTATTTTCTTTGTATAGAATTCTTGCTCTGATCCATTGATCTTTCTATTCATAAATATCGCTGTACTGGTCTTATTACTATTGCTTCATACTTAGAGTTGAATTTAAGCAGTTAATACCTTCCTTCTTTATTCTGTTTTTTTTTTTTATCTGTTTTTGCTATTCAAGATCCTTTATATCCCCCTATAAATTTTAGAAACAACTTTCAAAACCATGTTAGAATTTTGATTCAAATTGCATTGAATCTACAAATCAACTTGGGGATAAACAGATCTTCAGAAATTGATTTTTGTACCTCATAATGTGATACATATATTCATTAGTTACAGCTTTAATTTTACTTCAGCATCCTTTTGTAGTTTTAAATATACAAGTTTTGTACTTAAATTGATCACTAAGTACTTTGTGGTTTTAATGGTAACTTTCTAAAGTTTCAAGTTCTTATTATTTGCTGCTAGCTTACATAAACACAAATGACTTTCATATCTTGACCTTGAGTCTGTTGACTTGTTAAATTTAAGCATGTTTTAGCAATTTTTTAATATACTCAGTATTTTTCACATGAGAAATCATATTGCCTGTGAATAAAAACTATTTTACTTTCCTCTGTCCAATATGTATTTCTTTTAAAATTTGTATTGCTTTCATTTGCTGGTTGTGACCTCTAGTACAATGATAAATACAACTAGTGAAAGAGGACACATTCATCTTTACCCCAGTCTTGTGAAAAAGCATTTATTATTGAATGTGATGTCAGCTGTATAATTTTATAGATGTTCTTTATCAGGTTGAGAAAGTTGTCTTCCATTAATAATTTTATCTTGATAAGATTTTATGAAATGTGAAATTTCCTTAGATGAGTTTTATAAATTTTTTGTTATGATCATATGATTATTATGTTATTCTTTTCATTCATAGATAAACTGATCAGTTTCAAATATTTAACCAAACTTGCCTCTTCAAATAAATTTTACTTTGTGATAACATATTCTGAATTTTCATCTGTAAGATCTTTTGACATGTGTCTTGGAATGTAAATTCCTCGTCTCAGATTTCTAACTCTAGTTAAGCAATATCAACTGTGTTTTCCAAATTGATTCCAGAGATCATAAAACTTTGCTAAGTAGATCAGAAGGAATAATGCTCATCATATTCTATCTACTACCAGCATAGCTTTCCCCAAAGCTAAAGTTAGGGAGGACTGTTGTTGTTCAGTCACTCAGTCATGTATGACTCTTTGCAACCTCATGGACTGCAGCTCACCAGGGTTCCCTGTCCTTTACCATCTCCTGGAGTTTGCTCAACTCATGTCCATTGAGTCAGTGATGCTATCCAACCATCTCATCCTCTGTCAGATCCTCCTCCTCCTGCCTTCAATCTTTCCCAGCATCAGGCTTTTTATCAATGAGTTGGCTCTTTGCCAATGAGTTGGCTCTTTGCATCAGGTGACCAAAGTATTGGAGCTTCAGCTTCAGCATCAGTCCTTCCAATGAATATTCAGGGTTGATTTCCTTTAGGATTGACTGGTTTTATCTCCTTACTAACCAAAGGACTCTCAAGAGTCTTCTCCAGAACCACAGTTCAAAGGCATCAGTGCTTTGGTACTCAGCCTTTTGTATTGTCCAGCTCTCTCATCCGTGAATGACTACTGGAAAAACCGTAGCTTTGACTAGATGGACCTTTTTGGTAAGTAATGTCGCTGCTTTTCAACACTCTGTCTAGATTTTTCATAGCTTTTCTTCCAAGGAGCAAGTGTCTTTTAATTTCATGGTTGCAGTCACCATTCACAGTGATTTTGGAGCCAAAGAAAATAGTCTGTCACCGTTCCCATTGCTTCTCCATATACTCAGTTCAGTTCAGTTCAGTCGCTCACTCGTGTCCGACTCTTTGCGACCCCATGAATCGCAGCATGCCAGGCCTCCCTGTTCATCACCATCTCCTGGAGTTCACTCAGACTCATGTCCATCGAGTCCGTGATGCCATCCAGCCATCTCATCCTGGGTCGTCCCTTTCTCCTCCTGCCCCCAATCCCTCCCAGCATCAGAGTCTTTTCCAATGAGTCAACTCTTCTCATGAGGTGGCCAAAGTATATTAGCCATGAACTAATGGGACCAGATGCCATGATCTTCATTTTCTGAATGTTGAGTTTTAAGCCACCTTTTTCATTCTCCTCTTTTACTTTCATCGAGACTCTTTATCCTCTCTGCTTTCTGCCATTAGGATGGTGTTATCTGCATATCTGAGGTTATTGATATTTCTTCCCACAATCTTGATTCCACCTTATGCTTCATCCAGCCTGGCATTTTGCATGATGTACTCTGTGTAGAAGTTAAGTAAGCAGGGTGACAATATACAGCCTTGACATACTCCTTTCCCAATTTTGAACCAATCAATTGTTCCATGTCCAGTTCTAACTATTGCCTCTTGACCTGCATGCAGGTTTTGCAGGAGGCAGGCAGGGTGGTCTGGTATTCCAATCTCTTTAAGAATTTTCCACAATTTGTTGTGATCCACCCAGTGAAAGGCTTTAGTCAGTGAAGCAGAAGCAGATGTTTTTCTGGAACTCTCTAGCTTTTTCTATGACCCAATGGATTCTGGCAATTTGATCTGTGGTTCTTCTGCCTTTTCTAATTTCAACTTGTACATCTGGAAGTTCTCAGTTCACATACTGTTGAAGCCTAGCTTGAAGGATTTTGAGCCTTATTTTGCTAGCATGTGAAATGAGTGTAGTTGTGCAGTAGTTTGAACATTCACTGGCATTGCCCTTCTTTGGGATTGGAATGAAAACTGACATTTTCCAATCCTGTGGCCACTGCTGTTTTCCATATTTGCTGGAATATTGAGTGCAGCATTTTAACAGCATCTTCTTTTAAGGAGGACTATATTACTAATTTTTGTGGACTGGGAGGAGAAGTAACCTGTGTCATTTTCAAGCCAAAGCATCAAGGAGCTTATGCATGACCTTCTAGCTCATTTACTCCTCCCCTACAAATGATGAACATGGCGTTCTCAAGCTCTAGAGGGTGCAGTTACAAGATAGTGGTATTGTTCTTAGCCTGCTTTCCAAAAATCTGTGTAGAGCAACACCCCACCTCCAAATGGCTCACATTACGTATCTACCACCAACAGAAAACACTTTATTTGACGAAGTCACTCTAGCTTTAATATTGTTGATTACTAAAGCATAGGGCTGTCTATTCTGACTAATATTATTATGGAACTTGGGTATATAACATTCATATATATGGTGAGTGCAGCCATGAAATTAAAAGATATTTGTTCCTTGGAAGAAAAGCAATGACCAACCTAGACAGCACATTAAAAAGCTGAGACGTTACTTTGCCGACAAAGGTCCATCTAGTGAAAGCTATGTTTTTTCCAGTAGTCACATATGGATGTGAGAGTTGGACTATAAAGAAAGCTGAGCGCCAAAGAATTGATGTTTTTGAACTGTAGTGTTTGAAAAGACTCCTGAGAGTCCCTTAGACTGCAAGGAGATCCAACCAGTCAATCCTAAAGGAAATCGGTCCTGAATATTCATTGGAAGGACTGATGTTGAAGCTGAAACTCCAATACTTTGGCCACCTCATGCGAAGAACTGACTCGTTGGAAAAGACCCTGATGCTGGGAAATATTGAAGGCAGGAGGAGAAGGGGATGACAGAGAATGAGATGGTTGGATAGCCTCACTGACTTGATGGACATGAGTCTGAGCAAGCTTTGGAAGTTGGTGATGGACAGAGAACCCTGGTGTGCTGCAGTCCATGGGGTTGCAATGAGTCAGACATGCCTGAACTGAACTGATCACAAATGAAATTAAAATAATTGATCTTTGCATAGATTAGTGGAGGATTTTTATAACACACCATTCATAGATGCACACTGAATAAATATCAATAGCAGCAATGAGATCAAAGCATAATGATAGAAATAAAAGTCATATTTAATTGCTAACAATTGTGAAAGTTTATAGATCTTACATTTGATGCAGTAATAAACTATCTCCAAAAAATAATTTTATTTATTATTTTATTCAGAATATATTTATCAGTTACTGACTATATTCTAGACTATTTTATTAACAAAATAAGTGTTCTCATGACATACTTTGTGGTATAAATATTAATACCTCTGTATTTCAGTGGAGCTCAGTAATCATGTATAGGGACAATATAAACACAAAAATTTGCCCACAACTGATCTCACTGTTTTCTCCCCCACCATATTTTTAAAGCTTTCATGGCTTTATTCTCTAAAGCCTTTCTATAAACAATAGTCCTAAGGCCCAGTGAACTTACCAAAGGATAAAGGGAAACAACAGTTAGGAGTACTTCACTGTGTAATTGATTCTTTAAAAAGACAAGGATTGACTGAAAATTATAAGCCTACATTAAAATGACCTGCTGGACTTCCCTGTTTGGCTCAGTGGTAAAGAATCTGCCTGCCAGTGTGGGAGAATGGGCTCAATTCCTGGTCCAGGAAGATGCCATGCAGCGACTAAGCCCTTGTGCTGCAACTGCTGAGCATGTGCTCTGGAACCCATGAGCTGCAACTGCTGAGCCCACATGCCACAACTACTGAAGTCTGTGTGCCCTAGAGCCCAGG
Organism: Oryx dammah; assembly: GCF_014754425.2. Classification (NCBI taxonomy): domain Eukaryota; kingdom Metazoa; phylum Chordata; class Mammalia; order Artiodactyla; family Bovidae; genus Oryx; species Oryx dammah. Next base: position 21,391,805 of record NW_024070185.1, read on the forward strand.
CAGGGCTTGTGTTCTTCCACAAGAGAAGCCACCTCAGCAATGAGAAGCCTACCGGCTACAGGAGAAAAGCCAGTGCAGCAATGAAGACCCAGCATACCCAAAAATAATTAAGCAAATAAAATGTTAAATGCATGCATGCTTAGTCACTTCAGTCCTGTGCAATTCTTTGCGACCATATGGACTGTAGCCCACTTGTCCATGGGACAGCTCTTCTGTCCACGGGATTCTCTGGGCAAGAATACTGGAGTGGATTGCTATGCCCTCCTCCAGTGGATCTTCCTGACTCAGGGATCGAAATGGTGTCTCCTGTGTCTCCCTCATTACAGGCAGATTCTTTACCACTGAGCCACTGGGGAAATCTCAAAGGTTCAATACCTATTTTTAAAAATGACCTGCTATTCAGAGGCAAACATTGTAGCCACTGTGAAATATATATTAAAAAAAATACGTATAAACTTCCATAAATTTTTCCTTCTTTAATGACCTTCACATGAATTAAACTACTTCACCAGTTCCCTGGGGGAGAAGATAAACATCTCTTGTTAATAACCAACTTTGTCAATAACTGGTTTTAGTTCTATTTCTAATCTATTAGTGGATAAAGGAAGGCCCAAAGATGACCCTTTCTTTGTTATTGTTCTTAATTCATTTTACCCTTAATATAGTTTAAAGGTAAATAAGATCACCTGGACCTGCCACTATGCTAGATAAACAATAGGGCTCAAAATATGGCAAATGTAAGATTGCTAAAGCTTCCAAACACTCTTGCTCCCAGTTTTCAAATTATAGACATTGATTCTGCATGTGATTTTGTTAGTTGCCTGGGTAAAGATATTCTGCATATATATGAAATCTATATTGTGCCTGTCTATCTGTGAGCTGTCAAATGATGTCAAACTTGCTAACTTCATGGACTATTTATCTTGATGTTTACATGCCAACAAAATGATGGCTGTTTAATTTTACTACAAATGAGTTTTGCCAGCCAATTGTATAGCAGATGTTATTTACTCCCAGAACAACTGTCAAAAGACCAAAGCAGCATATCTAACAAATCAAATGTACTGTATTGAGTTACATTTCACAGGCAGCACCCTTTATCATCTAGCCACAAGGTTTGCATTATGATGGGATCAGTAGCATCATTGAGTATAATAGTCAGAAACCTGCTTGTCAAAGTAAGTGGGATTAAAAGAGATGTAACTGAGTATACCCTACCTGGAGTGGAAACAGGGAACTGTTAATAAACATTTATAAAATCCTTCCGAAATTTGTGTATTAGAGCTAAATGTTATGTATTAGAGCATTCACCAAGCAGTTCCATGATGGCAGATGGGAAGAGGAAACACCCATCTTCTATTCATATGGTAACTGAACTGTAGTCAATGAAACATATTTTTCCCACAAAATTCATGATGCTATAAAGGTAGAGAAAACACTAAAGTCATCTAGATAAAGGCTGGATGATACTAAACTTGAATTTAGGAAGTATGCTACAAGAAACTTGTTCTACGTATTGTTTAAACTTTTCTAAGCTTGCGGGAGCATTTAATTATGCCTAACACTTGCTTCAAATAAAACTTGACAGAGAGCTCTGCTGTGGCCCTCTTTTATGTAGTATGCTGGTATCATGCCAAGGTTTTTAATAAGGAGAGAAAATAAGAACTCTTAAAAGTTTAAAGCCCAATAATCTAGGAACTAAAATCTGATTAAGTAAAAAATAAACTTTCTACAATTAAATGATTCAGAGGCAGATAAAATGGAAGCAGAGCCCAAGAAGTAACTCTTACCAATTTAATTTTGCACACTTCAACAAATTGGGATGATGTCTCTTTGCTTAGCACAGAAGTATTGAGGCAAAAATGGGCCCTCATTTCTTTCAGCCAGAATTAATTCCACTGAAAAAGGTCAATGACTTGCCTTTCTTACTGGAGGCAATGCAAAAGGTCTTTCTTTAGGACCACTGTCCATAGCTCATTTCTATATAACATACTTGTTTTATGAAGAAAGAAGTGATTTATAGACCACTGATATATTTTCATATATCTAACCTATCATATCTCTAATTTTTGCTCAGTTTTCCTAACTTTAGAAACAGACAAAAATAAAAGCCTTATTTAGCCAGGAGACATAGGTAGCCTACGATTTTGTCTCTGCTGGTATTTCTTGCAAGGTTCCTCATGTCTCAGACACAAGCATCTGCCGGCTTAGAAAAACAATCTGGCAGGAAAATGGAACATCTAATACTAGAGATGAGGAAAGCTGTCAGATTTTCAGGCATTTATTTTTAAATTCCAAATTAAAATGATGAAAATGTATTCCAGTCAAACTCTTACCTTGGCATCCTTATCCTCTTTTTTCTCATACATGTCTCTTATATATTATTATTTTATGACAAGAGCATAATTTGCTAGCTTCTAATTTTTATAACCTGAAATTATTCTGGGATTACATGAAAAAGAAGTTACTTTTTTAACTTCATTGAGGTGCAAGGTACTACTTGAGTGAATATTAATAAAAACATTAATTATTTTCCTGATAATACTGATGAATAAAACTGACATTTATAAGTCATGTTCTTGCTGAAAGAAATCACACCTTCATAAGCATCTTACATAGACCACTGTATTTCTCTGAATTTATGAACCCATCTAAGTCTCTTCCTGTCAGATAATAGTTTTCTTGGTCAACTTCAGTTGACTTAAACAATGAAATTATCAATAGCTGCGATCTCCTTTTCCTTTTCATTCTTTCCCCCTCCTCATGTTGTTGTAAAAACAACAACAAATATTTTATTATGACCATGAACTCTAGCATAAGACAATTACCATAAGACAGATGCTTAAACTTGGAGATAAATGATAAAATCTATAATCTTAGCCAATTATTAGATTCAGGACACTCTACCAACCACTCTTAATCTATCTCTGACTCACGTTATATTGATTCACCTAATATTCACTCACCTAATAGGCTACACTGTAGCACCATACACAGGAGTTTACAGAAAGTAAGTACAATCTCTACCACTGAATATTTCACAGCTAAAAAATATTAAGATATAATCTAAGCATTGAGTCAAACAGTGTGTATATTTCTGAAGCACAAGCTAGACATTTCTCCAAAGAAGACATACAGATGGCTAACAAACACATGAAAAGATGCTCAACATCACTCATTATCAGAGAAATGCAAATCAAAACCACAATGAGGTACCATTTCACGCCAGTCAGAATGGCTGTGATCCAAAAGTCTACAAGCAATAAATGCTGGAAAGGGTGTGGAGAAAAGGGAACCCTCTTACATTGTTGGTGGGAATGCAAACTAGTACAGCCACTATGGAGAACAGTGGGGAGATTCCTTAAAAAACTGGAAATAGATCTGCCTTATGACCCAGCAATCCCACTGCTGGACATACACACTGACGAAACCAGAATTGGAAGAGACATGTGTACCCCAATGTTCATCGCAGCACTGTTTATAATAGCCAGAACATGGAAGCAACCTAGATGTCCATCAGCAGATGAATGGATAAGAAAGCTGTGGTACATATACACAATGGAGTATTACTCAGCCATTAAAAAGAAAACATTTGAATCAGTTTTAATGAAGTGGATGAAACTGGAGCCTATTATACAGAGTGAAGTAAGCCAGAAAGAAAAACACCTATACAGTATACTAACGAGTATATATGGAATTTAGAAAGATGGTAAAGATAACCCTGTATGCGAGACAGCAAAAGAGACACAGATGTATAGAACAGTCTTTTGGACTCTGGGAGAGGGAGAGGGTGGGATGATTTGGGAGAATGGCATTGAAACATGTTTAATATCATATATGAAACGAATTGCCAGTCCAGGTTCGATGCATGATACAGGATGCTTGGGGCTGATGCACTGGGATGACCCAGAGGCATGGTACAGGGAGGGAGGTGGGAGAGGGGTTCAGGATGGGGAACACATGTACACCCGTGGCAGATTCATATTGATGTATGGCAAAACCAATACAATATCGTAAAGTAATTAGACTCCAATTAAATAAATTTATAAATAAATTTTTTAAAAGTTAAAAATATTATGGCTCAAATTTGGGAAATTAATTTTATTACTGAATAATTTAGGATATTTTTATATTATAAATCTGTTTTATATTAAAAATATGGTATGTTTTAGTGTAAGAAAAAGGCTCTTAATGAAATTCATTATCTAGAAGTGAGACAGAGACATTATTTTTATAAAGCTCCATTATTTTGATGTACAATCTAATATAGAATATAAAATCCATATGCACATTTCTGATCAAATGTAAAAATAAGAGATTAACCATTGATGGAGAGCTGAACATTATATTACACTGCCAGTAGAACTGTCCTGTTGGAGATGTTTGAGGAGAATTTACTGTTGAACACATTTCAAAATGCATCTACTAGCGTTCATTTGATCCAGTTAAATAAATTCCTCAAGATGGAACACTTAGGAAAACTGGTAGTTAAAAGAGTTCAGACCTTTCAAACCTAGGTCTGAACTTTTCAGACCTAGGTTTAAATGTTTTTTTTCTGATTTACTGGTTGAATAGCATTAATTAAATTATTAAGACTTTCTAAGCCTTAGCTTCCTTATCTTTTAAATAGGAATGTATCGCCTACTTCAAAAAGCTGTAAATGATAATTGAATAAGATAGTGTTAAGTGGTCTGTTACTCTAAAGTGGTTCAACATATACAGTGTGATAAAACGTTTTCTGTATTAGTTTTAACCTGTATCTTAGGGGTTGTTAGATATCCTAATCAGGAGAACATATTTCAGTATATTTGTTTAGAAAATATTTGATCAAAGGTTTCTGGAAGATTTTCATTCAACAGAGTGACCTTGTGATGAGGTTTTCTTTCCTTACTAACTTTTCCATAGTTTATGCCTGTCTACAGACGTGTTTAGCAACATAGAAGAGGTGACTTAGAAATAAAATTCCTGAATATGACCTTCAATGGGGTTAAATGAAAATCACAGAAGATCTAATTCCAAAATCAGCTAAATAATAAATCATTAGATGCTGGAATAATATGGTTGGGATGAAAATAGCACAAATTGGACGTAAGTATTCTTACTCAGATTCAGCACTTTTGCTTAATCGTGTTTCCCAAGCTCTCTTTAAATGAAATCAGCCATGTGTTTTGGAAGTTTCACCATTTTGTTAATTGACATAAGACAATATGTATTTTTAAAATTGTTTTTTACTCTTAATATGTTCTTTTGTGTGTATATATAGCACATTCTTCTACATATGTGAGGCATAATGGACTCATATAACACAAATTTATCTAAGATCAAATAGTAGAAACATAACCAAAAACTCCAAGTATCAGGAACTAAAAGCTTGTTTTCATTATATTGGTAATTTTATAATACTCAGAGCTACCTCAATGGGTCATCAAGAAAAAGAAGCAAAATATCTTTTAATGGCCATTAAATAGATATTGTTTTCAAAGGATATTCAACCATGAGCTGCAAACATAGATTAAATCACTTTTATATATTTCTAATATTTTTCTCAAAATTCCGACCCATTAGTAAGATATGGCGTTCATCACGAAACACAGAAAAAAGGGGGAAAAAAAATAGAAACACAGTCATCCCTCTTAATTTTACATTGTTCTACTTCCAATAAAGGACAGAAATGGTATGGACCTAACAGAAGCAGAAGATATTAAGAAGAGGTGGCAAGAATATACATAAGAACTGTACAAAAAAGATCTTCATGACCTAGATAATCATGATAGTGTGATCACTCACCTAGAGCCAGATATCCTGGAATGTGAAGTCAAGTGGGCCTTAGGAAGCATCACGACAAACAAAGCTAGTGGAGGTGATGGAATTCCAGTTGAGCTCTTTCAAATCCTAAAAGATGATGCTGTGAAAGTGCTGCTCTCAATATGCCAACAAATTTGGAAAAGCCAGCAGTGGCCACAGGACTGGAAAAGGTCAGTTTTCATTCCAATCCCAAAGAAAGGCAATGCCAAAGAATGCTCAAACTACCACACAATTACACTCATCTCACACGCTAGTAAAGCTCAAAATTCTCCAAGCCAGGCTTCAGCAAAACATGAATCATGAACTTCCAGATGTTCAAGCTGGTTTTCGAAAAGGCAGAGGAACCAGAGATAAATTGCCAACATCTGCTGGATCATCAAAAGAGCAAGAGAGTTCCAGAAAAACATCTATTTCTGCTTTATTGATCTTTGCCAAAGCCTTTGACTGTGTGGATCACAAAAAACTGTGGAAAATTCTGAAAGAGATGGAATACCAGACCACCTGAACTGCCTCTTAAGAAACCTATAGGCAGGTTAGGAAGCAACAGTTAGAACTGGACATGGAAAAACAGACTGGTTCCAAAAAGGAAAAGGAGTACGTCAAGGCTGTATTTTGTCACTCTGCTTATTTAACTTCTATGCAGAGTACATCATGAGAAACGCTGGGCTGGAGGAAGCACAAGCTGGAATCAAGACTGCCAGGGGAAATATCAATAACCTCAGATATGCAGATGACACCACCCTCATGGCAGAAAGTGAAGAAGAACTAAAGAATTTCTTGGTGAAATTGAAAGAGGAGAGTGAAAAAGTTGGCTTAAAGCTCAACATTAAGAAAACTAAGATCATGGCACCCAGTCCCATCACTTCATGGGAAATAGATGGGGAAACAGTGGAAACAGTGTCAGACTTTATTTTTCTGGGCTCCAAAACCACTGCAGATGATGATTGGAGCCATGAAATTAAAAGACGCCTACTCCTTGGAAAGAAGGTTATGATCAACCTAGACAGCATATTAAAAAGCAGTTACATTATTTTGTCAGTAAAGGTCCATCTAGTCAAAGCTATGGTTTTTCCAGTGGTCATGTATAGATGTGAGAGTTGGACTATAAAGAAAGCTGAGCACCAAAGAATTGACGCTTTTGAACCGTGGTGTTGGGAAGACTCTTGAGAGTCCCTTGGACTGCAAGGAGATCCAACCACTCCATCCTAAAGGAGATCAGTCCTGGGTGTTCATTGGAAGGACTGATGTTAAAGCTGAAATTCCAATACTTTGGCTACCTCATACGAAGAGCTGACTCATTGGAAAAGACCCTGATGCTGGGAAAGAGTGAGGGCAGGAGGAGAAGGGGACAACAGAGGATAAGATGGTTGAATGGCATCACCAACTCAATGGACATCGATTTGGGTAGACTCCGGCATTTGGTGATGGATAGGGAGCCCTGGTGTGGTGCAGTTTGGGGGTCGCAAAGAGTCAGACACAACTGAGCACCTGAATTGAACCGAACTGAACTGCCAAATATCTCTTTGCTATCTATACCTGAAGTCCCCAGGCAATCTCATACTGAAAAGGTCCAAAAAGAAAATCCACTCTCTTATTCCTGCAGCCCTGAACCTAGGATTCATCTTAGACTCCTTTTTAAAATCTCTAAATCTTGTTCCATCTCGTGTATCTCACAGTCCCCACGCCCTGTGGGTAAGGCAGTTTTACATCTCTGGCATTTTATTGTTGTTGCTCTCTGCCTTACTCCACCTTGCCACTATTCTCTCAGACCCTGCCACTATTTTCTCAGACCTTGGTTGGATTATTATAAGTTTCCTAACTTACCTCTCTGCCTCAGTCCCACCATCCATACTCTATTCTTTAACCTATTGCAAGAGGCCTTAAATCCTTTCATGTTACCCTGAGTTTGACTTCCTGTTAACAAAGAGAAGTATATCTGGCAGTCTCCAACTATAACAATAAAGGTGTTATCAACAACTGTAGGATGACCTCATAACATAATGTAATAAAACTACTTGTAGTTTCCTTACCAAAAATATATAACTAAACCTAATCAGGAAGAAACAATCTTTCAAGTTTAAAATAGGGTACCCAGGTAGTACAAGTGGTAAAGAACCCACCTGCCAGTGTAGGAGACATAAGGGATGAGGGTCTAATCCCTGGGTAGGGAAGATCCCTTGGAAGAGGGCATGGCAACCCACTCCAGTATTCTTGCCTGGAGAATCCCATAGACAGAGGAGCCTAGCATGTTACAGTCCACAGGGTCGCAAAGAGTCAGACATGACTGAAGCAACTTAGCACGTACAGAAGAAAAGCAGCTTTTCTTTCTCCTCCAAAAATCAATATACTGAAATCTGGTTGTTTGCCAGGAAAAGGGGACATACAATTTGTTTCCTTTTTTTATTCCTTAGTCTTCAAACTACTGAATGTGAATTTTATTTTGTGAAAGGTATTGGGTTAAAAATGTTCAGAGATATGCTGAGTTTTTGGCATGCAGTACTTGTTTGGAAGAAATGCATCACTGGTAGCTTCTCACGAGCAGAATGCACTGCAAACATTACCCACAATGAATGTTCTGTCACAGAGGGGACAGGGCAGGAGCATCTGTTAGAGTCTTTTAAGACAGATCAGTATATAGGCAATGTTGCCAGCAAGGGTTTTTCTCCATTATAAAACAACAATCTTCAGTAGAACCAGAGTCCCTAATAGCAGGAAAACAGCTTGCTTTATGAAAGATGCTACCTTTTCTGCAGCCAAGAAATCACCGATCTGATGTTAAGTTCCTGCTATTAGTCTTTCTTCAGCTGCACAGGTGGCAACCGTTCCATGTTCCAGTTCAGCTCCCCAAGGTTACAGCTGTGAAACTGGGTAATGGCTGTGTTTATTCTCTGCCAGCCTTAAAAGTCTTCGGGGTAATGCTTTTTTTTTTGTTGCTTTTTCTTGCTGCTCATTGAAGACCCCTTCTGGAGCAGATGTGCCTCTCCTCATCTTCTATAGTTTCTGTGTTTTGGGTTAAGTTGAACATTTTGGTTTTGTTTGTGGCCGTATTTTTCAACTGCTAATGGCATAGCCAGTTTTGAAGTTTGTTTCTGTATATCTGATGCTTCGTCTCTTGTCCCTAATAAAAAACATTTGTAGTAATCTTGATGTCAAATAGCTTATGCCCCAAGCGTTCTAAACCATTGTTGTTGTTTTCATTGTAGTCTCTGTCTGCTACTGCCACAGCAGCCTGGGTTTTAAAACCTGGATTACAGGGGCTAAAATAACACTTACCTGTACTGCTTTGTATACTTTTTCGGTATGTATTTCAGGTCTCCCAGCTCCTGTGAAGCAGCTTTCTCTAATGTAGTCATTTCTGGGAGGCTCTACGTGGAGTCTCATAGTTGCTCTTGTGTTAAGCCCTATCATTATATGAGCGGCATCATTTCTTCTCTCTCTAATTTTGGTCTGCCTCAGGTACAACAGGCATCTTCATTTTTGGTACTACTCCTACCCTCTGAGATTCTATGATCCCCACAGATCTCTAACTAAGTACAATATATTCTCTGGAGTCCAAATGCACCAAAGCCAAGCTGTCGACATAAAGAATATTTCCCTCATTTACTCCTTTCTGCCTTCATTTCTACCTGCAGTTACTAACCCATCACTACTACTAGAAGCTTGCTGCTGCTGCTGCTAAGTCGCTTCAGTTGTGCCCGACTCTGTGCGACCCCATAGACGGCAGCCCACCAGGCTCCCCCATCCCTGGGATTCTCTAGACAAGAATACTGGAGTGGGTTGTCATTTCCTTCTCCAATGCATGAAAGTGAAAAGTCAAAGTGAAGTCCCTCAGTTGTGTCCGACTCTTCGCAGCCCCATGGACTGCAGCCTAGTAGGCTCCTCCATCCATGGGATTTTCCAGGCAAGAGTACTGGAGTGGGGTGCCATTGCCTTCTCCAGCTAGAAGCTTAGCACTGTGCTAAGACTGGAGATAGAATAATTTACAAGAATGACACGGTCATGGCTTCATGCACTTGATCTAAAACAAACTGTGTTATAGTTGAAGGATTATAACATGCATTTGATCTAAAAGAAATTGTTTGGTAATTAAAAAGTTATAGGGTGTGATGAAAGCAAGTACATGGGCCCAAACCCAAGGGTCAGTGGCCCAGAAAAGGCTTCCCTGAGGAAATGGAGAACACAGAGAAGAATATAAGGTAGCTAGGTGAAGAGGAAAGGTAAAGTATTCCAAATAGAAAAAAAGGTACAAGGCCAACCTATCACTGCATCTGTGCGAAGTTTGTAACCAAATTTTTAATGCAGTGAGGTACATGTGCCAATATTTCATAGATATTTTTTAGTAAATGCTTTATTAAATTTCTGTTTGCAATAAGGGAAAGAGTTATAAAATGAACCCCTACATGTATATTACCCATTTGTCAGTCTGATCTATTAAATACTGAATATAGTACATTAAAATCTATACTTATAATGGTGGAAATATCTATTTATTTTATAGTAATTCCCATGTTGTAAAGCTATGTTACACGAATTCAAATTTGAATATTTATGTAATTCTAGTGAAATTAGTCCTGTGCTTATTCAGTAATGTTTTAACCTAAATTCTCTCTTTCTAAACAAATATAGCTACATCAAATTTTAATTTTGACCTTTTGGAGTCTTTATATTTCAGATGCACCAAATGTAAAGAGTATATTGGCAAATCTCCTTTCTTAAGTTAGTCTGAAAAATAACTGTTTCTTCCAATGTAATGCTTAGTCTCATGATTATAACTGTTGATAGACTCATACAAATTTCTACTGTTCTATTTTGGGGATTTTTCTTATGTCATCTTTTCTATGTGTTTCATTTTTCCTTTGCTGCTTTCTTTTGAATCTTTTTACATTTTTTCTTCTATTTTGTTTTCTATTGTCACTTTTGGTAGTACCTTCTCTATTCTACTTATTTGGTGTTAACCTTAGAAAACTTATTATACACACAATTCAATACAAAAAAATCTTATATATCTCTTTTCTATTAGACACCCTTAAAATTGCAAGAATGTTAGAGTTCTTTAACCTGATCATCCTGCACCCCATTTAATGACATTGTTCAGAATTTTAATTTTTATTTATACATAATTAAATTATAATAATGAAAATATATTATTATTGTGATCTTACATGGTAAAAGTTTGTTTTTTACCAACATATTAATTTTGTATTAACTATTTCTCTTTGCAATTTAGAATTTCAATCTGAGAATCATTTTTGTTCTGCCTTAAGCTTATTTTTCATAATTTGTTACCAAGAATCTATTAGAAGCCAGAAGTTTTTATAGTCTAAAAAAAAGTTTTAATTATGCCTTCATTTTTAAAAGGTATTTTATGAGGTATATAATTCTAAAGTTGAAAATGAGTTTTCCTCAATACACTTAGAGTATTTTATTAGGTTAGAAAGAAATTAACTATCAATATAATTTTTCTATTATGTAGACTCTTTTCTCTGTAGCTGGCTTTGTGGCCTTTCTATTTTGATTTGTCTAAATATGGATTTCTTTTTATTTGCTATGATGCTAATATGCTGGGTTTTCTGGACTGAAGGTTAGTGTCTTACCACAATACTGCAAAAATCACAGGCAGTATCCTATTAAATTTTGTTTCCATTCCACTTTCTCTATCATCCTGTTTTATGATAAGATAAATGTTCACCTAGCTCACTCCATGGTGTAGGTGTTTTAATTTTTCCTTCATATTTTTCTTCTTTATTCCTTTGGATATATTCTGGATAATTGCCTCAGATCCCAACTCTAGTGTGCTAATGTTCTTTTCAACTTTGAATACTCTGCCATTTAATATATCCTTTGATTTTTAATCTATGTATGTTCTCATTTCTATATTTTCATTTGTTCAGATATATTGGTCATATTTATAGCATCTTAGTTCATGCTCTTTTATCTTACTTTATTCCAAAGATTTTTAAAATTTTTATTCCAAATAATATAAAATGAATGTGCTTTATAATCTAAATTTCATCATAATCCCAAATACATTCATTTTATATTCTTTGGATAATCTGAGTGCAAGGAGCATTTTGCATGTCTGATTCTGCTATTTGTTTCCCTGTTGGCTCAGGTTTATAAGGTTTAGCTCCCTTTTATAATCCAGTAAGTGATGATTCTCATCATTCATGGATCCTTAAATGTGAATATGTCTACTGAATAATAAATTTTATTCAGTAAATAAATTTGTAACCCTAAATTCAATCTTCGTGGTGCTTTCATGGTCATAGGTGGACATGCACAGCGTGGCAAAAATTTTGAGTCACCTAACGAGCATATTCCCAGCTGAGGTCCAACAAGTTGATTCTCTGCCTTCTTATTTCAGCTGTCCTACTAAAAACAAGTGACCAGTTTGTAGTCTGTTTAGTGCCAAGCTCTTTTGCATTTTTGTTCTTGTGTCTGTGTATGTGTTTTCGCACTTTAAGACGGCCCTCAAACACAGTATTAAAGTGTTTAGTATGTTTAAATACAAGAAGACTTTGGTGTGCCAATAAAAATAATTACATATATTAGATTACTTTCATTCAGCCTTGAATGACAGTCCTGTTGGTCATGAGTTTAAGGTCAATGAATTAACTATATATAAAATACAGTGTCTTTAAACAGAAACTTACATGACAAAAAATAATGTATTGATTGGTTAATGAAACATTGTGACTAGAGTCTCACAGAAACCAAACCCCTCCCATTATTTCCCCTAGAAGCAATAAGTCATAATTTGCTAATTCAGTGTTCACGGGTAATTTTATAGACCAAAAAATGCCATAAATAATGAGAATCTATTTTATTTATCTATTTATATTTTTCTGTGACTTCATATTTGTTGGGCTTTATCTGCTGAATTGTTCCATGGAAAAGATATATTCCTCCAGAAATGGTTTGTATTTTCTTCTGCTAGTTGCCTGGTAGCAATACAATCCCAGCATGACTTTAAATAAAGCTATCTGCTTGAGATTTTATTACTAAACATTTTAAATGAATTCAGGCTACACAACTTTGCAAATAACTATTTATGTTTACAAATTCTCAAGAGATTTTTTGTTTTACCTTTTACTGTGGATCATATTGGAGAATTCATCTTTCCTTTTATTAACATTTGCTCAGAAGGTGTAGAACATTGGAGGTTTCAGATTTTTGTAGCAGCTTACTTCCTGGTTTAGCCAACAGATTTATCATCTTCCACAATCTGCATAACTGCATAACTATTGAAATTGAATCTCAAACTTATCAACTTTGGCAGAATCCCTTCAGAAACATTCTGCCTTGGTAGTTGTTTCTATCTCAGGATTCTCATTGCTTGTTTTTTTCTTTCTAGATGTGCTACTAAGTATAATATTAGGGACTGCTGTTAAAAATATACAATTTTTTAGCTTTTGTATTTATTTTTCTCAGGAGATGCATTCAATATGGTAGAAACACAGTTCCTCTTCTCTGGAAAGTTCATAATTCCAAGTTAGAGCCAAAATTTTAGATTCAAAAGAACTGTCAGCATAGAACATATCTCCCAGCAAATCCTTTTCCTAATGCTGTCTTGCTGTGTGACTTAAGACAATTTCTAAATTCATTTATTTGCTTGATCTATTTATTCACAATGGTAAGGTAGGGATCAGCATACTATGTAAGCTGTAATGGGCCATCAAATGAGATAATTCATGTGAAAATATACATCATCATGCTCCTATATGCTTGCATATTAATTGAAGGAGGGGGTGTGATCCAATAAATTCCTGAGACATAAACCAAGAAATACCTGATTTTTTTATCATCTTGTAAAACAACAAAGAATAAGGTGAGTGTCATTTGCTTATTTTAAAAAAAGATAAAAATCTCACTTCTTTGAAAGACTTATATACAATCAAACACTTTATACCTAATTTGTTTGTAAAGTAAGGAGAATCAAATCATGAATATTTTCTGCTCACCTTATAAGAATGCTGCTAATTCAATACTTAAACTTGAATACCTTTCTGTTGGCTGTGATGGTGACTCAAGTTTTTGTTAGGTTAACAGTAACAGTAATTGTTATAGTAAATCTTATGTTTACTAAAATAATGGTAGTGAATGTCACTGCCAAGTTCACGTTCATTATTCAATTTTTTATAGTTGAATACAAAATAATAAATGTTACAGTTTTGTAACTAGAGTAGACTAGGCTATAGTATATTTAGAACCAGGTATGTAAAATGACTTGAGGTTATATCATAAACATATTACCATCCAATGTGAGTTTCCGCACTTGAAAGACTTTCCTCCATATTGTGATTCAAGGAAACAGACCCTTTCTATCTTGTGGTTTCAACAGCTCTAAGAGACCTGATATTCAAACCAGTAAAGAAGACTGTAGTCAGTAAGCATACCTTCTTAAATCTTCTAAACTGTTTTCACTCACAACATTTCTGACTCTAAATGTGTACCATTATTCCCACCACCAGAAAATTTTCAAATCCTTCGGTCACCATCAAAGTGTACAATTAAATTCAATTCTGTCACTATTAGGAGTTAGTGTGGTTCCTACAGGTTAATGGTTCAGCCCCACAGGACTCTGCAACTTTAGATGACCATTGCAAGTCCAAGGTTGTCATCGACACTTCCGATCAACCATCTACAAATCAGGGGTTCCCACGATCCTCTCATCAGGTTTGATAATTTGCCAGAATGGTTTGCAAGTATATATTTTCCATTACTGGTTAATTACAAAGGACACAACTCAGAAAAAGCCAGATGAAAGAGATGCTTAGGGCAAAGTATGGGGAAATGACACAGAGCTTCCATGCAGTCTCCAGCACCTTGATATGTTCACCAATCAGGAGGCTCAGCATATCCCATCACTTATATGCTTTATGGAGATTTCATTAAGAAGGAAGTTCGATTAAATCACTGATCACTGGTGATTCACCGAATCCCCAGCCACTCTCAGGCTGGGGGCTCAAAGTTCAGGGATCAGGGGTTGGAACGGAAAGATCCAGTCCTCTACCATGGCTTGGTCTTTCTGGTAACCAGTTCCATCCTCAAGCTAAGCACCCTGCCAGAGTTAACTCATCAGAACAAAAGATTCTCTTAGTATCCTACCACTTAGAAAATTCCAAGTGATTTAGGAACTCCATTAAGAGCTGAGGACACAAACCAAATACAGGTATCCTCCACTACACTCAGCATCTCATTAAGCCACCAAAGCTTTGAACTGTGCCAGTGAGAATCTGTATTTATCTCTCTCCCTTAGATGTGTCTTTAGGTATGTATAGTCTTTGCTTTACACCACTTATGGCTTACAAACAGCTTCACAGAACTGCTCTATTTTTGGATAATGGGGGATGCTTATATCTATTTCTTATTGTAACACAAAGTCCTTGAACCAAAAATGGTGCATGTAATGTCTACTCATATTTTTGGTTAGAACCCAGCGATATGGCCAAACCAAAACACAAAAGAGTTTGGTAATTTTACCCTATCTGTGTATCTCAGAAGAAAAGAAATCATATCTTTTGGATCAGCTAGTTTCTGCCAAACCAATGACAGGTAATAGTAACTAGAGTTAGCAAAGTATCTTTTGCTACAATATCTGAAATAGCACTAAACCACTTCTCTATATAATCCAAAGTTAAAATTAATATATAATATATACTGATTATTAGAAAAATATATTACAGTAAAAAGTATTCTTTATGGTACTTAAATTTCTGCTTTAAGTAGCATGTGAATAGTAAGTTTAGTTTATATAATTTATATATTAAAGCCTTGATTTTGAATAATCTTAATACTTCTATAAGTGATTATAACTTCTTAAAGAAAAACTGCTTCATTGATAGCATTCTCTGATCCTGGATGTATGTGAATAAAACACTTGAAATGGTTCTAATGCTTGATAGCAGAAATTGAAATAAAATTCCATTTAAATCAAATGCCCAGCACCATACTTGGGCACAAACAGATACTATACAGCCGCTAAAGGAACATGTTTTAACAATAGCATGTCATTTTGTCAGGGATGTCTTTGTAATCACTATGAAGCAGGTTAATAGGTGATTAGACAGAAGGCTAAATATGACAAAAGTACAAAGCACTTTCCTAGTGTCATTCCTGAGATATGTGGGTGGCAAATACTACCTCTGTTTGGTAGATTGAAAAATGAAATAGTTTGTGTATTCAGAAACATTTTATCAGTATTCTAAAACTCATTTTTGGCCCCTTTGTAATTGGAACCCAAACTGGTACCTGATTTTTTACCATCTGAATTTTTCAGCTATTGATAATTGCAAAAATACTCAAATCTAGCATTTTTACTTATTATAATAGAATAGAAAATGGAAAACACATTATTTAAAGTTACATGTTAGTACTACATACTTCTGCATAAAATTAATGGAATTCAAAGAGCTTTACCAACCTAAAACCACAGTGCTCAAAAGTCAAGTTTATGTAAGCTAATAGCAAGTATTGTCTTTCTGTCAAGTGATGGGCTGAGGTTTGGGGATCCTATTAGTCTCATTTCTGATCACTGTAATTTTCTTCTGGAATCCTCTTAAGACTGTACTCTTCTACATTTTGTCAAACATTTTGTCAAATTTTAACCAAATTATTTTACTCTGTATCTAAAATTTATGAATATTAGTAACAATCTCCTGAGTTGGGAAGAGAGCTAAAATACATTTTTATAAGTGCTATATGATACATATATTTACTATTCTAATTCGGGCTTTATTCTATACTCTGCTTCTGTGATTTGCTGAAGGTTTACCAAATTTCTGTGAAACCCAAACAAATTTATATGAGTAGCCAAAATGTCACTTGCTTTTATCAGCACTTCTAGGAAAATAGAAAGGAATTTTATCAAAAGTGATTATTTTACTCTCACTTTTAGGAATCAAGTATATGACTACAAAAGTATAACAACAAAAAAAGAAGTGTGTTAATAGCAACTTATATAAGGCAATTTTAAAATGAATTAAATTAATTAAAACCAAATTATATTATCTTTGCTAGCCTTCATATCCCTTCTGAAACAATCAGTAATCATCCATCTTTACTTAAGAAATAATGCAATTTGGGTTTATAATGGTTTCTGTCAAATGTGTTCATCAATATGCAGTTTGTAAATCTGACATAATTTTAATAATAATAAACTATGAATTGCTTTGTATAGAATAGAAATTGTCAAAATGAAAACTTGTCATATGTGTGATAAATATTCAGTCTTCAATATTAGTTTTATCTGCGTAAAGCTATTAATTATCAATTAAAATATTTTCATAAGCAAATGAATCTTTAATACACATAGCCTTCTGGATTCCATAACTACTTTCTTCCAAGCAATATTTATTTTCTTCCTTGGTCGATTGTCATTAACTTTAATGATTTGAAGATTTCGTTATTGCAAACTTTGGATGTTCTCTCTCCTTGGATTACATTAGCAACATTTGTGTCTCAGATATTTGTCCTAATTTTATAATTTGTGTTGGAATTCTCTGTCAGTTACACATGAAAAACTAGCCAGTTATCATTAATTGGTTAATGCCCATATGTCAAGAACGATTCAAAACTAATTTTAAGTGGATTTATAAGTCTTGTTTACTTTTTGGTCTTTTCCATCATCATCACAGGAGTTGACTATCACAGATTCCATGCAGAATTTGAGGTAAATGCCCCCCTAAAAATAAAAAAGAGATACAATTTGATTTTGTATTTCTATGTTTTATCTTCATTTCTCTCCTTGATTAAATCTCTAAACTCATTACCACAATCCACTTAATCTAGATTTGCCAACCAGCTTCTTACCCTCTTTATCCAGAATGAGCACAGTCACTCTTCTTTCTAACTACAGCTAGAGATACTGCTAAACTGGATAAGATCATAGAATAGTTGATTTGCCAACTTCATAGCTCAGTCACAAAACAGGACAAACAGTTAATAAATGGAGAGTAGGAAGATGAACATCATCTCAATGAGAGACAGAGATATCTTTAGCATTTCCTTTAGGGTAGATTTAATATTGATGAACTTTTAGTTTTGGCTTGTTTGAGAATTTTTGTAATCTCTCCTTTTCTAAATGACAGTCTGGCTGGTTAGAATATTCTAGATTGCTTTTTCTTTCAGCACTTTGAATATATTCTTCTTCTTTCAATTTTTCAACCCTTAAGTATATTTTAAAATATTATATATATATGCATAATATATATATATAAAATAAGAAATTTGTTTTTGATGAATTAATTTGTGATGTAGAAATCATATAATTAAACTTTAGCATACTCCTCTCAGGTATTTGATTGTCAAACTTATCTTTTCTTTGATTAACTTAAAAGGAAGTCAACATATCTATGGCTGCCTTAAATGATATATCGTAACAATAAGAAAGGTTATGATTATGACCAAATGTCTAAAAATTGTAAATGCTTGTCTTCAGGAAAAGTAAAACTTGACTGCTTTGCAAGCAGATATTGAAGTTTATAGCACAGAAGCCCTGTAATGCAGAAATTGGTTAGTTATAAATATTTTATTATTGTAGGGCAAAGATAGAATAGGCTAATATTTTTAACCATATAGTTTATTCTTGACCTTGTGTTGAGTTTTTTCTTTAGTTCTTTGTATTTTAATCCATATTTTTCAGGAGAGAAACATAAGATTTAGTGAGCATTAAACATCACAAGTAATGACAGAATTAGTTTAATTTAAAGTTTCTCACTTATTCACACCTAGTAATATAAAGAGGAAGAATAATGAACACTACTTATTTTCTGTAATGAAAACAAAAATTTAGTAAATAAGGTCATAGATTGCAGAATATAGAAAATGGTATGCTAAAGCACCATTTCAAAACCTGATCAATACAAGAAGCATCCATGGTTTCCTAACAAGTCTCTATTTCTGCATATATTCTTTTTTTAGTACTGCTGCCCAAGAGACACCATAGTGATCTCTACAATACATAAAAATATTATCAGGTGATGTGCTTGAATGTTAATCCACTATTATAAAGCATAGTTATATGCTTTCAAGGATTTGTAAAAACCTGATTCAAGCAGAAATATATGTATTTAAAATAATTATCTCATATAAAACATTTTCTCAAGCATTTAAATAATACAGTTCAAAATCTATTCATTCCCTGGTATTAATTAAAGTTATTTATCTTTCCTCTAAAATAGTTCCCAGAAGTCTGGAAACTTACTCTTACACAGACACTGAAATATTTCACTATTAAGAGGGAACATTTCCACTGTCATTACCAGAAAAGCATGGTAATATTTGGGCAGAATATGTTCTGTGATAGTAAGCTTATACATGATTAGAACACAAAAACAATATTTAACTTTCATCTCTAAGTTTAGTGAAATGGACACCATGGAATTTTTTCTGTCGGTGCTTACTAGCTTTCCTAACTAACGTTGGAGTAGTCTTCCATAAAATGGGTTAGATAACTACAAGGGGGCGTATAAGAAGATAGGAGAAAAACAAGACAATTGAGCCATAACATTTTCTTTAGGAGGCTGATTTTTTAGAAAAGATTTCTTTTGAAACCTAAAATAAATGTGTGCCAATGAATATTAATGTGTATAAGTATCTAGTAATTTTTAAAATATGTCACTATTCAGAACTTTGTATAGGAATCTACT
This sequence comes from Oryx dammah, assembly GCF_014754425.2. Classification (NCBI taxonomy): domain Eukaryota; kingdom Metazoa; phylum Chordata; class Mammalia; order Artiodactyla; family Bovidae; genus Oryx; species Oryx dammah. The sequence goes on from NW_024070185.1 coordinate 21,411,259, forward strand.
TCTTAAAGCAAGAACTCTCACTCTTGAATTTTAAAAATATCACTGTATTAATCAGAACAAATACATTTCTTTTAAAACTTAGTCCCCAAATATTTTTAAGTTTTTCTTCTTCTTGAGGAAGCTATTTAAAATATATATATATATATAACGAATAAATAACATTTGACACCAATATTGACTGGTGATACATAAATATGTACTACAAGTAAATTGTAATGTTAATGGTCATAAAGTAATGAAAGCATAGCCACATTAATGTGCAGATGAACAACTTTCCTATTTTTTACCTCATCAATATTAGTTAAGATGAATATTATACAGTATAAGGATACATATAACCCACAAGAATGAAACTGGATTCTAGGAAATTGATGGCAGTCATGTCATAGCTTTTAATATTCCTGAATCCAAAGATAAAAACAGACTGAACGAATCAATAGAAAACCAGAATCTCATTGACAAACTTTATAATGAAATTGGGCAATGATATATCACTATAAACCACAAGATAAAATGAATAGGAAAAAATCAATAGCGAGAAGTCCTACAAAAGTATCAATATCTTTGGTGCAGAAAGAAAAGAAAACAATAGAGAATCTAAGAGATCTGAGAATAATAGAAGCCCAAATAGCCTATGTACTAAAAACAATAACGTATCAATTTATATGATATGGGACTAAAACTAAGAGGAGGTTTACATACTGCAAAAATGCGTAAGTGATCATGAGATGTTGTGAAGGGTTTGGAGCAGCCTCACAAAACTGAACATCCAGGGTTCACTGCACAATAGCAAAATACTTTAATAAATGACATAAAACATGAAAGTACAGAAACTAGGATTACAAAAATTCTAAAATGAGATGATACGTGTACACCCGTGGCGGATTCATGTTGATGTATGGAAAAAGCAAAACAATATTGTAAAATAATTAGCCTCCAATTAAAATAAATAATTTATATTTTTAAAAATAAAATAAAATGAGATGATAGACCACAGGACATAATTAGAAATAAAAAATCATTTCAGATATGCAAACCAAACTAAAAGGAATGTAAGAACAAATAAATAAAATAGATTAGAGTTCTAAAATAAGTAAATAGTGAAAAAGATGAAGTTTTGAAAATAAAATGATTGAGAAAAACTTTTAAGAAATGTTTTGGAATAAGTGAAATTGCTAAAAAATATTTTTAAAAAGAAAGAAAAGAGAGACAGAGAGAAGAAAAGAAGAAAGAAAGTCCAAAATGGATAATAGCAGAATCTAAGGACAAATACCAAAACAAAGGAACAGAATAAATATCAACTCAACTATATTCAAGTACCTTTTCTGAACAATTAGAAAAAAATTAAAGTGTCATAAATGAAAATGACACGGTAGGGAACTCCCAAAATCTGACATTCCACAGAAGTGGATTAGTTGGTGAGGATTGTCAGGAGTACCTTTATTGGAACTTGGAACTAATCGAAGATTTCCAGCAACCAGGTGATTGTTTAATGGAGAAAAACAAGAAACAGTCTAGTCTGAGTAAAAAAGATTAGTGGAGTTTTAATTTGAACTGACTTCATCATCTACTCTCCAGCTGTGCAGCAGTCTTGAAGACAATAGCCTCTATTCTTTGTGAAGATTATTAGTTTCCTAGGAAAAAAAGGAGGGAGCAAGATGAACTTTATTCTAAAAGAACTGTGGCTCTTTGTTTTGAAATATCTTGTGGTTACCTGAAGAGTCAGTTCAAAGGACTTGGCTTTACTTTGCTTACCTCTGAACTTTCCTAAGACTGAGATGGCTATTTGGGAATGTTTGTCAAAACATTTAAAGGCAAATGCTTAGCCATTGCCATGTGGGGTAACTGATAAATAGTTGGGGCAAATAATAGACATAACTGAAAACATATTAATAAAATCTAGGGAATGAGATATTTCTGGGAATAAGGGCTATGACAAGCTCCCACATACTACTGAGAATCAAAAAGACAACAGAATGCCCATGGCTGATGTACAAAAGATGTGCTCAAACAATCAGATTATAGCTGCAAATATTTGCATTTTTTTGTTCTTTCTTGTTTCCAGTTATTTAGGGAAATTGCTGTCAGATCACAAGCTGACCACTAGAATAATGAAACAAGAATTTTAAGGACTATGCTGCTACTGCTGCTAAGTCACTTCAGTCGTGTCTGACTCTGTGCGACCCCATAGACGGCAGCCCATCAGGCTCCCCCTCCATGGGATTCTCCAGGCCAAGAATACTGGAGTGGGTAGCCATTTCCTTCTCCAGTGCATGAAAATGAAAAGTGAAAGTGAAGTCGCTCAGTTGTGCCCGACTCTTAGCAACCCCATGGATTGCAGCCTACCAGGCTCCTCTGTCCACGGGATTTTCCAGGCAAGAGTACTGGAGTGGAGTGCCATTGCCTTCTCCATTAAGGACTATACAAAATCAAAAATATAGACTTTACAAAATTTATCTGGAAAATCCACTAAACAATCAAATGACAAACTACAGCAAGCAGAACAGCAACAACAACAAAAAATTCCTGGGGAACAGAGGAATACAATTTTCAACACAAAAATTAGGAGAAATACTAAGAAACAAGAATGTTTCCCCCATATGCAGGGGGAAAAAAGAAATTAGCATAAATTATCCTTGAAGAAACCCAAGAGAAAAAGATTTTGTCAACTATTTTACAGATACTCATATTGCTAATGAAAAGCATGGTAAAGACACTAAAGGAAATAATGAAAACAGTGTCTCACCAAATAGAACCAACCGGTGTATGTGTTAGTCACTCAGTCGTGTCCGATTCTTGCAACCCCATGGACTGTAGCCCACTGGGCTCCTCCATCTGTGGGATTTTCCAGGAAAGAATACTGGCAAGGGTTGCCATTTCCTTCTCCACATAGAGCCAATGCAGGGATAGAAATTATGAAAAGGAACAAATTGCAATTCAAATTAAATAAATTATTAAAGATAAAGGACAGAAATGGTATGGAATTAACAGAAGTAGAAGATATTAAGAAAAGATGGCAAGAATATGCAAAAGAACTGTACACAAAAGAGCTTCACGACCCAGATAATCACGATAGTGTGATCACTCACCTAGAGCCAGACATCCTGGAATGTGAAGTCAAGTGGGCCTTACTTAGGAAGCATCACTATGAACAAAGCTAGTGGAGGTGATGGAATTCCGGTTGAGCTATTTCAAATCCTAAAAGATGATGCTGTGAAACTGCTGCACTCAATATGCCAGAAAATTTGAAAAAGTCAGCAGCGGCTACAGGACTGGAAAAGGTCAGTTTTCTTCCAATCCCAAAGAAAGGTAATGCCAAAGAAGGCTCAAACTACCGCACAATTGCACTCATCTCACACGCTAGTCAAGTAATGCTTAAAATTCTCCAAGCCAGGCTTCAGCAATACGTGAACCATGAACTTCCTGATGTTCAAGCTGGTTTTAGAAAAGGCAGAGGAACCAGAGATCAAATTGCCAACATCACTGGATCATGGAAAAAGCAAGAGAGTTCCAGAAAAACATCTATTTCTGCTTTATTGACTACGCCAAAGCCTTTGACTCTGTGGATCACAATAAACTGTGGAAAATTCTGAAAGAGATGGGAATACCAGACCACCTGATCTGCCTCTTGAGAAACCTATAGGCAGGTCAGGAGGCAACAGTTAGAACTGGACATGGAACAACAGACTGGTTCCAAATAGGAAAAGGAGTACATCAGGCTGTATATCGTCACCCTGCTTATTTAACTTATATGCAGAATACATCATGAGAAATGTTGGGCTGGAAGAAGCACAAGTTCGAATCAAGACTGCCGGGAGAAATATCAATAACCTCAGATATGCAGATGACACCACCCTTATGGCAGAAAGTGAAGAGGAACTAAAAAGCCTCTTGATGAAAGTGAAAGAGGAGAGTGAAAAAGTTGGCTTAAAGCGCAACATTCAGAAAACGAAGATCATGGCATCTAGTCCCATCACTTCATGGCAAATAGAGGGAGAAACAGTGGAAATAGTGGCTGACTTTATTTTTCTGGGCTCCAAAATCACTGCAGATGAACTGCAGCCATGAAATTAAAAGTTTCCTTGGAAGGAAAGTTGTGACCAACCTAGATAGCATATTCAAAAGTAGAGACATTACTTTGCTAACAAAGGTCCATCTAGTCAAGGCTATGGTTTTTCCAGTGGTCATGTATGGATGTGAGAGTTGGACTGTGAAGAAGGCTGAGCGCCTAAGAATTGATGCTTTTGAACTGTGGTGTTGGAGAAGACTCTTGAGAGTCCCTTGGACTGCAAGGGGATCCAACCAGTCCATTCTAAAGGAGATCAGTCCTGGGTGTTCATTGGAAGGAATAATGCTGAAGCTGAAACTCCAGTACTTTGGCCACCTCATGTGAAGAGTTGACTCACTGGAAAAGACTCTGATGCTGGGAGGGATTGGGGGCAGGAGGAGAAGGGGACGACAGAGGATGAGATGGCTGGATGGCATCACCGACTGGATGGACATGAGTTTGAGTGAACTCCAGGAGTTGGTGATGGACAGGGAGACCTGGCGTGGTGCAGTTCATGGGGTCACAAAGAGTCGGACACGACTGAGCAACTGAACTGAACTGAAAATGAAAAATTCACTAGAGAAATTCAGCAGATTTGAGAAGTCAAGAATATTTCAGCTAACTTGAGGATAAATAAAATGTGATTTGGAAACCATAGGACCAGAAAGAAAATAGAATGAAGTAAATAAGTGGAGCCTAAGAGACCTGTGGGACACCATGACACATGTCAACATAAGAATTCCTGAAAGAAGGGAGAAAGAGAAAGAAAGGAACTGAAAGGTTATCAGAAAAAGTAATGACTGCTTTCCCCAAATGTGACGAAACATTCAGTATGTGAATCTGCATATCCAGTAAACTCAATGTATTTAAAGTAGGATAAACTAAAAGAGATCAAAATTGAGATACATTATAATAAATTGCAAAAGGAAACACAAAAGAAGAATTATGAAAATAGCTGGGACCCTCCATAATAATAAAGCTGATTTCTCATCAAAATCCATTGAGGCTAGAAGTTGTAGGGAGGCATATTCAAAGTTCAGTTCAGTTCAGTTGCTCAGTCGTGTCCGACTCTTTGCGACTCCATGAATTACACCACGCCAGGCCTCCCTGTCCATCACCAACTCCCAGAGTTCACTCAAATTCACATCCATCGAGTCCGTGATGCCATCCAGCCATCTCATCCTCTGTCGTCCCCTTCTCCTCCTGCCCCCAATCCCTCCCAGCATCAGAGTCTTTTCCAGTGAGTCAACTCTTCACATGAGGTGGCCAAAGTACTGGAGTTTCAGCTTTAGCATCATTTCTTCCAATGAACACCCAGGACTGATCTCCTTTAGAATGGACTGGTTGGATCTCCCTGCAGTCCATGAGACTCTCATGAGTAAATATGAGTAAATATGGAATTTAGCATAAGTGTAATTTTGGTTTTTAATTTCTCTTTGTTCCTATTGATTGAGAAAATAAAACAATAGTTATAACTATTTTTTCTTGTTTTGTTTAGTCACTAAGTCATGTCCAACTCTTTTGCAGACCCATGGACTGTAACCTGCCAGGCTCCTCTGTCCATGGGATTTCCTAGGCAAGACTACTGGAGTGGGTTGACATTTCCTTCTCCAAGGGATCTTCTCAACCCGGGAATCAATTCAAATCTCCTGCATTGGCAGTCAGATTCTTTATCACTGAGCCACCAGGGAAGCACAATTGTTGATAGCAACAAAATATTTAAAGATATAATTTGCAACAATAACAACATAAAGAGGAGGTAGCTGATAGGAAAAGAGTTACTAAGAATACTGTTATAATTTAAGATGGTATTTGTATCTCCACAGGAACCACTAAAATGTAACTAGTACAAAATGAGAAAAAGAATCAAAGCAACAGCTAGAAAATATTTAATAACACCAGAGAAGGTAGTAAAGGAGGCAATGTGGGACCAAAAAAGAAAAATACAAGACATATAAAAAGCAAAATGGCAAAATTATTTGTAATCTTATTAAATATAAATTGATTAAACTCTATAATTAAAAGATAGACTGCCAGAAAGGAGTTTTTAAATTCAATTATATTCTGTCTATAATAGACTCACTGCAAATTCCATGACACAAGTATACTGAACATCAAAGAATAAAAAAATATATTTTATGTAAAACAATAACCAAAAATCATATTTCATGTAAAAAAAAACAAAGGAATGAAAAGATACATTTCATGTTAAATAACCAAAGACTGGAGTGCCTTTACTCAGCTGGAGTGAGTTGCTAATATAAGGTGATTTATATTTTAAGTCATAAATTGCTATAGGATATTAGATAATGATAAAAGCATCAATCCATTATAAATATATAATAATTACAAGCATGTATGTAATAATAAAAGGGCTTCAAATATATAACACGAAGACTGACAAAACTAAAGGATAAAATAGCTCAACAATAATTATTATAGAATAAAAAATCTAGATAAAAGATAACCAAAGAAATATAGGCTATGACCACTATAAAACAATCATATCTAACAGATATTTGGTAAACCCCTCACCCAACAATGGTGTAATGCACACTCTTCTTAAGTGCACAAAGAACATTCTTCAGAATAGACCGTATTTTAGGCCATAAAAAAAGCCTCAATGAATTTAACAAGAATGAAACCATATAAAGTATTTTTGTGATAATAATGAAATGAAATTAGTAATAAATGATAGAAATTTGGAAAAGTCAGTAATATGTGGAAATTAAATAGCATATTCTTTACCACTGGGTCAAAGAAGATATCAAAACAGAAATGAGAATATACTTTGAGATGAACTAAAATTAAAACACAACATATTAAAACTTATGAGATAGGGTGAAAGCAGTTCTCAAAGGGAGATTTATATCAGAAAACCTTTATTAAAATCAAAGAGAGATCTGAAATCATTAGCCTGAACTACTGCCTTGGTGGTGGTGGTTTAGTCAGTAAGTCGTGTCCAACTCTTGTGATCCCATGGACCATAGCCTGCCAGTCTCCTCTGTCCATGGGATTCTGCAGGCAAGAATACTGGAGTGGGTTGTCATTTCCTTCTCCAAAACTACGACCTTAAGGAACTGAATAAAGAAGACGAGAGTACATTAGAAAAGGAAACTACAGACCAATATAGCTTATGAATATAGATGTAAAAATCCCTCATAAAATACTAGCAAGCTGAGTTCAGTAGTATTTGAAAGAATTTTATTCTATGAGCCAATGTAATCCACTGGATCCAGTATGTGATCCATTATGATCCAATTATCCTAGGAATGAAAGGGTGGTTCAGTATTCAAAAATCAGTTAATATAATACAACACATTAATAGAATAAAATTTCTAAAAACCCACAAAATTATCACAACTAATGCAGAAAAAAGCATTTGACAAAATCGAAAGCCATTTAATAACAAAAATGTTATATACATATACAATATGGTTAAAAATACAGTAAGTCCCTTACATACAAACCTTCAAAGATGCAAACATGCATGTGCGTGTCCAATCATGTAAGTCAGTTCACATGTCTGGTGCCCATTGCCACATGCATGCATCCTCTACAAGTGGTTGTGCTTTTGTGTATTTTACTATACAATACTGTATAAAGTAGTACAGTATCTTCATTTCAAGCTCAGGATGTCTGGAAGTAAACATAAAAGCAGGGGTGGTGCAGCTGATACTGCTGAGAAGTGCCAAGCAATAACAATGGAAACAAAGGTGAAAATAATTGAGAGAGTGGAGCATGGCAAAAAGATGGTGGACATCACTCATAACATGAATTATTCAACCATCAGCACAAGTCTAAAGAATAAGGAAAAGATCATGAAACATGTGAAGCCTGCTATGCAGATGATGTCAACAATAATATCAAAGAAAGTGTGAAAAAGTAATTGAGGACATGGAGAAATTTCTCAGTGTGTAAATTGAGGATCAGCACCAGTGTCAAGCCCCTCTCAGCTTAATGCTGATTTAAGAGAAAGCTAAAAACCTTTATGAAGACTTACAGAAGAAACACGGAGAACAATCAGAAGATTAAATTTTTTCATGCCAGCCACACCTGGTTTCATCAATTCAAGGCTAGAACCAACTTTCACAACATAAAAATCAGTGGTGAGGCAGTGAGTGCAGGTAATGTAGCTGCCAGCGAATTTCTGAAACACTTCAAGAAATTACTAATGAAAGCACATATTTATCCAAACAGGCTTTTAATGTGGATGAGACAGAACTGTACTGGAAGAGGATGCCAGACTGAAATTACATCAGTAAGGAGGAAAAGTTGATGCCAGGCTATAAAGCAGCAAAGACTAGACTAAGTCTATTGTTTGGTGGCAATGCTTCAGGCGTTATGAAGCTAAAGTCTCTTTTAGTTTATCTTTGAAAGAACCCAAGATCTGTTAAAAATATAGCCAAAGTCTCTCTTCCTGTTGTGTGAGGAATCTGGGTTACACAGGCCATCCTCCAGGACTGGCTTTTCTACCACTTTATACTGGAAAAAGAGAAATATTTCTTGGGGAAGGACATCCCATTCAAAATTCTTTGCTGTTCAACAATGCTCCATGCCACCAGAGCATCTGCCACTGAATACTAAGTTGTTCATACAATCTGTGGACCAAGGACTCAAAGTGACTTTCAAGAAATATTATTTCAGGAAGTAAATGCAAGTAATGGATGAGGCATAACACTTGGAAGGACTATAGCATCTACAAGGCCATAAAATCATTGACTTTTCTTGGTGTGAGGTTACAGGTATCGTCATGAATGGGGTTGTAAAAATCTTTGCCCACAGTTTGTTCACAACTGTCGTGGATTTGAGAAGTCCAAAGAAGTCTTCAGCAACTTAGTAATGCTCAGCATGAAGCTGAAGCTGGATCTGAAAGAGGATGACCATTGAATTCCTTGCAGTGTGACATGAAGAGCTTACTAATGAAGACCTGATGGAACTAGAGGCCTGGAGAAAAGACAGACAAGAGGGAAGAAGTAACTGAACAACCAAACAGGTTTATGACGCAGGAAATGACAAGGGGATTTTCTTTATTTGAGGAGGCGCTGTTAGCTTTTTAGGCATAGGACCTGAACACAGACCAGTAAATGAAGGCTACAACAGCCGTTCAGAATGCAGTCCATTACTATCATGTCATCTATGATGAGAAAAACAGAGTTACTACTCGGACATCACCCGATCATTTTTTTCCACAGGGTAGATAGAATCGAATGCAGCAAGGAATCAGAACCTGTGCCATCAATGTCAGGCATGAATGAAAAAATTATAACTTGCCCTCCATCTCCTATTGCTGAATGGCTTTCAGCTCTGCCATCTCCCACTTCCTTTCCCTCTTCCAGTCAATAACTCTTCTTGTCTATTCTCCTGATGCAAAATACTTTCTTTATTTTTTGTGTTTATTTTTTATTTGTATGAAAAGTATTAGGAACCTATTACAGTACAGTACTATATAACCAGTTGTGCTAGTTGGGTACCTAGGCTAAACAGATTGGACTTAAGAACCCACACTGAGAATGGAACTTGCTGGTATGTAGAGGACATACTGTAATGAAATACAGTGGGCTCTGGAAGATCACAGGTTTGAACCGAGCAGGTCCACTTATAAGTGGGTTTTTTATAATAAATACATACTACAATACAACATGATCTAAGGTTAGTTGAATCCATAGATACAGAATCTCAGATATAGAGGGCACACTAAAATTATAGGCAGATTTTCCACAGTAAAAAAAGTTGACACTCTTAACCCCCATGTTGTTCAAGGGTCAACAGTATTTAGGAATAAATTTAACCAAGAAATTCCAAGATTTGTAGACTGAGAACTACAAAACATTGCTGGAATAAATTTTAAAACATCTAAATAAATAGAAAGAGACCACACATGTTGACAGATTTGGAATATTTAATATTGTTAGGATAGCTATTCTAAATTGATGTATTCCATATCAAAATTGCAACTGCCTATTTTATAGATATGGACAAGCTAATCCTAAAAGTAATATGAAATTACAAGGGCCACAAATTAGTAAAACACTCTTGAAAAAGAACAAACTAGGAAGATTCACACGTTCAGATTTCAAAATGTACTCTAAATCAACAATAATCATATCTGTGGTATTAGCATAAGAATAGATACATAGATCAATGAATAGAATTTAAAATACAAGAAATTGGCATCTGTGGCCAACTTCTTTTTGACAAAGATGCAATGGATGCCATTCCATTTTGAAAGAATAATATTTTCAACAAATGGTGCTGGGAAACCTGGATATCCATATGGGTACACACCTCATGCCATATACAAAAATTAACTCAGTGTACAAGCTGAAATTATAAAACTCTTAGAAGGAAATACAGGGCAAATATTCATGACTTTGATTAGACAATGGACTCATAGATATGACACCAAGGACAAAACCAACAAAAGAAAAAAAAAAACTAGAATATTTGGATTTCAATAGAACTAACTTTTGTGCATCAAAAGACACTATCAAAAAGTGAAAAAAGACAACCTTCAGGATGAAAGACAATATTTGCAAAAATCCAGAATATATAAAGAACTCTTACAATCCAACAAGAAAAAAGAAAACAATTAGATTTTAAAAGGAACAAAGAACTTGAATAGATATTTTTCCAAAGAAGATATACAAATGGCCAATAAAAATATGAAAAAAACCTCAATATCATTAGCCATGTAGGGAATAGCAAAATAAAACCACAATAAGATATCACTTCATATCCACTAGGATGTTATAATCTTTTTAAAAAAGAAAATAAGTGTTAGTGGGAATACAGAGGAATTAGAAACCTCTTACATTGCTAGTGGAGTGCAAAATACTACAGCTGCTAAGAAAAACACCTTGGAAATTCCTCAGAAAACATGTACACAAATATTTAGGTATTTATGATAGACAAAAAGTGAAAATGACTCATTTATCAACTGATGAACAAATATAGGAAACATTGTATGTATATATAATGGGATATCATTCAGTCATAAAAAAAATGAACTCGTGATACATACTCTAGCATGTGTGAACCTTGAGACATTATGCTAAATGAAAGACATCAGACATAAAATTTCACACATTGTCCAATTCCCTTTATAAGAAGTGCAGATTAGTCAAAACCATAGAGACAGCAGATTAATGTTTACCAGGTGCTATGAGGAGAGTGACTTGAAGAGTGACTGCTTAAATGACCATCAGTTTCATTGGAGGGTGAGAAAAATGTTCTGGAATTAGGTGGTGGAGAAGATTATACAACTTCAGGAATTTACTAAAAATCACTGAATTGTATGCTTTAAAATGGCTAAGATGATGAATTCTATGTTAAGTGAATTTTATCTCAAAAAATTTTAATTGCACATTAAAAGTACACAGTGGCATATCTGAAAATACCAACCAACACTGAGATAAAGTATAGTAAAATTAGTTGACTTGAAAAGAAAATTATTTTGGACATATAAATAAGAAGAACTAGTTAATTAAGCAAAATAAAAAATAGATTATTATCAGATTTTTTGATAACAACATTTTATGTTAGAATAAAATTGACTGAGGTATTTAAGTATCAAGGAAAGAAAATGTGAACCCAAAATTTTGTAACCAGCAATAATGACTTTCAAGTAAAAGGCACAAACTGTTTTCAACACTCAAGAACTTAGGAATTGTTCCTGTGAACTCTTCTTGAGTAATCTATTAATACTTTAGAATAAGCTTTAGACAATAGAAAAAATCAAAAGATTCTAACATAAGATCTGTTGCTGAGCACTACATATATTTATTATAGGACTAAAATTGAATAAGATTTAAGAATGTATACATATTATATAATGTATACACATTATACATTGTATACATGTATCACACATTATATAATGTATAATCTATATTCTTTAACAATGCATATATAGAATAATTATAAAAATTGAGTCAATTTGGGTGGTTTATGCTTTACCAGAAATTTGCCCATTCCACTTAAGTTTTCAGATTTACTGACTTGAAATCAATAGTACTAATCTCATATATTTTAATGGTTGTTGAATATTTAGTTTCATCTCCTTTTTAATACTTAATATCATTCACTTGAATTCCATTTTCTTTCCTTTTCTTATCACTCTTGCACAAAGTTTATCATTTTTATTAGTCTTAGCAAAAAACCAACGTTTACCTTTGATGACACCTTGTTTATTTGTCCCCACTAATTTCAACTCTATGTTATTTCATTTCTTATATTTTCATTGCCTTTGTTCTTAGGCATTTTTTAAAATTTCTTGAGTTCGACAATTTTTAGCATTTCTCTTATTCCAATAAACATTGAAGGCTATAAATTTCCCTCAAAAATCCTTTATCTCCTTCTTAAGAAATTTGATAGGTATTATTTTAACCATCAGGAATTTTCCATTGTGAGTTCTTATTTGGACCTGGTCAGGCTCCAGACATTTTTCCCTGTCTGATGAGCACGTGGACTGTTTAAACCCTGCCTCGAGGTTTCCATGGGTAATTGACATCTCCAGAGATAAAGCTGATTCCTGCATTGTCTTAGTTCCATATATTATTTCTTGCCATTTGTGTCCTTTGAGGATTTCCCTTGCATTCTGCCACATATTTGAAAATATTATATTGCATTACATTTCACAGGTGTATCATCCATACAATGACCAACAGCAGTTAATTCTACAAATATCTTTACTACTCTGCATTTCTAAAAGGCAAATGTTGTCCCTAAACTTTTTCCTCAGTTTGAAGACCTAACACAGTGCAATATATTTTGAATTGTGAATAAGTGAATGAATGAGTGTCCATTTGGAAAAGCTTGGCAAGTAACAAGAAATTAAACTAAGAAAATCTATGTTATTAACTCACATATTTTATAATATAAACACATGATTTAAATTCTCTAGCATCATTTTAAATAAAAATTCTAGAATCAGATTTTATTATAAATATTTTACATAGTAAAAGAGCTGCTGCTGCTGCTGCGAAGTCACTTCAGTCATGTCCGACTCTGTGTGACCCCATAGACGGCAGCCCACCAGGCTCCCCCATCCCTGGGATTCTCCAGGCAAGAACACTGGAGTGGGTTACCATTTCCTTCTCCAATGCATGAAAGTGAAAAGTGAAAGTGAAGTCACTCAGTCGTGTCTGACTGTGCGACCCTGTGGACTGCAGCCTACCAGGCTCCTCCTTCCATGGGATTTTCCAGGCAAGAGTACTGGAGTGGGGTGCCATTGCCTTCTCCGAGTAGAAGAGCAAGTCTGTCTAATTACTTAAAATGCTTTGAAGAGGGCAATATTCACTCTAGTTTCAGTAGCTTTTCCAAAGGAACTAGACCCAAATATCACAAAAAGGGTTTTTGAAGATTATTCTTTAGAGGTGTAATTTTAGCTGTGAATTTCTGCCTTTATCAATAATAAAACATCCAAAAGAGAAGAAAAATACCCTGGCCAGTCAAGAAAATAAAGCAGGATCTTTTTCCATGGCTTCAAAACAAAATTTGTTTAATACACACACATATCATGCAGGACATAGACATAATTTTTTTGTTGGAATCTGCCCAAGGTACAAATTTAACTCCTTTATGTTAACCTAAATACCATGGGATTTTTAATGACCGTGAATCTTTATGTCTAATCTAAGAGATGGGACCTCCAACCAGCTCAATTCACTAATATCCCACTGAGGCTGTGAATCACCACTGACTCAGATGCATACCCCCTAGTGAATCCCTCACAACATACTTCCCTTAGCTTTTAAAATCTAGCAGATCAATTTGGTACAATTGCACAGGTGGAATGTTTAGGCTTAAGTTCTTTTTTCATGTTCTCGCAGTCACTCTCCCCTTCATCACAGATCATTTTCCATGCTGAGAGGTTTTTTTTTTAATCTTTTATTTCATTCTTATATCCTTTCTTGTTTTCTATCCCTTTCTTTCTCCTTTATCTTTTCCTTGTCTCATTACTTCAAAATACTGTATCTCTTTTTACTTTCTCTATTTTTACCCTCTCTGCTACTTTTTGCAGAGGTTTGGTGTTTGTACTGAACTTCTAGCCTCTTTCGCTTATCAAGGTTCAATTTAATCGACATGGTGAGCGGATGTACAAGTAAGATGTCCTTCTAAATCTTGCTTCCTGTTGTCAGGCTGAAGGAGAAAAACAGGATAAATCTCAGCTTCAGTTGTTAAAAGGTGTAAATTTCCTTAGGAACTTGAATTTGATCACTTCAGATTTTGTCCTACGGCACATTCATTTCACTTCTAATTGATAAGTCTCCTTGTGGGTCAGAGTTCAGTTCTTCCTAGCGCCCAGAATAACTTCTCTACCTGATGCTGTCTTCGGTCACTACTTATGCTCTCTGTTGTCAAAGTCACAATGTACTTGCTTCCATTTACCACATTTGTTCTCTCTTCACAGTTTCCATGCTGAGTAACATTTTCTGGATAGTACAAATCCATTTTTTTTTCCTCCTGTAAGTATAGACATTAAAGATCCAATTAAGGTAGTCACAGCTCCTCTTCTTTTTGAGCGTGACTTATGATGTTTCTAAGAGTCTTCAGAGAGAACTGTATTACCAGTTCTGTTCTGCCACTGTTATTGTTTGGGTGTCACATCTCTGCAGCTGTTCTAAAGAGAGTATGTTCTAGTTGTATGATTTAAAGTGTTTTAAAATATGTTTTCACGTATATCATCATTATCTAAGACTATTTGAACATCTATTATTCTAAATACCTTACAATATTATATAGCATTTAATCTCTGTGAAATGGTAAAGTTTCCATCTGCAGATGTAGAGGCACAGGGAGAAGTCTGAGGTCACATATTATCCGAAGCCTGTTTAGTCTAACCCCAAGTTCTCACTTCTAATTATTCCACAGCTGCCTGCTTGGATAATCATGATAAGCTTGATTCTGGGAATTTTACATTTAAATAGCATGCCAAGTGCTTTATTATTTGGTTAGTTGCCCTTCTTATCAGCCCTGAGGAATACAGAAAATATTGTCATTTAATTTTATGGCTGGTGAAAATTAAACAGTCTGATTTAAGATTTCTTGATGTTCCCCAATAATGACTTCCAATCTGCTCTACAGACCAGCAAACATTTTAATTCTCCAAATAGCATGAGGAAGGTGAAAGAAATGAGTATTCATGGCATCATTAACAGAGTATTTTAAAAATTTGAAGGAAAGGTAAAAAATAGGAAAGTCTAAGGAAAAATAGATGTAGTTATTCAGTCTTACAAAGTTACAAATATAACCGTAAATAAAAACAGGGTGAAAATATTCTTTGTGTTGAGAATTTCAAAATATATTTAACTAGCACTTACAGAGCACCTACTGTTTGCTGAGCATTATGTAAATTACAATAAGGAGACTGGCACTGATTATAAAGGAACTCCTTTCAGATGGAGGGCTTTGGGAATGTGACTTGTGTATATACCTAGTTATGTTCAGTCTCCTCTCAGGGGTGTGGTTGATGACAAAGAGAACTCAAAATATCATCACAGAATGTCATTTAATAATAGACCAGACTATCCTCTTGAACGTTAATTTCTCTCCCAGTAGCCTCACAAATGGAAATGGAAGAAACACAAAAATATGGATAGAATAGAAAGGAAAGCAGTTAAATAAAAATGGAAATCGCTATTGTAGCCAAAGCAAATATAAAGAAGGTCAGATTCATTAAGTCTTCCATTAACCAGCTCTGCCAGAGCTGCTCCCACTTCCCCACTGTCTTTCCTGTTCAACACTAAGAATAGACCTTTTGACAAGAGATATCATCAGCATCCTCCAAATCCTTGAAGTAATGTCTAATTTAAGACTTGGAAAGTACGAAAGGGAGATGTTTAAATTTCAGCATTGTTTAGAATTAGCAGTTAAGAAGATGATTTTCACATTTTCCTCTCAAGAGCCCTCACTCCTATTTGCTGCCATCCTGGACCTTATAATGACTGACCAAGAAATAACTCACAAGGTCTCCTATTACCATATACTCAAAGGGCAGAGCAGGAAAAATTCTACTCTCCCCATTCAGCCAACCACAAAGTTCCTGGAAAGCTTATTGACAGCTTAATCAAGTGGTTCTGGCAGTTTTAATTCCTCGGACTGTTTCAGGCTTGCCCCTCAGTAAGGAAATGGAACTTGGACAAGCTTGAATTTGCAGTATCAATGTTGGCAAAGGGAATGCCAGTAGATTCATTAGTCCAGAAGAATTAAAACTTCCTGAATGCAGTTCATTGCCTACATCTACACAAAGAAAGGCAGATGGAGAATGGAAGAGATTTGAAGTTGAGAGAAATGGACAATTTTTTGTCTTAAAGAAACAAGAAAAAATCTGAGTTTAAACCTCAGTCAACCAGTCAAACCTCAGTCAACCAGGAGTTTATCACTTTATGTTGCCTTCCTTGATTCTGGAAACAGAGAATTTAAGACCCACACTGTCATCCAGTCCAGTTATTGACACAGGGCTGTTATTCCACAATAGCCCTGGTAGGCGATTTATCTAGACTCTATATGAACATGTCCAATGATAGCAAAATCCATCATGGAAAAGAGCTTCTCATTTCACTGCCTTGTAGATCTAACAGTTTAAAAACTAAAAAAGGGCTTTTTTACTCTGAGAAACTTCTGTCTTAGTAGTGACCCTCATAAATGAGACTGACCCTCACATATTTTAAGACAGCTGTCAGTCAAACTCAACTATTCCACTTCTTTGTGGTGAAAATCTTCAATTCTCAATATTAAATAACATTTATTTATTGGCAAGATATTGCTCTGAAAACTTTAACTACTTTGGTTGTTTCTCAAACATTATTTTAATAGTTAATGGCTCACAAAAAATGCAGGATTCTGCAAAGTAAAAAGATATAAGCAACATCTCCCAGCCAAAGGCAAGCATAATAACTACCAGACAGGTCTTGGTGTTGCCAGAAACTAGCCTACAACTCACAGCAAGCCTAGGGTGTTGTTCTGTTGAACAGAAGAAATTTCACAGAACATCAATATAAGACAAGGCTACTCTGACCATGATAGATTAAGCCCAAAATAAGGCCACTTTGTAGATTTTACATAGAAAAAACCATACATCTTCTATCCTAATTAATATGGGTCCCTATTATTGGATTTTTGTCTTCTTTACCAAGCTTTAGTCTCACTTCATTCCTTCTACCTTCTCAATAAAAGTAAGATACCCAGTCATAATGTTGACAACAGAACAAAAGCAAGGCAAAAAAAAAATTGATATTGGATCAGAGAAATGAAAATAAGGCAACAACAATATTGTACTATCACTACCTCTATTATTAACATTACTAATAATTACAACATAAGCTTAGAGTTAATATTCACTAAGTTTTTGGTTTGGATTATGAAAGACCTTGTGCTAAACAATTTACCTACATTATTTCTTCAATGTGCACAATTTATTAAATTCACAGTTATACTCGTTTTGCAGAGTAGAGAAAAAGTGAGACTTGTCAAAGTAATTATCACAGATCACTAAGCTAATAATTAAACATTGAAACCAAGATCCAAAATCTACATGCCAAGATTTTATTCACTCAGCTGATGGCAGTGAGTAGGGCTGATATTTTTGAAGTGATTGTGTCTAACCAAAAGATAGATGCCTTTTGAAATTTGTCTGACCAGAGGATGTACTTATTACAAATGTTCAAAAGGTAAGTGTGTGCCAACTATGAATCTTCTTAATACAGGAAGAATCCATGCCAATCTTGGCTTAAGCACCCATTCTTTGAAAAATTTCCATGAAGTTTGGATAATTTTTATTTCTATTAACTCTCAGTTCCAAGTGCATCTGCCAGTTCTTATATGCCAAGTACCAACTAAAAGGTTATTATGTATCAGCCAAATTATCATTTTGTTCCATCGCTCACTAAGCTCCCACTGCCTCATCAAAAGTTGGAAATATTGGTACTCAAGTTCTACTGGATAATCAGGGTTATTATTTGTCCCTATGATCTTACTTTGACAAGGAAGATGATGCTATTTAATAAAATCTTTTCCAGATCACTTTTGGAAATTCAAATAATCTGCTTGGTAATTTGTACTAACTAAAAAACAAAGATCACAATCTAGTCATGCTTGTTAGCAAAAGCACTTATCAATTACACATTTTCCAACTTAAAACTTCACATAATTATACATATTAAAAAATTATAAAAATAATTAGCAACTCTTCAATGAACCAAAGACACAGGGTGAAACTCCAAAACTGGTGTTAATAGAGGCCCCCAGGTCTTTCCAGGAAAAAAAAAAGAGGCAATCTATGTAGTTTGCCCGTTCCCAAACAAGTCAATAGCCTCTGTTAGTAAATTCAGAAAACAGCTAATGCAAACAATGCTGATTTGTGAGGAAAAGAAAGAATTTAGTTGTTTAGTTACCAAGACACTAACAATCGCTTGCTCCAGTTTCATTCTAAATGATACGGGGATGAAAGATTCGGGAATTAAAATAATTTTCTCTGCATAGTTCTTCTGGCTTAGTTGCTAAATATTGTTTGACTCTTTTGAAACCCCATGGACTCGAGCCCACCAAACTCCTCTATCCATGGGATTTTCCAGGTAAGAATACAGAGGTGGGTTGCCTTTCCTTCTCAGGGGATCTTCCTGACCCAGGAATCAAACCCTAATCTCCTGCATCAGCAGGTGGATTCT
Source organism: Oryx dammah (assembly GCF_014754425.2). Classification (NCBI taxonomy): domain Eukaryota; kingdom Metazoa; phylum Chordata; class Mammalia; order Artiodactyla; family Bovidae; genus Oryx; species Oryx dammah. The sequence goes on from NW_024070185.1 coordinate 21,429,976, forward strand.
TTACCACTGTGATTATATATAATAGAGGGCAGCCTCAGGGCAAATGACTCCACCCACTGTCTGAAAACAGTAATGTAAATTAGCATGGCCCACAGACCAATGATCTATAAGAAATAATGCTATAGGCAATTGAGATGCGATTTTGTTAAATTGTGAAAAGAACACCATGCTAAATGTCATAGAATAAGAGAGAGAAATAATCTTACATATAATTACTTGGCTTTATATATATTTTTTACTCTATCTCTCATCCATTTACCATATCTCTCATCCATTTACTGTAAGCTGGATGAAGACAGAGAGCATGTCAGCCTTGATCATAAGGAAGAGAATTAAAGAATGAAAATCTACCAGGCCTTTGCAATGTATATCTGTTATATTGTGTTCCCAGCAATTACCCACATTTGTCTCATAGAAGGACTTCTATTTTCCCAAGGCACACACAGGTTTTCTACTCCCAGCCTATATGTTTCGGGTTAGACTATCAATATCAACCCCTCATGGTTAATTAAAGGCATGTTACATGATACAGTGCAAACTCATCAACATACTTCTCCCTAGCTGTAGTAATTTATTCAGGGAAAGGCACAGATCCCAAAGAGTTAGTAAAACAAAATTCCAAAGATATGCAGGGGTACTTTTAGGCTAGGAGTCTTGGTTATAAGAAAGTCTATATATTTTTAAGACTACCAAATGATAAGATCCTCCCTGGGAATGAAGTTAATATAAACTAATAAAGAGCACTAGAAACAGACAGAGGTTACTTATACACATACATACATACACACCCACCCACACATACACACACACCCACACATACACACACACACCCATGAAAGAAAATGCTGGGAAAGTATCTGTTAATATTTCTTTATTTTGACCATTCTTGAAGCTTGGCTTCCCAAACAGGTAAATTACCTTTTTATGCTCAAATAATTCTGAATTGGGCTACTTTAATGTATAACTAAAAGAATTAATAATATACTCTTCCTTGTACATATGGAAAAATTAAAATTCAAAAAAGAGAAATACCTTATACTTCCTTAGGTTTAATGCCTTGCAGTGAAAGAAATGTGACTAGAATCATGGTTTCTAACTTCCAGATCTTTCCACCATGCCAGGCTGCCTTTATTAAATAATTTATTCCATTTATTAAAGGCTTGGGAGATTAAGAACACTGATACCTATGATTTTATATTTCAATTAATACAAAAAGTTTCTTGGGAGAAGAACAAAAAACCTACTTCTATAAGACATACCCTCTTTTCTCAATTATGTTTCTCCAAGTTGAAGACTGAATTTTAATCTCTGATTTCATTTGGCCATTTAGCTTTCTGCTGAGACTCCCTGAAGAGGAGCCAATTGTGCCCAAAGGGCACTCTAAGAAATAAATTATGTAAAATTATTCATTGAAATTTGTATTACCAGAAACAGTACTTTTTTGGTAATACAGATTACCAAAATACAAATTACCATTCAGCAGATAATTTGCAGTAATGTTCAGTAATTGATAGCTACTAATTTCTTCACTTAACATTGGTTTCTCTTAGTGAACCCAGTACTGCTGCTAAGTCGCTTCAGTCGTGTGCGACTCTGTGCGACCCCACAGACGGCAGTCCACCAGGGTCCCCCATCCCTGGGATTCTCCAGGCAAGAACACTGGAGTGGGTTGCCATTTCCTTCTCCAATGCAGGAAAGTGAAAAGTGAAAGTGAAGTTGCTCAGTCGCTTCCAACTCTTAGCGACCCCAGGGACTGCAGCCCACCAGGCGCCTCCGTCCATGGGATTTTCTAGGCAAGAGTACTGGAGTGGGGTGCCATTGCCTTCTCCATTAATGGTCATAGATCAGAATTAAATTTCTCTTACTAGAATGGAATCTCCTTAGCTATGTACTTTCATTTTGGTAGATCAAAGAGTAAAGTCATAGCCAGGATTATATCTATGATTTATTGAATGTTACCCAGCTGTTAAAGGGTTCTATATAATCACTGAATTGACTTAATTCTAAGCTCCAATTGGCTTTAAATATCATTAGTTTAGTCCACATAAATGTATAAAACTTCAGTAATAAGTTTAAGTTGAAGGTTTGCACATATATACGTCACAGTCAGGTATTCAAAGTCAGGTATTTTATTTTCTCTTTGCAGTGCTGACCCTGGACTTACCTGCTGTTTCTACCTGCTTGATTTATCCCTCATTTTCTGCTCCTTTTCAGTCTGTCTGGCAACTGTAGTATCTCATGGGATATTGTTTATTGTTGTTTCATGACCCTCTTCACAGACTTTTTCTTTTTTTTGCAAAAACCCTTTGAAATCCTACAGATCTAAAAATGTAAGTACTATAATGCTCAATAACCAATACCTCATCTTAAGACATATATATGATCCCAGAATAACAATTTTCAGCATTCATTCCTTCTATATAAACAATAAGGAATTTATATATTAGTAATTTAAAATCTCAAATATTTTAAAGCACATTGAAATGAAGTAAGTGCTTTAAAATACCAAGTGTGAGAACTATTTTGACTTATTGGGTTGGTCAAAGAGTTAGTGTGAGTTTTTCCATGAGGTGGTATGGAAAAACTTGAATGAACATCTTAGCCAACCCAATAATAATTACCTTTTTCTTTTAGATTTTTTTCATAATGAGTATGTGTGGTTTGGGTAAATCATTGAAGTTGTCAATCTAATTTAATTCAATCTCTAAATATCTTAAAGAAGATAATATTTTGGCATTATCAGTAAATTGGGATGACTCTGACAGACAACCAAGGGAGGAGAGCTTCATTCCTAAACGGTTGACCTCTTGAATCCTCCTGGGTTACTGATTTATTTAAATCCATAGCAGTTGAGCTATCATCAACACGTAATGACCTCTCTGTCATTGAAACCAAGCCACTATATTTAGTACACGAGAAATCCAGTTACACAAGTACCTTGAAATGTAAAAAAAAAAAAAAAAAATTGCATATGTCATTAAAAGTAGTTAGTTCTACTAAAAGTATGAAGCAAGGGACTTTAGCTTCTGTCTGTTTTACACTTTCACAGCTCTCTTTCCTTTCCTCCAGTAGCTCAGAGTATCTACATGGCTTTAAACCAGCTAGCTCCCTCTCACATTACTGTCTTAGAAAAATGATGTATTTTAATCTATTACTCCTTTCTCTTTACAGCAAATAATTTGTAATAATGTTCCATAATTTGATAGCAATTCTTAATACTAATAGATAATTGTGGTGAACAAAAACAGACTTTATGGACAGACATTCAGAAATCTGGTCTAAGGTCTGCTAACTAAGTGACCTGGGGAAATAATTGCCAAGTTCTTTCTTCCTTTCTTTCCCATCTCCTTTCCTTTCTTCCTTCCTTTTACTTTCTTACTGTAAAATGAAGATAAGGTTCATCATTTTTGATGTCACCTTGAGGTAAAAGTGAAATTAAATCTGCAAAACTGTTGTACTCAGCTAATGTGACCTAACTTTCACATTTGTTTGTATTCAGCTAGGTATAAGTTAAGGAAAAACTGAACTAGTAACACTAGATAATATTTATTGAGAGCTTACTACATATCAGGGATCCTTCATGGCCTATTTTAAATGCTGCCTCCTTTCTAAAAAAATTTAATAACATCCCCACTTAGTATTATCTCTTTTTCCTTTGGTAAATTTAAATCTTTTGTGAGTTATGAGTTTATTTATACTTGTATTTGTATATCTTCCTGTTCTTACAAGAATATAATTTCTTGAAAATAATACTCCTTTTTAGACATCTTTTTTATGTCCTGTCTAATCACACAACTTTAATGTAGGTTGTATTAAGTCAAAATAAAGCAAATAAAGTCAAATTTAAAGAGATTAATAAACAACCTCATTCTGAAGTATAACTTCTTTCACTCACATATACTAACACATGTGAATATATCTTATGATGGTGAAATTTAAGAATCAAATATTGCTTAGTTGCTGAAGGGTTTTGGCTAAATCTAATTGGTAGAGCAGTGTTCTCATTTGCATTCCACAAATTACTTCTGAAATTATTATAATTTAGACTCTTCAATTCACATTATAATATGTCAACTTTGGTCATTTGCTCTTTTTTGTTTTTAAAGCACATGAATCTTCTTTCAATTAACACAATAAATACATTTCAAAAATTTAGTGAAAGAATTATAGGTGGAAAAGCTTTGCCATGTTTATAAAAATGTTATCAAAGTTATGATCCAGAATATTGTCCAGAGCATTTCATGATGACTCTCATAATACTATCTTAGATTTCACAGTCAGGAAAACATTAGTTTTCCAGGAAAAAGGTCATATTGTTATTTTTAGCTAATAAAAATCATGCAAGACTTTGTGTTTCTCTGCTTTCTTTTGCTGAGAACAAAGCTAGAACTATGGTTCATGCTCAAGTAATTTACTCCCCTGTCCTCACCCGATCTGGTAGTTCTTTTTCTTTTACTAGTGTTTTAACGTTTTGTAATTTCTTCACCTTCTAGTAGAGTATATAAAATCCCTTTGTGGAGGTGAACAGAATAGAGATAATAAATAAGTGAATGCAGTGCTTAATCTTCCATATGCCCAACTTCACTGTTAGATTGAGTACTTTTAAACTACTGTGGAAGAGCCTGTAATGAAGAATTTGTTGCCCATCTCATAGGAACACTTGGCAAAAAGAACTTTTTCTATATGCCTCTTCCAGAACTGCCTTGCTGGCAGAAAGCCCCCATTATCCAAGGTCATCCTTCTTCCTAGAGCAACCCACAAATGATCACTGATCATTGGGAGTCTAAAGTCCAGTTCTTTCCAGTACAATCTGGAATAAGTCTGAAGGAACATTCTTAAGCTTCTCAGTTGCTACAAAGAATAGGCCAAAAAAGCAGGATCTAGGATTCTGGCTGGCACCATCAATGGTGGTTCACGGTACATATAAATACTGGAATAAGGTGCCTATCTAATTGTTAAACTTTCATTGGCATTAAATTGGAACAATGTGCTACTGTAAGGGAATGAATTACCTGGTTCAATGTATTAAGAGTTTTGAGAAATATGGGTGAAAAGTAATTATAAAACAATGGCTTGGGATAACTATTCTGTTCTATTGATATTCTGAATAAGAAAACAAAAATCTAAAAATCATTAATCTAACAGAAAGCTACATGTGAAAGCAGAGAGAGCTTTCTTGATAGCATACAAAGAAGGTCTCATTTTCTACAGAATGAAGGAAGATAAAGTTAAGTACTACATCAGAAACTCCCAGTCAGGGACTTCCCTTGTGGTCCAGTGGTTGAAAACCTGCCTTCCAGTCCAGGGGACATGGGTTCAAGTCCTGGGCAGGGAGTTGAGATCTCACAGGCTGCAGGGCAGCTAAGCCCACACACCACAGCAACTGGGCCTGTGTGATCTGGAGCCCAGATGCCCTAGAGAGAAGCCTAAGCACCACAACGAAGAGACAGCATGAAGGTTGGGGAAGAACCCCACATTCCTCACCTATTAGTAAGACCTGATGCAGTCTGAAAAAGAAAAAAAAATATATATATATATATAGATAGATAGATAGGCTTTCCTGTTGGATCAGTAAATAATCCAACTGCCAACGCAGGAGATGCCGGAGGCAATGTTAGCTTATGGTGAACGATGTCAGATCTGTGATCTCTGAAGAAGATTCAGCTTCGGGACCAGGGACCAGGCTTGATCACTCAAGAGGTTTTGTGTAGCTGAGTTTTATTAAAGTAAGAAAAGGGACAGAGAAAGTTTCTGACATAGACATCAGAAGGAGGATGAAGAGTGCCCCCATCACTAATGTTAGCAAGAGTTATATACTTTAATTAGCTATTACAATAAATCAAAAGAATGTCTCAAGGTTGTAAAAATTTCACCAGACCCACTCCCAAAATTTACATTTTAGGATAACAGGATTAGCCAGAAGCTTTTCAAGGAGAAACTGTCCTCAAGCAGGATACAGTATTGTTATATAATCCTTAGTACAGAGCTTAAACTGAGTTGTTTGTTGTGTAATCATCAGTTCTGGGCTTAAAGAAAAAAAAAAATGTTTTATGTGACTAAGACTAAGGAATGTAGAGAAAAAAAGATGCTTGTCCTTTCCTTCTCCTTGATAATTCCAGACCCATATCTCCTCCTCGAGAGCCCCAGACTCCTATCTCCTCCTTGGGGACCCCAAATTTCTTATCAACCTGCCTAGGAATTGACTCTCTCAACAAGGGTTCAACCCCTGGGTCAGGAAGATCCCCTAGAGGAGGAAACGGAAACCCACTCCAGTAGCCTTGCCTGGACAGAGGAGCCTGGCGAGATATAGTCCAGGGAGTTGCAAGAGTCAGATATGATTTAGTGACTAAACCACCACCATATATATACGTGTGTGTGTGTGTGTGTGTGTGTATATATATATATATATATATATATATGAAAACTTCTTATCTTAAAAAAAAAAAAAAAGCTCCCAATCAAAAACTTGCTTTGCCAATGTCAGAATCCTGGTTGGCAGACTATGAGATATCATCAGATAAGCTAGAGACATTTAGGATGATGTCCATGAATATCTATAATCTTCAGACTCCACCAAACCTTCTGAGTCTGTGGAAGCAGCCTAAAAAACCTCTATTTAAAAATAGTATTCCTATCCTTCTTAAAGATGATTTAGAGAACATTCAAGACAACATGTGTCCCCATTCTCCCTTCTTGGCCAGTGGTCTATAGCCAGAGTTAAGTCACAGTATAAGCCAGGTAGGGATGTGATGAGAGTCACATAGCTAGTGATTCTACCACTTGGCATTACAACCTCGACGGCATTCAAGACATCAGTGATGATAAAAGATGTCATGTAGAGATTATGGCAGGTACCAATGAGAGAATCACAACATAGGTTGCTGGGGGTTTGGAGCAAGGTCATGTCATCAGAATTATGTGCCTTTTTAAAAGAACTATTGGCATACCAATGAACCTGGTATAGACAGCATGGATGACCATGGGACACCAAATGATAGTTAAGCCACAGCTGTTGATCATGAGCTATGTACTGTCAAACCCACTAAGCTGTAAGGTCAGAAGGCTTCTCAACTATCATTGAAGGTTTTAAGAGGTATATCCAATATTAAGCTGAAGCAGGATTGGGGGTCCATAAAAACTACACAAATATATTGCCACAGCCCCTGTTTAATCCACCAGTGTCGTTCCAGCACACAGATCTTTCCCATCTCATATCTATAACAATATAGTGGACTCATATCCAACATATGGAGGAAGACAAAGCACAAGATTTGTTCATGAAAGTATCAATTCAGTATATGAGTACAGTCTAAAAATGGACAGCAGCTGCATTATAGCTTCTTTAATTACACTGAGAGAGATTAGTGAGGGAAAATCTTCCCAATGAACAGAGTCTCATATGGGGAACCTGGTTATACATTTTATGTAGAAATAAAACCGACCAATGTTTGAATGTATACGGATTCAAAGACAGTAGCAAATGGCTTGGCTAGTTGATCATGGGCCCGGGGCGGGGGGGAGGGGGATAGAAGAAAATACAACAAAAGGAGTTCTGGGGTAGAAAGAAAACACAGAAGAGAGAATGAAGTCTGAAGATTTTTGCATCAGATGATAATGCTCACTGGAGAGCAACCATCATGGAAGAAGTACTGAACAACCAAGAATATACAACAGTTTGGCCACTGGGGCCAAGACCTGTTATTGGCTACCCCATTTTTGGCACTTTGATCTCATGAAATGGCCAAGGGTGCATGGATGGAGGTTTCATACAAGTTCAACATCTTAGAATTTACTTAGCATACCAATATTGATCTATACTGACAATACCAAATATCCAACTGTGATCAATAGGGTCCAATGCTGAGTCTTCAGTATAGCAACATCCCTCAAGAAGACTAGTTGAAATGCTGGTGACCAATTATTTAAAGGATAAGTAACTTATTTTGATATAAATAAATGTATCTTTTAGGTATGAGTTTGCTTTTCAGCCAATTTCACTATCTGAATATTTAAAGAATGTACATTATACAGATTTTATTGTACATTGCACCTTCTAATTTAAAGTTTAGAGAGTTCAAGTACTTTTCCAATGTGACCAGAAAATGATAAAGCTAGAATATGAATCAAAGCAGTCTAACTATAACTTCTAGCTGCTCTACCACTTCCTGCTTGAAACATGGTAATATCAATAGTATTTATCATACAACCCAATGCACATTGGGTATGTTTTATTGAATTATTGAATAACTAAAAAATGTATATACATAAAACAGTGGAAGGGACTCTAGAAGAATAGTAAGAATGAAAGAAATAAGAGAGAGCAGGGAAAGGAAGAGAACAGTTTTTTACATCACACTCACTAAGATTTAGCACAGGGGTGGCCAACAGGTTTCAAAAATCGTTTGACAGTTACTGTCTGGCTATCCAAACTGAAGATTCTGAAGTCTCACTAAAGCTTCATTTCAGTTCAGTCACTCAGTCCTGTCTGACTCTTTGTGACTCCATGGACTGCAGCATGCCAGGCTTCCCTGTCCATCACCAACTCCCAGAGCTTGCTCAAACTCATGTCCATTGAGTCGGTGATGCCATCCAACCACTAAAGCTTAGGAAGAAAGAATTCTTGCTATAGTCCAGGTGAGCAGGGTCCAGGGAATCACAGTAGCACATATGCCATGTAGGTGCTATATTCTTGCTAAGAATGATATATTAGAAATTTTTACAAACATTATTAATACTTTTAAAAATTACATAAGGAACCTGAGGGATTTGATTATTCCTATTCTTCAGATGAGGAAATTTACTGAATGAAGCTTGGTGTCTACTTATAGTCTAATGACTGAATGACGAAATAGTGACAAACCAATCAGAACACTTCTAATTACTCTTTCAATGGGAACAAATGACTGGATGACTGTCCTAGATGTTCCAAAGGATTACACTATCTAATGATTATTTTGTTATCATTGTCTTTTTGTGGCTGTCCCTCTTCTTAACCCTAACTCACATTCTTGGTTCCAGGCAAGTAAGTTCAAGTTCAGACAGATCCTCTTCAGTTTCCAGGAAAGCATGGAGAGAATTAAAATGAAAATATTTTCTGCTTCTTCCTCTCACAAAGGAAAGAAAGTTTTCTACAAAGTAAATCTTGTCAATGGTTACAGCTTTTCTAACAAACAACCACTAGTGTGCAGTTTTAGGATAAAATAGTAGTATTTCCTCAGTCACATAGGCATCTAGATCCAGGTACTTTATATAAGTTTACATATATACAAACATATTCTTAGCTGTGCCCCATGAACCTCAGAAGTATTATCTAGTACCTACAGAAATCACCTTTCAATTTTTGAGAAATAGATAGTCAACTGTTTCAGGGTAATTATCTCCTTCTTGCTAGTAGCACAAATTTTAAGGAGGTAACTTTTGCAAGAATGGAGTGCCTTTGTTCTCTACCACTATCCCTAATACTCAGTAATCCTGGGCACAAGGAGCATAACAAAGCAATTAACTTCTGATAATGGTATAAATTTAGGCTTGTTAAAACAAGGATTATTAATATTCCCTTGGGTTATCACACTGACCTAACTTACCCAACCATTAAGTACAATAAGACACAGACCTAGAGTTTTGTGGTCATATAAAATGCCCAAGGAAAAAGAAAAAAAAAAAAAAAGAGAGAGAGAGAGAGAGAGAAAGAGAAAGAAACACAAGAACATAGTATAAGAGACTAAGAAAGTGAAGCAGATTAATCACATTTTAAAGAGCAGGGACTTTGCATTTTATTTTAAAACCAATAACCACAACAATACTATAATGATTGTGATAACTTCTTAGAGTCTGTGATGACATTGTGCTCATAATATATTGGTCATTAAAATACCAGAAGCCTCAGGTCAAGCTTATCTCTGACTTTTTAAAAATAACCCTCTCTGGGCTTCTCTGATAGGAAAGAAAAACCCAAAAGCATTAAGTTGTATCATTGCAACTTAGTACACTTATCAGTCTCAGAGGTAGTATTAAAGATGAAGAACTATTGTTCTCTTACATGTACTTTATAAGAAGCAAGATAAATCTGACAAGTCAAGCAGAGAAATGGAGATGTTTTGGAAAGAATATCAGCTTTTGAGACTTGAGTTCAAACTAAGTTTTGCCCCTGATGTGCTATGGAACTTCAAGTCTCAACTTCTCTACACTTCTTTGTCTCCTCATCTGTAAATTAGAAGATGAGGCCTACATCATAAGTTATGTGTCTTTACCCCAGAGCATGGTATACAGTAACTAACACATTTGATAGAGCAATTATGTAAGGCAATTGTACAAGATATATTAAGTATCTAGTGCATAGTAGGAACAGAATAAATGGTTGCTGCTCTATTATGTATCACTTACTATAGTTTACTGATATTGGATGTCAGCAATGTCTTTGTGAGGCAGTGAGTAAAGTTCTTCAGTCAAATCATGCACACAAAGGAAAAAATGAGAAGAAAGATCAGATCAAAAGCAATCGCTTTGTGTGTATATTGCTATAAGCTAATTGTTTAACTCACAGTTTTACCCCACTTAATATTTTTTTCCACCACAGGATCAGACTGTTAATACACTTAATGAGGCAAAGAAGAATAACAGTATATCTGAGCAATTAAAGCCCATTTGTTCAGATAGCAATAAAACCTACAATAATCTCCTTTCTGCCTGGAAGAACAACTTTATAGTTTATTGAACAAGAGAGATTGTGATTCAGCTCTATCTCTTCTCCTCAAAAGTCTTTGCACATTACTATCCTTATCTAATTCTCTGAAAAGATTTTTTATTAAATGGGAAGGAATACAAACCCATATTACCATATCAAGGCTCAGTACATTCTCCAAGCATAAGTGTTACTTGCAACAGCAGTCTCAATGAAACAAACTTTTCTCTCTGCTCTTCATCAAATTTTTGCTCTTTATCAAAAATTCTTTTGCCTTTCTAAATATGAAACAAATAGGGTAGAATCCAGGGACAGCCTTTTTTTCTTTTCTTTTTACTCTATTCAAATGTTGCATTCTTGCAGAAAAGAAGTGCCCAGAGACTAGCACCAGATTCTCAGAACAGCAAATCCTACCCTCCACCAAGCATACTATACCTGGCATATGTGCTAATAGAAGAATGGAGAATACAAATTGGCCACCTTTTATTTTGAACTTTATCATTTATTGTTTACTTGTAGCAGGTCTATAATACCTTTTGTAATGCATGTGGAGTTCTATATTCTCTGATCAAAATACTGACCAGTACTTGGTCATCTGACGAGAACAGTTGACTCATTGGAAAAGTCCATGATGCTGGGAAAGATTGAAATCAGAAAGAGAAGAGGGCATCAGAAGATAAAATGGCTGGATAGGATCACCGATGTAATGAACATGAATTTGGGTAAACTCCGGGAGATGGTGAGGGACAGGGAGACCTGGCGTGCTGCAGTCCAAGGGATCTCCAAGAGTAGAACATGCCTGGGTGACTGAACAACATTCTCTGACTTAAAGGTCTGCAGAACTGCAAAGGAAGCTCAGAAGTGTTCCATAAATTGATTAAAAGTTTAGAGATTAAATTAGTTAAGCTAGAATTCTGCTTCCAATTAAACAGGCTGAAGGAGTGATTTTGCATTTTGAGTAAGGGATATTTCAGAAAATGATGACAAATTCCTTGTGTTCTCTAAGTAGGTAATAAAGGAAACAGGTTTAAATGGCAAGATAAAGGACTTGGTAAAAGTGGTGATAATGAAATGGGCTCTGTAGAGATGGATTCTGAAGTTACTTGTAAGTGAACTATTAATAGGCTCTACCCGAAGATTTGAGTAGATGGGTGTATACTGTTACCTTCTCAGTTTACCTTTTTATTCGGTGATACAATGTCAATGAGGCTTCCCAGGTGGCGCTAGAGGTAAAGAACCCACTTTCCAATGCAGGAGACATGAGACGCGGGTCCAGTCCCTGGATGGGGAAGATCCCCTGGAGAAGGGCTCAACAACCCACTCCAGTATGCTTGCCTGGAGAATCCCATGAACAGAGGAGCAGCTGCTGCTGCTGCTTCTAAGTCGCTTCAGTCCTGTCCGACTCTGTGCGACCCCATAGACCTACCAGGCTTCCCTGTCCCTGGGATTCTCCAGGCAAGAACACTGGAGTGGGTTGCCATTTCCTTCTCTAATGCATGAAAGTGAAAAGTGAAAGTGAAGTCGCTCAGTCGTGTCCGACTCTTAGCGACCCCATGGACTGAAGCCCACCAGGCTCCTCTGTCCATGGGATTTTCCAAGCAAGAGTACTGGAGTGGGGGTGCCATTGCCTTCTCTGATGTACAGAGGAGCTTGGCGGGCTATTGCCCACAGGGTCGCAAAGAGTCAGACACGACTGAAGTGACTTAGCAAGTAGCACAGTATCAATACAGCAAAGAATAAGAACAAGAATATGGAAGAAAAGAGAGGGGAGAAAGAAGAGAAATTGAACCCAGATTCTTCTGGATTTAAAAAAAAGTCTGCCTCTTCCTGCAGCATGATGAAAAAGACAACAAACCATATTGAACACTCTCTCTCTCTCTGATGCACTAGCTGAAGCCTTACTATCTTCAGTAAGCAAAGCATGTTAGACATCCCATCTCAGTCCATTTATAGCACATGTTCAGGTCTCCAGAAAACAAGCATCCCAACACACTGTGATATAAAACACCACACACTAAGAAGAAAATGAAACTCATCATCACTCCTCAGGTTGAAAACAGCTGCAGCACAGAAAATTATATGAACATTAAAACACAGAGAATGTTTACACACACATCAGTTAATTTCAATTCTGGACAGGGGCTATGCCTCTAGAAAGCAGAAGTGCCTAAAGTTACCAATGAAAAAGTAACATCATTGAAACCTCTCTCTCCTTCTAGAGATAAACAAACAATTCAATACCAGCTTCGTAATGACCACATATTTTCAGCCACAGCAGGTTGCTGCCTAGTCCCCACAGGAAAATGACAAATGAATGCTGTTTAATATTTTGCTTGAACAGTTTTTTCTTTCAGAAAACTATTTGCAATACGATAATGAGGAGAGCATAGCTGCAGAGTAGCATTTTGTAAGGATGACTACCTTTCTGGGGCATATCATCTGATACACACTTTGTTTATCCAGAGTGAATTCAGTGGTTAAAATGATTAATTGAAACCATTTTGTGTTACTCATACTAGTTCTTGCAAAGGAGGTGATTGCTATTTTTTTTTCTTAGTGACTCATACAAAGATGTCAGCAGTACACTGGCAATAGCAAAATGACATTTCTAAATTTAGCAGTTTATAAATCTTTAGGATGCCGGTAACATCCCATCCCCGCTCCACCATGCTCTTCTTCCACAAGTTGCTCATATGTGCAGAAGTCCTAAATGTGCATGGAGACAAGATGGAGACGTCCTCAGGGCACATCTCTCTGTTCCTTTCTTAGTGCCTACCAACACCTCTGTGCACTCTGGATGAAGCAATATGTATATTTCCCAAATGATAGCTTTTATTATTCCATTAAGATGCTAAATTTGTCTGGAAAAAATATATATAGAATATGTGCATGTTTCCAAAGATTCCAATTCAATGAATTATTTTCAAGGAGCAATGTGGAAACGAGCAAATTTCCTCCATCCTCCTATGTTATCTGTTACATGATATGAAATATGCAGTAATTTCACAGCCTCAAGAAAATTTTTTGCTTCTATCATTTTCTCTGGTTTATACAAGGCATTTACCAAATGTATCATGCACTCCTGATGTCATTTTGCCTGTTGTTCTAAGATGTCAGGGCTACAAATGCCCTTCAGAAATTTTACTAACATATGACTAACATATGACGGTATGCAAAAAAAAAAAAGAGAGAATATAATAGAATTATAGTTGGTGCACTGAACATATGGCTAAAAGAGAGATTCCTGAGCAAAGTGACATACAGGTATGGACCTAGGGATTGTCATACTGAGTGAAGTAAGTCAGACAGAGAAAGACAAATATCATATGCTATCACTTACATGTGGGATCTAAAAGCACAGTACAAATGACCTTATCTACAAAACAGAAATAGAGTTACAGAATGTAGAAAACAAGCTTATGGCTGTTATTGTTGGTTTTTTTCAGTCTCCAAGTTGTGTATCACTCTTTGTGAACCCATGGACTGTAGCACTCCAGGCTTCCCTGTTCCTCACCATCTCCCAGAGTTTGCCCAACATGAGTCCACTTAATCAGTGATGCCATCCAACCGTCTCATCTTCTGTCACCTTCTTCTCCTTCCCCCTTCAATCTCTCCCAGCATCGGGCTCTTTTCCACTGAGTTTGCTGTTTGTATTAGGTGGCTAGAATATGGGAGCTTCAGCTTCAGCATCAGCATCAGTCCTTTCAATGAGTATTCAGGGCTGATTCCCTTTAGGATTGACTGGTTGGATCTCCTTGCTGTCCAAGGGACTCTCAAGAGTCTTCTCCAGCACCATGGTTCAAAACCATCAATTCTTCAGCACTTTGCCTCCTTTTTGGTCCAACTCTCACATCCATACATGATTGCTGGAAAGACCATAGCCATGACTATACAGACCTTTGTCAGCAAAGCAATGTCTCTGCTTTTCAATACACTGTCTAGGTTTGTCATAGCTTTCCTTCCAAGGGGCAACTGTCTTCTAATTTTGTGGCTGCAGTCACCATCCGCTGTGATTTTAGAGCCCAAGAAGAAGAAATCTGTCACTGCTTCCACATTTTTCTTTTCTATTTGCTATGAAATGTTGGGACTGGATGTTTTTTATTAATATTGAGTTTTTTAAATTAATTTACTTTTTATTGGAGGATAATTGCTTTACAGAATTTTGTTGTTTTCTGTGAAACCTCAACATGAATCAGCCATAGGAATACATATATCCCCTCCCTTTTGAACCTCCCTCCCATCTCCCTCCTCATCCCACCCCTCTAGGTTGATACAGAGCCTCTGTTTGAGTTTTCTGAGCCATACAGCAAATTTCCATTGGCTATCTATTTCACATACAGTGATGTACAAGAGAAGAAAAAAGATCTACAAAATCAATCCCAAACAATTAAGAAAATGGCAATAGGAGCACATATATCAATAATTGCTTTAAATGTAAATGGATTAAATGCTCCAACCAAAAGACACAGACTGGCTGAATGGATACAAAAACAAGACCCATAAATATGCTGTCTACAAGAAACCCACTTCAGACATAAAGACACATATAGACTGAAAGTGAGAGGATGGAAAAATATATTCCATGCAAATGGGAAGCAAAAGAAAACTGGAGTAGCAATTCTCATATCAGTCATAATATTGAGTTTTAAGCTGGCCTTTTCACTCTCCTCTTTCACCCTCATCAAGAGAATGTTTAGTTCCTCTTTGCTTTCTGCCATTAGAGTGGTATCATCTGCATATCTGAGGTTGTTGACATTTGTCCCAGAAATCTTGATTTCAGCTTGTAACTCATCCAGCCCAGCATTTCACATGATGTGCTCTGCATGTAAGTTAAATAATCAGTATGACAATATACAGCCTTGTGGTACTCCTTTCTCAAATTTGAATCAGTCAGTTGTTCCATATAAGTTTCTAACTGTTGCTTCTTGACCTGCATACAGGTGATAAACTTATGGTTATCACAAGGTAAGGGAGAGGGAGAGATAAACTGGGAGATTGGGATTGGCATATACATGCTACTATATATAGAAGATATAACTAATAAGGACTTACTGTATAGTATATGGAACTATATTCAATGCCCTGTAATGACCTATATGAGAAACAAATAATAATAATAAAAAAGAGTATATATGTATATGTATAACTGATTCACTTTGCTGGATACCTGAAACTAACACAACATTGTAAATCAATGATACTTCAATAATTTTTTTAAATAGTTGCTATTAATCCCTCATTTGCACACCTCTTCATCATGGAAATCTTCCCATCAGTGAATGTAAGAGTCCATCATGTGGACTTCCACCTACTTGACATGACTTTCTACAAATGGTTAAGTATATAATAAGCCTTTTGCCTCTAATATTCCCTAGTGGCTCAGATGGTAAAGCATCTGCCTACAATGCCTACCATGTGGGAGACCTGGGTTCAATCCCTGGGTCAGGAAGATCTCCTGGAGAAGGAAATGGCAACCCACTCCAGTATTCTTGCCTGGAAAATCCCATGGATGGTGGAACCAGATAGGCTACAGTCCATGGGGTCGCAAAGAGTCGGACAGGACTGAGCGACTTCACTTCACTTTGCCTCTCTTCCATTTTTCTCCACATATCTTTATAAAATATCCCATTCTTGAGGTCAATGACAACAACAAAACTGTCATTTAAGTGGGATGGAGTGGGAGGAAGGTTCAGAAGAGAGGGGACATATGTGTACCTATGGCTGATTCAGGTTGATGTATGGCAGAAACCAACACAATATTGTAAAGTAATTATTCTTCCATTAAAAGTTAATATTTTTTAAAAGAGAAAAGAATAAATGTATCCAGCAGATGAACATACTAAAAGGCTGAAATCAATAAGATAATTCTTTACAAAATAGTAGCTTAGTGGCAAAGCTGAAGTATAGAGACACAGAAATTACTTACAAGAAACAGCTTTAGTCAAGGTAGGGAATGCACATTTTGTGACTATATAGAAGTGCAGACATTTCCCAACAGCCTTCCTCCACTCACATTTGCTTTCTCTCTCTTTATTTAGTATTATGCTTCTATCATTCTTCTTAATTTACCTATTTCTGATTCCTCATCCCTCAACACTTTTTGTTGTTAGAAGTTCTAGAAGGAAGTCAACTGGATTAGTTTTCTAAGATAGTAATTGTATTCTCTAATTTATAGAAGGCTTTCTGAATACAGAAATAATTCTCTCTAAAGTAGAGATAGCACTGTATTGAAAAATGTAAACATATAGTATACAAAATTTTGGTTGACATGTGACCAGATTAATCAAAACTTTCATCTTTCTTTGATATGTTAAATATCTCCATTGGTAGAATTTGTCCTTAAGGGATTCTCAGTTATTCTATTTGTATTGTCTGATGTGCTTACCATTTATATTACAACAAATAGAATGTTCTGTATTCGAAACAATTGAACTGAACAAGCAGTTCTTGACTTTGCATGTCTAATATACAAATTTCAAAGACTCAGCGTGTGATATATTATGCCTGGTTACTGACTCAGCTAAGTATCTCTACAATGAAAATAAAAGCATCTGAATCAAGAGTCCCCTCTGGCTTAAGAAAATAAAGTAATCAGCTTTCCAACTGGATTAAAGATAATGGTTACTCCTTGTTGGGAAGAAATGAGGTCAGATTCTGTTTCTACAATCAGGTGACTTTTAGGCTCCCACCTGAAGATCCAATGAGGATAAACAGAACTTCCAATTATGCTTAAAGATAGGTTGTAGGGAAAGACAGGTCCAAAGTTTACTTCTTCAAGATGATTATTTGCTGAAGTTTGTTACTGAATTTATACCAACAAATAAACTAAAATTGGACTTCCTTGATAGCTCAGTTGGTAAAAAATCTGCCTGCAATGAAGGAGCCCCTGGGTTGATTTCTGGATTGGGAAGATCTGCTGGAGAAGGGATAGGCTACCCACTCCAGTATTCTTGGGCTTACCTTGTGGCTCAGCTGGTAAAGAATCTGCCAGCAATGCGGGAGGCCTGGATTTGATCCCTGGATTGGGAAGATCCCCTGAAGAAAGGAAAGGGTACCCACTCCAGTATTTGGGCCTAGAGAATTCCATGGACTGTATAGGCCATGGAGTCGCAGAGAGTCGGACACCACTGAACAACTTTCACTTTCACTTTCAAACTAAAATTAGCACCACTTTCATTTATTCCCATTTTCTTAATCTTAAAGCATGAAAAAAAAGCAATACTTCCCTGAATTTTTCTTTATTCTTTTTACAATTCAAGATGTACACATCTATCCTATTTTTTATGTCTTTTAGATATTGATGAATTATTTAGAAAGTAGGAACCATGGGATCCAATTCTTTGGTGACAGTTGTTCACCCATCCCAATCTCAAAGCAAATTATAAAATAACAGTTTTGGTACTAAGAGGGCAGTAACTATGTGATTTTTTTTCTTCTTTCTTTCTGTTTTTAGTCTATGGTAGTTCCTATTGTGAAGTGATAATTTGGCTTTTCATTGTTGTTGTTATTTTAGTCCCTAAATTGTGTCAGATTCCTCTGAAACCCTATGGATTATTATTGCCCATCTGTCTACTCTGTCCATGGGATTTTTCAGGCAAGAATACTGGAGTGGCTTGCCATTTCCTACTCCAGGCGATCTTCCCAACCCAGGGATCTAACCCACATCTCCTGCATTTCAGCCCTTTATTTACTGCTAAATCACCAGGGAAGCCCATCTTTTCATTAATTGGTTAAAAAAAAAACAAAAACTTTTTTATTTCCCTTTCTTTCTCCCTTAGAGAGAAAAACTGTTGGCTGGATGCTGGAGATATTATTACTAACAAAACATCTATATGGTCTCTTTATTAATACAGGACTTTAAAGGGAGGTAAACTTTTATTTAAGAGATTTCTGTATAAAGACAATAATCTGTCAGCTAGGTGTGTATAGAACAGGGAGATGGAATCACTGACTCAGGTCTCAGGTGCAGAGGGAAAGCCAATGTCACAGGAAACAATGATATGACAAACAGGCCTACATTGATTAAGCTGGGCTATTTTCACAGCTAACTCCAGTAAATGCAGGCAGCAGAAAAACTAAGGTGTCAGTCCAATTCTACCCCTTCTCCCCAGATATCACACTTGGCTCTAGAATTCTAGGAAAAGCAGATGCTCACTCTGCCCCTTGTACAAAGTCACTATTTACTGGCATCAGGACAATTTATTTAGGCTACTCCAATCCCTTTAGACTCAAATCTTTCAGAATATCTGAAGAAATAGACATGGCTTGTCATGACCACACTCCTCAATAAACAGGAAAGCAAAATGCTTTTCTACATAAACATCTGTTGCAAAGCAAATGAGTGAAAGCAGTGTAATTTTGTTTTCCCTTTCTTACTACCCATGGTGTAGCCTCCTGTGTCACAGAATTTCTACACCTGCAGAGTACAAAAAATGAGGACTTTGATGTACTATAGTTATAATGCACCTCACAAAATTTTCTTCCTCTTAAATGAGTTACAGTCATTTCATCTTAAAAAACATGAAATCAGAGGTAATTAAAAAGTAGCTGAAAGAGCTACTCAAACTCTAATCTCTTTCCTTTATAAGAAATGGAACCAACCAACTCCTCTTAAATTAACCATTAAGAAAAAAAAAAAGATGAAAGCTCACTAAAAAATGACTTTAGTCAACCTCATGCCAATACATAAGCATCTAGAATGAGAATTAAGTTCATAGCATATCCTTGCTTTGTGTTGTGAAATAGAGACTACCTGGTATGGCTAGAGAAGACAGGAAATTATAAAGCTTCCTATTAATTAAAAAAAAATAGACCTGGAAAAAATGTTAAAAATAATCTACAGCAGCAACTTACTCTTGTGATAAGCAAAGTGGAGTAGAGGGAAATTAGTGGTCTGCCTATGAGTAAACATTTACTTGGAAATAGAAGTAAGATTGAAAAACAAGACATGGAAGAGCAGAGGCTCTAGAGTCAAACTTTCTTTGAATACCAGCTATGCCTTAAGAAAAGTTACTTAAACTCTTTAGCATAAATCCTCTAACTGTGAAACAGAATTATTTATTAATACCTATGTTGTAAACTTAAATAGTTGCAGGATAAAATGAGATAATGCACTGTCTATAGAAGCTATCAGTAATGAAAACAAACTTGCCTTCTCCAAATTTAAATAATGAGAAAAATAATGGATCATAGCTGAGAAAAGTGAAATCTTCTTTCAGAAAGACCTGACCAGAGTTACCAATCACAGCTAAAAGTGAGAGCAATATTTGGTGGGTTCTAGGATGGTCAGTCTAGGGCTTCCCTGATAGCTCAGTTGATAAAGAATCCGCCTGCAATGCAGGAGACCCCGGTTCAATTCCTAGGTTGGGAAGATCCCCTGGAGAAGGGAAAGGCTACCCACTCCAGTATTCTGGCCTAGAGAATTCCATGGACAGTCCTGGTCAGTCTAAAGGCAAAGAAAAACAAGATACTTAAGCAGTTGTTAGCAGTGGTCATTCATGCAATACCCAGCAAAAGATCACCTGGTCCGGCAGACCTGAAAATTTGATCCCCTGGATAAATAAATACATGTTATAAAAAAGGACAGAGTAGTATCCTCAAAGCCTTATTTATTAAGCATTTATATCTTACAACCAAATTCTCCTTTTCTGGTAGATTCTAAACAAACATCGACTTATATGATTTGCCACTATAGTTTGATTATTGAGAAAAATATCCCAGGAAATTAACACATTGATACATTATGTTAATGAGAACTTTGTTAGCATGAGTCTGCATTCTTGAATGTGATCAAATTGGGAATCCTAATGAAAATTTAATTCAGGGATGAAAGCAAGTCCATCATTATGAATATACAACATTTGAGGTCATACTATATGTCTCCATAGCCTGCTGGTGTTTTCCAGACGAATTCACTCTGAATTTTCATGTGCCATACAGACTTTTGGGTAACTTCTCTAATAATAACTTTTTAGAGTTATGTTGGAATGATTAGGGATATATTATATTTAAAGTATCCAGTGTAAAGCCTTGGCATATGTCTCAAGAAGTATTCTCTTCCTTTACATTTTTAAGTCAATACACTTTCCTCTATATCACTCTTATTCCAAGTTTCACCTTTGCACATAAAATTAACACAAATTAATCGACATATTTTAATTTTTAAAGATCTAAAAATAATTCATTTTTCCAATAAAAATAATAAATACATTCAATATATCAGACAATGCTATCTGTTAAAGATTCAATAAAAAATAGGATGTTCTAGATACAAAATACTAGCAAACCAAATTCAACAATACAGTAAAAAGAACATATACCATGATTGGTGGGATTTACCCCAGGGATGTAAGGATTTTTCAATATCCATAAATTAATCAATGTGATTGATTAACAAATTAATAAACTGAATAAATTAACAAACTGAATAACAAAAACCATATTATCATCTCAATAGATGCAGAAAAAGCTTTTGATAAAATTGAATACCATTTTATGATAAAACATCTCCAAAAAACAGGCACAGAGGGAACAAAATTCAACATAATAAAGACCGTATATGACAAACCAACAGCTAGCATCATACTCAATGATGAAAAGCTGAAAGCATTGCCTCTAAGATCAAGAATAAGACAATGATGCCACTCTTGCCATTTTCATTCAACATAGTTTTGGAAGTCATAGCCACAGCAATTGTAAAAGAAAAACAAAAGGAATCCAAATTGGAAAGGAAGAAGTAAAACTGTCACCATTGGCAGATGACATGATACTACACAGAAAATCCTGAAGACACCACCAGAAAACTATGAGAGTTTTCAACAAATCTGGTAAAGTTGCTGGATTCAAAGTTAATATACAGAAATCTGCTGCATTTCTACAGAACAACAAACTGAGAAAGAGAATTTTAAAAACAAGCCCATTTACCATCACATTAAAAAGAATAAAACATCTAGGAATAAATTTACCTAAGGAGGCAAAAGACCTCTACTCAGAAAAATATGACACTGGTGAAAGAAACTGAAGACAACACAAGCAGATGGAAAGACATGTAATGAGATTTGAAGAATCAATTGTTAAAATGGCCATGCGACCCAAGGAAATCTGTGGATTAATGTGATCTTTATCAAAATACCAATGGCATCTTTATAGAGCTGGAAAAATATTTTTTAAACTTGTATGGAAACCCAAGAGAACCCAGACGGTCAAAAAAGTCTTGAGAAAGAAGAACAGAGTTGGAAGAATCACATTCTCTCACATCAGACTTTACTACAAAGCTGCAGTGATCAAAACATTATGGTACTGGCAAAAAAAAAAAAAAAAAAGACATATAAATCCATGGAACAGGATAGACAGTCCAGAAATAAGCTCATGCACTTATGGCCAATGAATATACAACAAAGGAAGGAAGAATATACAATTGAGAAAAGACAGTCTTCAATAAGTGATGCTGGGAAAACTGGTCAGCTACATGTAAAAGAGTAAGTACCCTATACAAAATAAACTCAAAATGGATTAAGATCTAAATGTAAGACTGGATACTATAAAACTCCTAAAAGAAAAGATAGAATACTCTGACTTAAATTGAAAAGATACTAAAGCAAAAGTAAATAAATGGGACCTAATTAAAGTTAAAAGCTTTTGCACTGCAAAGTAAACCATTGACAAAACAAAAAGACAACTTACTAAATGAGAGAAAATATTTGCAAATGATATGACCAATAATGGATTAATATCCAACTTATATAAATAGCTCATATAACTCAATAGCAGGAAAACAAACAACCCAATTTTAAAATAAACAGAATAACTGAATAGATGTTTTCCCATAGAGGACAAGCAGATGGCCAACAGGCACATGAAAAGATGTTTAACATCACTAATTATCAGGGCATTGCAAATCAAAACTACAATGAGATACCACCTCACACCTGTCAAAATGGCTATCATCAAAAACAACACAAATAACAAATGTCTTCCAGGATGTGGAGTAAAGGGAACCCTGTTATTCTTTTGATGGGAATGGGAATTGGTGCAGCCACTGTGGAAAGTAGTATGGTGGTTTCTCTAAAAGCTAAAAATAGAACTAACATCAATTCAGTTCATTTGCTCAGTCATGTCCAACTCTTTGCAACCCCATGTACTGCAGCATGCCAGGCTTCCCTGTCCATCACCAACTCCCAGAGCTTGCTCAAACTCATGTCCATTGAGTCAGTGATGCCATCCAATCATCTCATCTTCTGTCATCCCCTTCTCCTGCCTTCAATCTTTCCCAGCATTAGGGTCTTTTCTAATGAGTCGGCTCTTCATATCAGGTGACCAAAGTACTGGAGCATCAGTTTCATCATCAGTCCTTCCAAAGGATATTCAGGACTGATTTCCTTCAGGGTTGACTTGTTTGATTTCCTTGCAGTCCAAGAGACTCTCAAGAGTCTTCTCCAACACCACAGTTCAAAAGCATCAGTTCTTCAGCACTCAGCTTTCTTTGTGGTCCGACTCTCACATCCATACATGACTACTGGAAAAACCACAACTTTAACTATATGGATCTTTATTGGCAAAGTAATGTCTCTGCTTTTTAATATTCTGTCTAGATTGGTCATAGCTTTTCTTCCAAGGAGCAAGCATCTTTTTATTTCATCTGCAGTCATTTTGGAGCCCAAGGAAATAAATTCTCTCTCTGCTTCCATTGTTTGCCCATCTATTTGTCATAAAGTGATGGGATCAGATGCCATGATCTTAGTTATTTGAATGTTGAGTTTTAAGCCAGCTTTTCACTCTCCTCTTTCACCCTCATCCTCACCCTCATCTTCACACTAACCTTAACTCTAACTGCTTTTCATCAACTTGATAAACTTGATAAACTAAATAGAACTACCATGTGTGTGTATTAAGTTGTTCAGTCATATCAGGCTCTTTGAAACCCTATGGACTATTGCTTGCCAGGCTCCTCTGTCCATGGGTTTCTCCAGGAAAGAATACTGGATTGGATTGCAATGCCCTCCTCCACAGGATCTTCCCAACCCAGGAATTAAACCTGCATCTCTACATTGGTAGGTGGGTTCTTTACCACAAGCACCACCGAGAAAGCCCAGAACTACCATATGACTCAGCAATTCTACTCCTGAGAATTGAACAGAGTTAAACTTATTAATTCAAAAAGATACATACACACCAATTTTCATAGTAGCATAATTTATAATTGCCAATATATGGAAGCAACCTAAGTGTTCATCAACAGATGAATGGATGAGGAAGATGTGGTATGCATATATATACACACACACACACAAATACTACTCAGCCATAAAAAAGAAAGAAAATTTTTCATTTGTAGCAGCATGGATGGACTTGGACAGCACTATGCTAGGTGAAATGTCAGTCAGAGAAAAGCAGATATATGATATTACTTATATGTGGAATCTAAAACTACAACAAACTAGTGAATATAACAAAAAAGAAGCAGACTCACAGATGAACAAACTAGTGGTAACAAGGAAGGGGAGTTTTAGGGTAGGGGAGTGGGAGGCACAAACAAAATAAATTCTTAATATGTAATCATCAGGTAATAAAATGGGAGAATTTTTTTTAATAGGGTGCTTCTTTGATCTGAAACTTACTTTCTACCTAGTTTCTTCATTACGGTACTATGTGATTATTGTAATAATAGAAGCAACAATATTATAAGACAGTGGGTGCGTAAGTAGAGCCTAGCCTTGGGGAAGAGTAAGAACTTCCTATGGAGCATAACAAATAAAATGTTTCTAACAAACAAGATATGGAGGAAATGTTTGGAGTAGGAGAAGGGGGAGGAAAAGGAGTAAAGAAGGAAAACTTTGAGTAAAGGCCCAAACATAAGAACTAGTATAGGAAACTCAGGGAATTTTAAATTATTCAGGAAAATTTGAGAGTTAGGGGCTTATCCTGAGAGAATAAAGGATTTTGATGAAACACAGTAACATTTGAGTTTCTTTAAAGAAAAAAACAAAAACAAAACTCACTGGCTGCAACAGGATAGTTGAATGGAGAAGTAATGCCTGAGACAAGGAGACTACTTGTTGTACAATCAAACTAGGAGATAACTTGAGGACATGGCATTGTGTGTAGAAGAACATGGCCTGATTAGATAAACATTTAGTTGTGAGATTAAAGACAGGATGATTTCCAGGACTTTTGTTTAGGCAAATGATTAAATCATTTCTTTCTTTAATACCAGAAGCAGAGTGGAAAGAGGTAGAATGGAGATTACGGGTCATCTTGTGGTATTTCCTTTTGAGAGAACTGTAGAATGGATTGATGAGAACTGTCTGAGCTAAAGATTATATAGTTATCAGAATAGAGTAACAGTTTTGGAGAAATTCATTCAGGAAACCTATGTGTAGTAAGGAGAAAAAACTAATTACAAAATCCTGGATATTTAATAACATGGTAAACAAGAAATACATTCAGTATCTGAGCCAATGAATACATATCAAGCTGCCTGCCATGCAGGAGATAAGTTCAATCCCTGAGTTGGAAGATCCCCTGGAAAAGGAAATGGCAACCCACTCCAGTATTCTTGCCTGGGAAACCCCATGGTCAGAGGAGTCTGGCGGGCTACAGTCCATGGGTTTGCAGAATAGGACATGACTGAGTGTTCTTGCCTGGAGAATCCTAGGGATGGGGGAGCCTGGTGGGCTGCCGTCTCTGGGGTTGCACAGAGTCGGACACGACTGAAGCTACTTAGCAGCTTAGCAGAGCAACCTAAGACATCGGATAAACATAATTGTGGTTTCAAACCATGAATTTTAAATCATTATAACTAGGCTCAAACACATCTTTATTAATCAAAATAGGAACCATTACAACCAACACATTTTTGTCAATGAGAAATAAGTTTGTTTATTCCTGTAGCATAAGTCTGTGCCTTGGGATTCAGTGAACTCTTGGAAAGCAGTTTCTGCCTCCTGCTAGTTATGGAAGCATTTTCCCTGCAAAAAGTTATTGAGATGCTTGAAGAAGTGGTAGTCAGTTGGTGAGAGGTCAGGTGAATATGGCAGATGAGGCAAAACTTTGTAGCCCAATTTGTTCAACTTTTGAAATGTTGGTTGTGTAGTGTGTGGTCAGGTGCTATTGTGGAGAAGAACTGGGCCCTTTCTGTTGACAAATGCCAGCTGCAGGCTCTGTAATTTTTCAGTGCATCTCATCAATTTGCTGAGCATACTTCTCAGATGGAATAGTTTTCCCAGGATTCAGAAAGCTATAGTGGATCAGACAGCTTGGGAGCAGACCATCAAACAGTGACTATGACCTTTTCTTGGTGCAAGTTTGGCTTTAGGAAGTGCTTTGGAGCTTCTTGGCCCCACCACTGAACTGGGCATTGCACAAAATCCACTTTTTGTCACACATCACAATCCAATTGAGAAATGGTTTGTTGTTGTGTAGAATAAGAGAAGACAACACTTCAAAATGATGATTTTTTTAAAATTTGTGGTCAGCTCATGAGGCGTCCACTTATCAAGCTTTTTCACCCTTCCAATTTGTTTCAAATGCCAGATGACCACAGAATGGTCAATGTTCAGTTCTTCAGCAACTTCTTGTGAGGTTGTAAGAGGATCAGCTTCAATGATGCTCTCAGTTGGTCACTGTCAACATTTGATGGGCAGCCACTACACTCCGCATCTTCAAGTTTCATGTCTCCTTTGCAAGAGGTGGTCTTCTTGAACCACCTCTACACTGAAAGTCCATTAGAAGTTCCTGGGCCAAGTGGGTTGTTGATGCTGTGAGTTGTCTCCACTGCCTTACAACCCATTTTGAACTCAAATAAGAAAATTGCTCGAATTTGCTTGAATTGGCTTTTTGTCTAACATAACTTTTATAGTATAAAACACATATAAAACAAATAGTAAGTTAGAAGTCATTAGCAAAAATCATAAAGCAAGAAATGTGCATTAAAATTATGTATAACTTAACTACATTTATTTAAGAATGTATTACAGTATCTAAAGGCAAAGTTCAACAATGCAAAACCACAATTACTTTTGCAACAACCTAACAATATTCTTCAGAAGTAGGTTTTTCACGTATATATATTTGGACCAAACAAAAAAATAATAATAGAGAAGGACTTTGCTATACAAAGTTAATTTTCTAAGGACAACTTAAAGAGTAAAATATCCCTAATGGTATATAAAGAACCTGTAACAAGAACAAATGATCTAGTATAGATGATTGCAACAGTCAGTGTAGAACAGGGAGTATTTTGCTAATTATTAATTTAGACACCATTGTCAATGTTGATTCATATAACTTGTATTCTACCCATTGCTTAAGAAATAAGCTATTCTCTTTTAAAAGTCCTCTTTTCTCCCATTTTATATCAATGGATGCCAGAATACAGAATTTTCAGGTGCACTGTTGGGAAAAACTTTATATGGCTGTCAATTTAGCATTTTTAGTGAGGACTCTATAATATTTATTATTCAGTGCTAATGTCATCCAATTGCTTAAGGTAGATTCATTTTTGTTCTTACTTTTTATCATATATACAAAGCCACTTATCTTAGAATAACTAATCTTCCATTTTCCTCCACTCTACTTTCTTCATAAGGTATATTTTCATTGGTAGTAATGTTTTCATGTTATTGTTATCTCCTGACTATAAAAATGAAATTACATGCCAATGGAGCAAACTTTTCACTCTGTACATAAAAGCTAATGGCTTTTAGAACTCCATGCATTTCAATCAGGTAGTTTTGTAGTTAACAATAAGTTGCTTTCTTGGATGGTTGACTTAGAATGTTGGCTACCCAATGTGATGATATCAATTCAAAACTAAAGTGATAATTACCAATCATCAATAACTACCTAGGAAGAAACAATAGCTATGAAAAAAAAAAAGGCTTAATCTTTCTCCAGTTAAATGTACACTTAATAAGAAATATAAAATGTTATTGCTTCAGAGTGGCTATTAGTTTTATGAGATACATTAATGTTTGAAAACATTGCAGAGATTAATATTTTTAAAAATGAAACAGACTACATTGCTGCTGCTGTTAAGTTGCTTCAGTGGTGTCCAACTCTGTGCGATCCCATAGACGGAAGCCCACCAGGTTCCCCTGTCCCCGGGATTCTCCAGGCAAGAATACTGGAGTGGGTTGCCATTTCCCTCTCCAATGCATGAAAGAAAAAAGTGAAAGTAAAGTCACTCAGTCATGTCTGACTCTTAGCGACCCCATGGACTGCAGCCTACCAGGCTCCTCTGTCCATGGGATTTTCCAGGCAAGATTACTAGAGTGGGGTGCCATTGCCTTCTCCAAAACTACATTAGAGAACTTACTAATTATATTTTAGGAATATAATTTTGGATTTTATGGCTTCTGTCTACTCTAAAGTTTTTACTTCATATTTCTCTTTCAAAGACCTTAATGACCATTTTCTCTGATCTCATCAGCATTTCATGGATATTACACAGTCAATTTCTACCATAAAGGTCAAAAAAGGTTTAGAACTTGGCCATCAGTTCTTGTCAGAACTGAAGAACTAATTTCTTTGTAACCCAACCAGCAAAAACACAGATATTGCATAATTACTGACCTGTTCTAGAAGACAGTAAATGACCAATATACATTCAAACTTAATCAATGGAAATCTGACTAGATAAATACCATTTTAAAGAAATGGACTTAGGAAAAGTGGTGAGTCAGTTTGAGTTAGGTGATTGAAGGGTATAGAGAAGTTCTAGTAGGTACCAAAAGGAAAGGAAGTTATATAACCAATGCATGTTTTGTGTTTGCTTAAACTCAGTCTCTTTAATGCACAACATAAATACAAAAGTTGACTACATTTTATATGTGAGTTCTGTTGTTTATGAATAGGATGTTGGTTATTAACATAAGATCAATCTCTAAAAATTGTTTAACTCTTCAAACAAATTTCATTTTTAGTACATTCTTATGTCATTGCATACATATATGAAATTATTAAATTAGTTAACAATTATTTTTAAAAGCTTATTAGAAATAAAGAAAACATACTACAAAAGTAACATTAAAATTATTTTTGCCTTATAATTACATTTTTACTATCAATCAGTGCTCTGTAAAACTACTATTTGCCTATATTTTTCATTTCTTTCACTTAAAAATAAAAATATGATTCATCATAAAAGGGCTAGGTCTCTGTTGAAATTTGTTATTAGGATAGGCCCTGGGGGAAATTACTAGCAATGAAGAGGAAGGGAGGAAAGATAATTATTTCAACAACAACAAAAAAAGAAATGAATGAGTGAATAAGCCCAATAGAGGACTGTGTGAAAAGCAGAATCAGCATGGGGCTCATGAAGCATCCTATAGTAAGATTAACCAATGATAAATGAAAGTCAGAATGGGATGTGCACTAAGGTTCAAAACCTGCAGGATGGTGGAGTGCAAAGAGATGGGGAAGGGGTGGGGAACTAGAAGAAACATAAATGGTAAATCATTAGAAAATCTTAGATGAGGTAAAAAATGACTCAGGGATTCAGGTGGTTCCCAACTACTACTATATGGAGCTAAATTCATAGTGTAGTATAAATTATCTAGTCCAGTTCCCAGAAAGGAACGGTCTTTGATGTGTCCCATCAGACATTCAAACTGTACTTGTCATCTGGATTCTCTCATTCTAGGTTAACATTATCTCAAAGACAGCTTTTCCTACAGATTATATAGTCAAAGGAATGTTTTATAAGAGTGGTTAAAACTATATTCTGGAAGGAATCATAAGCAGTTTGTCAGAGAGTTAATACACAAGTGATCTAGGGTTCATTAGAACAACAATTCATCAATAGCAATATAATAAACATTCTAGAGAAAAATTTTGTAGTTGTTTGACAGAGCAAGCTGCAGGTAAATTTGGGGCATGTTAAGGGTAGGGGGAGTATAAATTGAAGGACAAATTTCAGCTGCATAGCAAACTATGTAGATTCACATGCACAAACCCATTATATAGACATATAAAAAATCACAAACTGAAATATATATACAGCTAAAATCAAATATTAATTTTAATCTCTATTCAAGGTAGAATAACAAAATTATCTCTGTCACCATTCTATTTAAATCCCTTGTTCATCACCTTGGTTTTGTATTATTCATGAATCTGCTTCAATAATCCATTCAGTTTGTATTCCAATCATCACATCCTTATTATTTCAGGTTTTATACATAATTTTTAGTGTCTCTGCCATCATTTGGCCCATGTTCACATTTTCTCTTGTTCAATTAAATATCTGTAACACTAGCTACAGTTATGCTTAGGTTTCTACTGTGCAGATCTAGGCAACACCGGTATTTTTTTAAATATATATTCTTCAAAAGTGTTCTCTTCAAATGCCAGCTTCATATTTCACAGAAATGATTGTCCTCTTAACTTTGTAAATCACCCTATGCTTTCTTTGAAATAATAGTGATGGATCTGTAGATTATACCATTGTTTGGCAAATAAGAAAAACAGTACAATTTGCAAAGTTAAAAAATTAAAAAAATTTTCTCTACTGTGCAGTCATCATTAATTCTCTGATATTTGCTGTTTTGCACTATAATGTCTTCCCACACTGGCACTAAAGAAGGCAGATTTGCCTAACAGTTGTGAATATAGACTACCAGAATCAGCAAGCGCTGATCATGATGGTTGCTTTGCCACTTACTAGCTGTGTGATCCTAGATAGATTATCAAATTATGAAGTCTCATTAAACCTATGTGTAAGAGGAGACAATAATTCTCATTACCAAATAATTTGTGATGGAAATTTTATGAATAAACATGTATATCACTCAGCACTGGGATTGTTATATTCTGAGTCAAGAAATGATGACACATTTTTTGTTTTTTCCCAGTTAAATAATTTCCATCCATTATGTAAGGACTATATAAACAAGTACTAGCAATTTACAAAATTAGTGAAGTAACAATCATGTAACCACTGCTCGATAACCAAACACAAATTTGAAGTAAAGAAATGGCAACCCACTCCAGTGTTCCTACCTGGAGAATCCCATAGACAGGGGAGCCTGGTGGGCTACAGTCCATAGGGTCACAAAGAGCCAGACACAACTGAGGTGACTTAGCAGAAGATTCCTATGGCCGTACATTTACTTAAAATATGAACTGAACCCTAATGAACAAAATAGTAAGCCACAGGTAGTTAGAGGAATACGAGTCACTAAGGACACAATAAATGTCCTATAGAAAATTTTGACTTTTATTTAGGATCACAGCAGGTGCATTTTTAGCCAAGTTAAGGCAGGAATAACTTGAGTGACTAGTGTTGTAGCTTACAGAGGTCAGCCAGATGATCTCCATGAACTGTTAACTGGCTTTTGACATTCTTTAGGAATTCATAGAAAGAAAAAAACTTAGCAACCCACTACAGTCACTTTCTAGGAGAAAAGTAATAATCCACGACAAAATAGGGGCTAGTATGCTCAAATTGAAGAAAGTAGGGAAAACCGCTAGACCATTCAGGTATGACCTAAATCAAATCCCTTATGATTATACAGTGCAAGTGAGAAATAGATTTAAGGGCCTAGATCTGATAGATAGAGTGCCTGATGAACTATGGAATGAGGTTTGTGACATTGTACAGGAGACAGAGATCAAGACCATCCCCATGGAAAAGAAATGCAAAAAGCAAAATGGCTGTCTGCGGAGGCCTTACAAATAGCTGTGAAAAGAAGAGAGGCAAAAAGCAAAGGAGAAAAGGAAAGATATAAGCATCTGAATGCAGAGTTCCAAAGAATAGCAAGAAGAGATAAGAAAGCCTTCTTCAGCAATCAATGCAAAGAAATAGAGGAAAACAACAGAATGGGAAAGACTAGAGATCTCTTCAAGAAAATTAGAGATACCAAGGAACATTTCATGCAAAGATGGGCTTGATAAAGGACAGAAACGGTAGGGACCTAACAGAAGCAGAAGATATTAAGAAGAGGTGGCAAGAATACACACAAGAACTGTACAAAAAAAGATCTTCACGACCCAGATAATCATGATGGTGTGGTCACTCACCTAGAGCCAGACATCCTGGAGTGTGACGTCAAGTGGGCCTTAGAAAGCATCACTACGAGCAAAGCTAGTAGAGGTGATGGAATTCCAGTTGAGCTGTTTCAAATCCTGAAAGATGATGCTATAAAAGTGCCAAACTCAATATGCCAGCAAATTTGGAAAACTCAGTAGTGGCCACGGGACTGGAAAAGGTCAATTTTCATTCCAATTCCAAAGAAAGGCAATGCCAAAGAATGCTCAAACTACCACACAATTGCACTCATCTCACATGCTAGTCAAGTAATGCTCAAAATTCTCCAAGCCAGGCTTCAGCAATACGTGAACCGCGAACTTCCTGATGTTCAAGCTGGTTTTAGAAAAGGCAGAGGAACCAGAGATCAAATTGCCAACATCCACTGGATCATGGATAAAGCAAGAGAGTTCCAGAAAAACATCTATTTCTGCTTTATTGGTATGCCAAAGTCTTTGACTGTGTGGATCACTATAAACTGTGGAAAATTCTGAAAGAGATGGGAATACCAGACCACCTGACCTGTCTCTTGAGAAATCTGTATGCAGGTCAGGAAGCAACAGTTAGAACTGGACATGGAACAACAGACTGGTTCCAAATAGGAAAAGGAGTACATCAAGGCTGTATATTGTCACCCTGCTTATTTAACTTCTATGCAGAGTACATCATGAGGAACGCTGGACTGGAAGAAACACAAGCTGGAATCAAGATTGCCGGGAGAAATATCAATAACCTCAGATATGCAGATGACACCACCCTTATGGCAGAAAGCGAAGAGGAACTAAAAAGCCTCTTGATGAAAGTGGAAGAGGAGAGTGAAAAAGTTGGCTTAAAGCTCAACATTCAGAAAACGAAGATCATAGCATCCAGTCCCATCATTTCATGGGAAATAGATGGGGAAACAGTGGAAACAGTGTCAGACTTTATTTTGAGGGGCTCCAAAATCACTGCAGATGGTGATTGAAGCCATGAAATTAAAAGACACTTACTCCTTGGAAGAAAAGTTATGACCAACCTAGATAGTATATTCAAAAGCAGAGACATTACTTTGCTGACAAAGGTCCATCTAGTCAAGGCTATGGTTTTTCCATTGGTCATGTATGGATGTGAGAGTTGGACTATGAAGAAGGCTGAGTGCCAAAGAATTGATGCTTTTGAACTGTGGTGTTGGAGAAGACTCTTGAGAGTCCCTTGGACTGCAAGGAGATCCAACCTGTCCGTTCTGAAGGAGATCAGTCCTGGGTGTTCTTTGGAAAGAATAATGCTAAAGCTGAAACTCCAGTACTTTGGCCACCTCATGCGAAGGGTTGACTCATTGGAAAAGACTCTGATGCTGGGAGGGATTGGGGGCAGGAGAAGAAGGGGGCGACAGAGGATGAGATGGCTGGATGGCATCACTGACTCGATGGCCGTGAGTCTGAGTGAACTGCGGGAGTTGGTGATGGACAGGGAGGCCTGGCGTGCTGGGATTCATGGGGTCACAAAGAGTCGGACATGACTGAGCGACTGAACTGAACTGAACTGATGCTTCTATAGGCAAAAGCCATCAAATTGGCTTTTCTTCCCAGTGCCCTACAGTTACACAAAATTAATGTTTATCATGGATACTCATTATTATTAGAATAGTTCACTCATAGCATACAGGAGAACCTTTCATTCTGCTATAGACCCCTACATCTTGAGGAATCTCAAAATATGCAGACAGATACATGTATTTTCATAAATGAAATCGTTCTTTTGCAATCACAGATACACCACTCTTTGTTTTTCACTAAATTTCCAAATAAAAACAGAAATCACTGGAGAAAATCTTTCTAAATAACAG
The DNA here is from genome assembly GCF_014754425.2 of Oryx dammah. Classification (NCBI taxonomy): domain Eukaryota; kingdom Metazoa; phylum Chordata; class Mammalia; order Artiodactyla; family Bovidae; genus Oryx; species Oryx dammah. The sequence continues at coordinate 21,463,507 of NW_024070185.1, forward strand.
CTGTAATAATTGATGGGATAAGATAAAAAGCTTTAAAAGTGAATATTTATTATAATTTTGTTATATTAAGAAAGTAACTTAAAGAGATAGAACACTTTGTCACATTTCACATGGTGATACTGGGAAATATTTACACACACACACTATGTATACTATAGATACTTATACTATAAGTGAGTGAGTGAGTGAGTGAGTGAAGTCACTCAGTCGTGTCTGACTCTTTGCGACCCCATGGACTGTAGCCTACCAGGCTCCTCCGTCCGTGTGAGTCTCCAGGCAAGAATACTGGAGTGGGGTGCCATTTCCTTATTAGTATACTATCGTATTCTAAACCAATAGTGTATTTAAGAATACGTCTGTGGGAGATTATGCCTATGTGTATTTGAAGTATTAAAAATCTGAGAATTTTAATTGTGTCTCAAGAAATTTTAAATTCCCTGAGGTTAGTTAAAGTTTAGAAGGGATGCATAAAAAGTTATTCCCTATTTTTTCTTTCAGTTTAACTTCAATCCATGTCTGAGATTAGGATAAACTTGCAGGTGCTATGATGTAAGCACACATCAAGTAAATACATTATGAATACACTTTCCTTCTCACCATTCCTAGAGATGTTCCATAAGACTCTTAGGATATAGCAGATGGAAAATTGTTGTCTACCAACTTAAGTTTCCGAAATCCTGAAATGTTATTATCTAGTCTCATTAATTTGTTTGTTTTTAAAATTTTCAGTGAATGATATTATAGAATTTATGCTAGGCCAGATCCAGAAGTATATATATGTAACACAATACACCTCCATCAAATACATTTTAGTCTTCTAAGAAAACAAAAGTAACTTTGTCACTACAGCTGTGATAGCTGTCACAATAAAAGCATGCAGATACTGAAGGGAGTCAGAGAAATGTCTTCTTCCCCAGACTTTTCATCAGGAAAAATTAACAGGCTGAGTTGAAGAATGAGTAGAAATAGGAATAAGTGTTGTGAAGAGATGGGAGGGGCTATCCAAGCACAGGAAAAAGCAAGGGGGATGTTGGAGAAAGCAGTAGGTATTTGAGAAATAGCAAATAATTCAATATCGTGGAAAGAGTGCTTGTGGGAACATTGTCAGAAAGAGGACTATGAAAATAAGAGGAATATTCTTACATATTTAATGAACTACTTATTCTAGGATGAGCAAGAGCACAGTACTACACACATTAAGAAACATTTCATGTGAGGGAACATAAATCAATAATTATGGGTGTGACTCTAGAATCAAACTGCCTTGTCTGAAATCTCGGCTCTTCCACTTACTAGCTGAGGGAGGGGTCTTAAGCAAAAATTTTAACTCGTGTCTCACAAAATCATCTATAAGATGAGGATAAAAATAGCACCTACCTCATGATTTATGTAAGGTACAAAAAAGGGAAGCGTTTAAAGGAGTTTCTGACACAATTCACTGCGTGTTATTTTTAGAAAGAGAACAAGGTTCAGAGGAGACAGGCCTGTTTAATCCGACTTGTCATGAGAACCAGTCTCACAGGGTCAGAATAGGCAGTGAGGCCTTCTTGATATATTAGTAAGAGAACTGAGGAGGACTCTGCTTAGAAGGTGGAGAACACTGAAAGATCAGTTAGGCGTTTACTCGTCAGTGGAAGTGAGCTCATAATGTTTGTGCCTTTGAAAAGGCAATGATATGGAGAAGATGCAAAGGAAAATAAGAAATCAAAGTCACAAAGTGTCAGAAGACACAGGAAAGAGAGAATAAAACTCATGATTGAGCCATTTTTGTCTTCCATAAGTTTTGTCTTCCGCAACTCCTCTGCCTATGAATGCAGTCTCATTCTGTCCAGTACCTGAATTAAGCATAGAGTAGTAGAAACTCAAAAGAATTTCCCAAACCCCAGAAGGACTGTTCCCTAAGAAGATTAATAATGCCAGCTCTGGATTTACTCTGAGCAGATTGGGCAGTGCAATACAAGTACTTCATATAGCTCATAGGTCTTATGTGCTGTAATGTCTGACTCTTTGCAACCTCATGGATTCTAGCTCACAAAGCTCCTCTGTCTATGGAATTTTCCAGGCAACAATACTGGAGTGGGTTGCCATTCCCCTCTCCAGGGGATCTTTCCAACCCAGGGATCGAACCTGCATCTTTCGTGTCCCCTGCACTGGCAAGTGGATTCTTTACCACTGTGCCACCAGGGAAGCTGCAGGCATTTCATAGTAAAGGTCTAAATATTCATTTCAAAAGTTGATAATATGGAATACTTGTTGCCACCATTAATTAGAGATGCTAAGATTGCAATATTTATATATTTCATACACACACACACACATACTATAACAAAATTCAATTCTAGCACTAACTATCCAAAATTAGAGTAGAGTCCACAAATTAAGTATATAGTCCTCAACAAGACTGCTTTCATTTCATATGCCACCTGTAAATTCAGGAGTCCTCAGGCCTCTGATATTTATGACCAACTTGCCACATATTTAGTGGTTCCCATGATTTCCTCAGGTTTGATAACTCCCTAGACTGACTCATAGAACTCAGTAAAGTGCTATCCTTATAATTAGACTTTTATTATTATAAAAGATACAAATCAGAGCAAGTCAAAGAAGGCAAATATATGGAGAGTTCTGGGAAAATCCTGAGGGTCCTCTCATATGGAATCAAGACTTGTTACCTCTCACACATTGATATGTTTACTAGCCAAGGAGCTTACCTAAGCCTTCCTGTCCAGAGATTTTATTGAGGTTTCACAATGCAGACACAGTGGTTAAATCATTGGCTAGATGACTGATCTCAGTCTTCAGGTCCTCTTCTTCCCAGAGGTTGGGCTTATAGCATGTGGCTCCAAGTCCTAATCCTCTAGTCAAATGGTTGGTCTTTCTGGCCTGCCTCCATTCTGACTCAACTTGGAAACTTAGCTGCATAGGCTAGCCAAGAGTCCATTAAGAAGCATCCCATGTGTATAAAATCAGTAGTCATCTCAGGAGCCCATCGTGAACAACAAATATACTCTTATCTCTCAGGATATTCCAAGGGTTTAGAAAGTCGATCCCAGGAATCTGGGACAAACAGACAAATTCTTTACTACACAATAGACACAAACATATGTGCATATAGACATTTTTATGTAACTGGAAAGCAGCTAAGTACTTGATATGCTATATATACTGTATATATACTGTTACACATACTGAGAGAATAAGAAACAATTCTTGAACTTTAGGAAGTTAGCCTTTGATTACTAGGGTGAGGGTAGCCTTTTAAGCTAGGGTGAGGGTAGCAAATTGTCAATATCTAGCAATGTTAAGTTCTAGGAGGAAAAGGCAAACATTGAAGACTGTATGTCACAAAGCAAACAGGTGCTCACTAATACAAGCATTTCCCTGGAGCTCTTATCATTCTTACTCTTTCTGTAGCATAAACCTAGGCACAAAGGAGAATGAAGACAGAGTTTCACTTTCCCAGTAGGTTTGCTGTCTTTAATTTAGCCTCTCTTTTTAAGACCAAGAAAATTATAACCATCTGAAAGATTAAAATTTTGAACCACTTGGAAGCTTTTAGTAAGATATAATTAATAGTTAGGAGGAACTTTACTAGACATTTGGAATGAATTGAACCATTGCCTAATTATCATACTAAGAAAATTTTTTATAAAAAAGGCTTGGGTATCCAAATCACTTAGGGAACTTAAAAATGCCACTTTAAGTGAATTGTTGTGGTTTTTATATATTGAAGCTCTCCTGAAGTTGTATAAACAGGAAACTACAAGACTAAATGAATATTTTAAAACCATTAGCCACTGAGTTCCTTGCTAATTGTGCAATTTTATATATAGTAAAACTTGAGCACAGCTTAAGTTTTTCATGAGATAAGACCTTTTGAATTTGAAATTCTATTTTATTTCATTGCAGTTTTAATTTATTGGTTAGTACTATGTTAATATATCCACTTAACTTTCAACAGTTTTTGCAAATGCCTTGATTTTTTAACTCCCAAGCATCTCTGAAACAAATGATAGCACATAGGCAAGGCGCTCCAGCTCCACTTGTCTAACTACAGATGAAAAAAGGCATTAAGCAGAGAAAATAATCATTAAAGGATCTTTTACAGTTGGCTGAGGGATTGTTATGATTGGAATGGGAGGGACATTAACTTGCACATTACTCAAAGCAAAGTATAATGATATATTTTACAAGTTAAAGAGGCTTTGCATTCTACTAAGATCATTTTCAACCATATAGAAGAAATGGCTGAGCAATTTCATAGTATCTTTTTGTCTCAGTGTATTGGATTGAAGCATAATTGATCCCTACTAGTTTTTATGAGTTGGGTACAAATGCACACCATTAATGTAGAACCTATTCAAATATGCCAGCTCTTTAATAATACACTTCTACTGGAAAGACTGTTTAGTCCTTACACCAGAAGTCCTTTTCAAACAGATATGCCTACTTAATACTCTGGCCAAAGTTCAGCACAGCTCCAGTCTCTGATAACAATCACATCATAACCTCATTGAGGGGTGCTGAATAAACATTAGATTAGAAGCCTACAGACTTATTGTTACACTCCTCCTTGGATCTTTTGCTCCAGGCTCTCCAATGCCACAAACAGAAAGGGAGTGTGATCACAATCAGTGATCATAATCCTTTCAAACATCACAAATCCTTATTTTCTGGTTCAAGAACATCTAGAGTTTCTCAAATGTAACTGCACATGCCCTGAACTGTGCTTTTTTGAACTGATGTCACCCAAATATCATGCTCTTTTACCTAGGAAATCAAAGTTCAAAGAAACAAAGAAACTTGTTCACAGTCTTGTTTTAGTAATGAGTAAAGTGGGAATTTAACTCACAGTTTCTGACACCAAGTTATTGTTCTTTGTCCTGTAAGAAGTTTCTATCCTAAATGATGCACAAAATTGAACTTTATCTAAGGATAATCTACTTCACAACCACTGGACAAATGGGATCATCTTCCTCTATCTCTAAAGATTGGTTCTATTCTGATTCTGTTGTGGTTGAAAGGTTTTATTACAGCTGTTCTGTGAGTTTACCCCTGGACTGAAACAATTTAAGCAATCAACCTCATGTTCAGTTAATGAGTAAAGTTTAAAGGAGTGTCTAATGTATGCAAATCTTCATTCCAGTCTCACTGAGAGGAAGAATTATATATGGAGAATTATCAATCACATACTCATACACAGTCATATATTCAAGAATGTCAACCATGGCATTGTAACAGCATAGAATTGGAAACACTTCAATTATTTTCTGTGTACTACCAGTCTTTTCTAATCCATCCTAAAAGTTGTTGCAATTTCAACTTCTGAAAGCCTAGCTCTAGTAACTTTTAAGCTCAAAAGCTGTCATCCTTTACATCCTTTGCTTCTCTTCTCTAACTAAATAATTGTAAAACTCATTTGCCATCCAATGGGCAGTGTCTTGAGGTGGGCATGGCAACCCACTCCAGCATTCTTGCCTGGAGAATCCTATGGACAGAGGGCCCTGATAGGCTACAGTTCATGGGGTCCCAAAGAGTCAGACACGACTGGAGCAACTTAGCATGCACACATGGGCAGTGTCTCGGGCCTTTAGTTAGTTAGTTAGTTAGTTTTAAACCTGTAGGAAGTGTGATAGTATTCTAACAAATTTTGCATGCCCCTCTCCTACAACTCAATTTTTCATCAAGTATCACTATTGTTCAGGCAATCTAGGCGACTCCATGGACTTAACCTGCCAGGATCCTCTGTCCATGGGATTCTCCAGGCAAGAATAATGGAGTGGGTAGCCATTCCTTCTCCAAGGGATCTTCCCAACTCAGGGATCGAACCTGGTTTCCAGCAATACAGGCAAATTCTTTATCATCTGAGCCATCAAGAAAGCTTAGAGCCTATCCGGAAAGGTTAAAATTTAACATGTTATAAATAGGAGCTGTCCTTCTCAAGGTGAATCAACAGATGAGAAAAATATTTCCAACTATGGTGATTTTTTTCATGGGAGTTGAGGAGTGAAAGAAAAACAACAACAACAACTGGAATAGGCACTGCTCTCCTTTAAACTGGAGAAGGAAATGGCAACCCACTCCAGTATTCTTACCGGGAGAATTCCAGGGACAGAGGAGCCTGGTGGGCTGCTGTCCATGGGATTGCACAGAGTTGGACACAACTGAAGTGACTAAGCAGCAACAGCAGCAGCAGCAGCTACTTTAAACTGGATTCTTAATGTCAATCATGTATCATTACTCATAGGCCATCAAACATGTCTTCATTTTTCTGAATCACAGCTGTGGAAAGGGTTAAACTTCTATCCAAAGTGATCTGGGACCAGTAAAAATCAGGGAATGTAGATAGATCAACATATCAGAATTAATGTGCCTAGAGTAGAGGAAAATATTTGATGATTCCATTGTCCTTACACTGGAAAATAAAAGTGACTTTAAACTACCAAAGCACCACTTTCTGTACCAAAATTAACTGTTGGGAAAAAGCAAGTCAAACATAGTAACTAGAAACCTAGAGGGAATAGAGAAGAAAAGGAGAAAATGACCTAATTTCACACGCCTCCATAGGCTGCACAGCCAAACCAAGTATAACAACCTGCTGCCATAACACTTACATTAGTATCACCCTTTATATTTTACAGGGTATTCTATACATATTATCTTATTCAATCTGAATTTCTGTTGCATTTTGGTAGCACTGTGATATCAGAGATATTTATATCCTAATTTTCAGAGCCTGTGAGTATTTTTGGTTACATAGCAAAGATAATTGTGATTGCAGATGGAATTAAGGGAGATTTCTTTGGAATATCCAGCTGGGTCCAGTGTAATTCCAAGGATCCTGAAAAGCAACAGAAGAAAGTCATGTATAACTGATTCACTTTGCTGCACACCTTAAACTAACACGACATTGTAAACCAACTATACTCCAGTTGAATTTTTTAAGAAAAGAAGAAAGCCAGAGGGAGATACAACTACAGAAGCTTGCATCTGTAGAGACGCGGTGTTAATGACTTCGAAGATGGAAAAGGGGAACCACAAGCAAAGGAATGAGGATAGCAACTATAAGTCATGTAAGTAAAGGAAACGGATTATTCTCTGTAGCCTCCATAAAGGAACAAAGCCCTGACATGGCCTTCATCTTAGCATAAGGAGACCTTTGCCAAGCTCTGAACTACAGACAGTAAAATAATAAATGCATGTTGCTTTGAGACAATACATATATGGCCATTTATGGTTTTTATGTATACTCGTATTTTAACATATGTATTCACACCATCTCCCTTCTACTGCTTATGTATTCCTTGTGGGTATGGTTGCCTTACTCATTTTGGCATCTTTTAATCTAGAATGCTTAGCACAAAATTTAATAAAGACTATGACTGATATAACTTCTGCTTTTTAGTCTCTGATTAATATTTTACTTTTGAGTCAAACTTTCAGATTTCTGCTACCATATACTGATGTATCAACTTCCATGTCTATGAGGTTTGAGAAGACTAAGTTCACATTTCATTTATTTAGTACCTGGCATGTAAAACAAACTTAAAATGTATTTGATATGAAAGGAAGAAAGCAAGGGAAAAAAGGAAGGAAGAAGGAAGGGTGCAAGCTATGAAACTAAGGCATGACCACAGATATCATGATACTAAATATTTAAGAAAGTTCAAGTTTACAGCTTCACATAATTAATAGTGCCTACCTAGTCCAGAATAGGTATTATTTACATATTTGCTTAATGACTGTCTAGATTTGCTTAAAGTTTTGTTAAACGGATGCATATCAAACTTTCCTAAGTTTATTTGATCAGCATATTCAGGAATACTCTATGTTCTATTACTGAATCTTCAACTTTTTACAAGTGGATAACAGATGGGCCAAAGATGTCCAAGTAACATATATAATTAACCAATAGAATGACAGTATTATGAAAACTGGAAACATTTTAATCTTCTTATAAGGACAATTTGCACTTCACCATTAGGTAAAAATAGATTTGCAATCTTTTGCTTAGAGTAAAAAAACATCACCTCAGTTCAGTTCAGTCACTCAGTCGTGTCTGACTCTCTGCAACCCCATGAACTGCAGTCCGCTAAGCTTCCCTGTCCATCACCAACTCCCAGAGTTCACCCAAAACATAGGAATTGTCAATTTCAGCATGAAAATTCGAATATAATGTGAATCATGTAATGACACAAGATTCTGTGACAAACTGTTTCCTTATAACTTCAGTTCTGTTCAGTCGCTCAGTCGTGTCCGACTCTTTGCGACCCCATGAATCGCAGCACGCCAGGCCTCCCTGTCCATCACCATCTCCCGCAGTTCACTCAGACTCACGTCCATCGAGTCAGTGATGCCATCCAGCCATCTCATCCTCTGTCATCCCCTTCTCCTCCTGCCACCAATCCCTCCCAGCATCAGAGTCTTTTCCAATGAGTCAACTCTTTGCATGAGGTGGCCAAAGGACGGGAGTTTCAGCTTTAGCATCATTCCTTCCAAAAAAATCCCATGGCTGATCTCCTTCAGATGGACTGGTTGGATCTCCTTGCAGTCCAAGGGACTCTCAAGAGTCTTCTCCAACACCACAGTTCAAAGGCATCAGTTCTTCAGTGCTCAGCTTTCTTCACAGTCCAACTCTCACATCCATACATGACTACTGAAACAACCATAGCCTTGACTAGTCGGACCTTTGTTGGCAAAGTAATGTCTCTGTTTTTGAATATACTATCTAGGATGGTCACAACTTTTCTTCCAAGGAGTAAGCGTCTTTTAATTTCATGGCTGCAGTCACCATCTGCAGTGATTTTGGAGCCCAAAAAAATAAAGTCTGACACTGTTTCCACTGTTTCCCCATCTATTTCCCATGGAGTGATGGGACCATATGTCATGATCTTCGTTTTCTGAATGTTGAGCTTTAAGCCAACTTTTTCACTCTCCTCTTTCACTTTCATCAGGAGGCTTTTAGTTCCTCTTCACTGTCTGCCATAAGGGTGGTGTCATCTGCATATCTGAGGTTATTGGTAAGTTCAGAAATTTTAATTTTATTAACAATGTTCATGTCAGACCATTCATTTTTAGGCTTGATATCTGAACAAACTCCTGCCTCTTAACTCTATCACAGGAGCTGATAAAATATTTCAACTTCAGGTAACCTATTTTATAGGAGATTATTGCACCAAACTGTGCCATTGCTTTCATTTTCCTTGGATGGTTTTGTTTTGTTTTGTTTAGCATGCAAACTGATTTGTTCCTTTGAGTTGCTGATGTTTTTAACCAGATGATTAAGTTTAAACTGATCTGAGATTTTTATAAAACAGAGCTGTTTATCCATTGGCTACAACTATATTTTCCTTTCTTAGTGATTAAAACTTGGAGAGCCATATGCTCACTCATCTAAGTCATATCCTTTTGGGTTTTGGCCTTAGTCTTTCCTGCTGTTGGCAAACAAAAGGGAATGCTTCCAATATATAGGGCTGCCCTCTAGTGAAACCTATAAACCAAAGGGGACACTCATTTTTAAAGGTGGACTTAGTTTTAAATTACCTTTCCAAAGTAGATAATTCTCCAGGTTCCCTCTCAGATTGATCTGCCAAGCCAGCCACTTTGTTAGAATTAACATGGCCTCTTGAATTTGCGAACCACAGATGGTGAAGGCATATAAATGTAGTAGCTGGAAAACACGCTTCTATAAGGATTCCTAAGCAGCATAAATTATGAATGGATTTCTCACTTACCTTTTAATTGCAGGCACAACATGTAACTTAAGTGATATACTGAAGGAAATCTCCCACTAGTTATACTTGCCCATCCTAGCCGATTCAAGAGGTTTTGAAGACTAAGAGAGAAAACCTATTTCTGTCTAAGTAGGTCACAGATCTGAATACTATTAATGAGTTGAGCATAAGGTATTTTCTATTAATAATTTATTTTTTCACTGCAGTTCCTTCAGTCTTTCTGTATCTCTGTTCTAGTTTCCACTTTACTACAGTATTTACAGTACTCACAAGCAAAGTTATGCCTCCCTCCTTTTGTTTCTGACTCACTTTTCTAGTTTATTGTCTCTTATTCAAGCAAAAATGAACAATTGAAAATATTTAGATATCAACTTTCCATACGAAAATGGAAAAACAGAACATTCTCTTCAATTAGGTTTGGAATTGTGATTTCTCTTCCTTGAATTTTAATTCTCATTTTATTAGCCAAACAACATGCTTGATCTCTCCTATCATTTTTTTAAAAAGCATAGCACTGAAGCGTGGCCAAGGTGGTGGAATAGGAAGACTCTGAGATTATCTCCTTCTACCAGCACACCAAAATTACAACTACTTACAGAGAAACTATCTGTGAGAATGACCTGAAGACTAGCAGAAAATATTTTCCACACCTAAAATATAAAGAAGGAACCACAGCTAAACTGGTAGGAGGGATGGAGGTGTGCTACAGTCAAAACTCACACTTCTAGAAAGGTAATGCACAAATAGGAGGCATGTACAATTATAGTGGTCCTTTCCAAGGAATGAGATTTCTGAGCTCTACATTGAGCTCTCCAGCCCAGGGATCCTGAACCAAGCTGCTGCTGCTGCTTCAGTCGTGTCCGACTCTGTGCGACCCCATAGATGGCACCCACCAGGCTCCTCCATCCCCAGGATTCTTCAGGCAAGAACACTGGAGTGGGTTGCCATTTCCTTCTCCAATGCATGAAAGTGAAAAGTGAAAGTGAAGTCACTCAGTCATGTCCGACTCTTAGCGACCCCATGGACTGTAGCCTACCAGGCTCCTCCATCCATGGGATTTTCCAGGCAAGAGTACTGGAGTGGGTTGCCATTTCCTTCTCCTCCTGAATCAAGACAAGCCCCCAAAATGTCTGGCTTTGAAAACCAGCATTGCTTACATTTGGGAGAATCAGTGAGCTATGGGAAGCAGAGACTTCACTCTTAAAGGCAGGCACAAAATCTCACACACTGAGTCCCAGCACAGAGGCTTTAGTTTTAAGGGAGCCTGGGTCAAACCCACTAGCTGATATTGCAGAGCTTCCTGGAGAGGCAGGAGGAAACTTTGGGGACAAAGACACTAGCAACAGTCACTTTAGTGTAAGTCACTTTAGTCGCTTACACTATCACAAGGACACTGGTGTTGGCAAATGCAAAGTGCCATTTTAAAGTACTCCCTTTAACCTATTAGCAATAGGGGCTTACCCATCTACCACTTGGCTGGCAGCAGCCCTGCACCCCCCAGGTCTCACAGTAGACTGCAAAGGAAGACTATCCCACTCTCCAGTGGGCCAGCAGCCACTATAAGAGGCAGGTCCTCACAGACAGCCAGTCTGGGCCAACTACCCCTGCCCATCAGGGCACCTATGCTACTCAGCCTCACTGTAGCAGAAGAGCTCACAAGCTCACACAGGGGCACTCAATAGGTCTGGTGATCAGAGGGGAGCATGCTGCTGGGTCCCATAGGACGTCTCCCACTTAAGGCCACTTCTCCATCAAGAAACTAAGTCAACCTGCCTAAGACTTAGAAATTAACGTATACAATTGGGCAAAATGAGGCGATAAATACATTCTAAACAAATGAGCAGACAAAACTTCAGAAAAAAAAAAAACTAAATGAAGTAGTTATAAGCGAGCTATCTAATATAGATTTCAAGATAATGAGCAAACAAATGCTCACCAAACTCAAGAGAAGAACAGATTAACAGAGTGAGAATTTCAACAAAAGTTTATAAAAATAAAGAAGAACCAAACAAAGCTGAAGGATACAATAACTGGAATAAAAAATATGCTAGAGGGAATCAACAGTACATTAGATGATACAAAGGAACAGATCAGCAAACTGGAAGAAAAAAGTAGTAGAAATTATCCAAGATGATCAGAAAAATAAAAATGAACATTTATTTATTATTATTTTTTTAACTTTACAATACTGTATTGGTTTTGCCATACATTGACATGAATCCACCATGGGTGAACATGAGTTCCCAATCCTGAACCCCCCTGCCACCACCCTCCCCATATCATCTCTCTGGGTCATCCCAGTGCACCAGCCCCAAGCATCCTGTATCCTGCATCGAACCTGGACTGGTGATTTGTTTCTTACATGATAGTATATATGTTTCAATGCCATTCTCCCAAATCATGCCACCCTCTCCCTCTCCCACAGAGTCCAAAAGTCTGTTCTATACATCTGTGTCTCTTTTGCTGTCTCGCATATAGGGTTATCATTACCATCTTTCTAAATTCCACATATATGTGTTAGTATACAGTATTGGTGTTTTTCTTTCTGGCTTACTTCACTCTGTATAATTGGCTCCAGTTTCATCCACCTCATTAGAACTGATTCAAATGTATTCTTTTTAATGGCTGAGTAATACTCCATAGTGTATATGCACCACAGCTTTCTTATCCATTCGTCTGCTCATGGACATCTAGGTTGCTTCCATGTCCTGGCTATTTAAACTGAGAATAGGTTAAGAGACCTTTGGGACAATGTCAAGCATAATAACATTTGCCTTATAGGGATCACAGAGGAAAAGAGAGAGAAAGGGATAGAGAACTTATTTGAAGAAATAATGGCTGAAAACTCCTCTTATGGGAAAAGAAACTGACATTCAGGCCCAGAAATCACAGACAGTCCCAAGCAAGATGAACACAAAGAGGTACACACCAAAAGACATTATAACCAAAACAGTAAAAACTAAAGAGAAAATCTTTAAAGCAGCAAGAGAAAGTACCTAGGTATGTACAAGGAAAAACCCCATAAGAATATCAGCTGACATTTCAGCTAAAACTCTGTAGGTCAGGAGGGAGTAGCATGATATACTCAAAGTGATGAAAGGAAAAAAGCCTACAACCAGGAATACTCAACCTGTCAAGTTTCAAATTCAGATATGAAGAAGAGTTAGATTTCTACAGAAAACAAAACAGAGTTCTGCACCACCAGACCAGTTTTACAAGAAACATTAAAAGGACTTCTATAAAAAAGAAAAGAGGCACAACTAGAAATACAAAAATTATGAAATGAAAAATCTTATGGTAAAGGCAAATATAATACATATTATATCTAAATATAATACATATTATATATATATGTATATATATATATAAAGGTAGGTAGTGGATCAACCACTTATAAAGCTATTAGGAAAGTTAAAAACAAAAATAGTAAATCATATATATTCACAACAAGTAATTAAGGGATCCACAAAATAAGACATTAAATATGAAATCAAAAACACCTAGTCGAGATAATTAGGTACATAGGATTCTAAGGACCATGAAAGAAAATAGAAACTGAATAAACCATATGAATGTTGGAATGTATGGATCAATAATTTAAAATAAGTGTAATAGTACATTAGGAGATGAGTGAAGATATTCACAATATAAGCAAGAATAAGACATCTTATAATAAAACGTGCAAATCATGAATATATAAAGAGATAGGAGAGGATAATACAATTTAATAATAAATATGTGAATTGAGAGAAGATTATATTGAAAATAGAAAGGAAAGGAAAATGGAGACAAAAATAAAATGAGGAAAGCTATAAAATCAAAACTAAAATGTATGGAAATAGAAGTAAAAATGAAGTTTTTTTGAAGTTTTTTTTAACATAAAAATGTCCATATTGAGAACACTTTTGATAAAAAGGCTCAGATAAAATAAAATAATGATGCTGTAAAGTTTTTGTTATCCCTAAAATAGCAATAATCATAAAAGTGAAAATCCAATTGGAATAGGTGGTCATCTCATGTGCCTTCCTAATACCTTATACAAACTTCTACCATAGTATTTTCCATTCTTTTTCCGTATACTCTGCTCATGTACATGTCCTCCCAGAGTCAATAATATATCTCAGAAGAACAAGTGTAGGCTTATTTTACCTTTGTCTTCTAAAGTTTACACAAAGGTATTATACTCTATCACAAACCTTGCCACTCAATGGACATCCTCTATATACTGGTTAAATGAAGCTGAATTGGTTTTTGTCAACCTCTTTCAATTCTACTGCTCTTTTACTTTATCTCTTGTGGCCTCCTGGATCATACCCCAAAGATAGTTTACTTCAACTAGATATTTTGATGTCTGTTTGCTCTGCAATTGGTCCCTAAAGCTTCCCCATTCTCGGACCAGTTCATCTGATCTTCTAACCTACTACAATGCCTGATGATGACAAGTAGATGCATGGCAAATACAAAACTCAGACCTGTCTCCCAGTTTTCATTGCCCATGTGATTGCACTAACATTTAGAAAATTGTTAATTAGTGGACTGGATAGACAGAAGAATGAAAAGAATGAAAGACATTATCAGATACAATATACAGAGTGCTGGAGGAAAACATGCTCTCAGATAGCCTTAGGAATAAAGCAGCCTCTCCCTTATGTAGACTGATCCACAAAATAGAACATACATGCATACCCTGGATAAAGACTTTTTTGGAGACAAATTGGATGAAAGTCAGAAAATCAACCTATTTTTTAAAATTTCCTTGCCTGACTTTTAAAACTTTCAACAATTTCCCTTGCTGTTGATTAGGAGATAGATATAGAATTATTGGGTTTCCCTTGTGGCTCAGCTGGTAAAGAATATGCCTGTAATGTGGGAGACCTGTGTTCAATCCCTGGGCTGGGAAGATCCCTTGGAGAATGGAAAGGCTACTCACTCCTGTGTTCTGGCCTGGAGAATTCCATGGACTATAGTCCATGGGATCGCAAAGTCAGACATGACTGAGCGACTTTCACTTTCATAGAATTATCTCTGTAATTAACTTTGTATTTGAAGTTCTCATATTGCTACCATCTTTCTAAGCCAATTAAGCATACCTTTATCATGCCTCCTGGTGGGGTTATTCAGTATGTGCTAAATGGTTTAATTAAAATCTGTCCTATTTCCCTAATGCCCATTTGGAAGAATACCTTTCTCAAAATAGCAATTAAATATATAACAACCCATTACTTGGGAAGAAAAAGAATCACCAATTGTTCACTAAAGATCAACAAGCAGACTTTCAATTATCTCATTTTATAGCCTACTTTATAAATATATAATGACATGTTTCTTTCTCTTTCTAACTGTATTGGCCAAAGTAATCCCCTAAGTTGGGAATTTAGATACCTTATAATAGAAAGTGTCCTACTGCTATCATTAGAGTGGATGGGAAATATACAACGGCAAATACAGTGATGTTGTCAATAGGAAAGATGCATGGTATGGTGAAGAGAGATTATTTTTTACAGATGAACCTTCACTATTTCTAACATTGGGTAAGCACTGTGCCAATATCTTTATAAATAGTATTGCAAATCCTTATAAAGTTTAATATTACTATTTGCATTTCATAAATGATGATAATGTAGCTTGGGGAGGTTTAGTGGTTCTGCCAAATCCATTAGCTATTAAGTGGAGGACAGAATTTGAACCCAAGTTTACCCATCAGTCAGTCAGTTCAGTCGCTCAGTCATGTCCGACTCTGTGTGACCCCATGGACTGCAACACACAGGCTTCCCTGTCCATCACCAACTCCTGGAGTTAACTCAAACTCATGTCCATTGAGTCAGTGATGCCATCCAACCATCCTCTGTCATCCCCTTCTCCTCCCACCTTCAATCTTTCCCGACATCAGGGTCTTTTCAAATGAGACAGATCCTCGCATCAGGTGCCCAAATATTGGAGTTTCAGCTTCAGCATCAGTCCTTCCAATGAGTGTTCAGTACTGATTTCCTTTAGGATGGACTGATTGGATCTACTTGAACTTCAAGGGACTCTAAAAGTCTTCTCCAACACCACAGTTCAAAAGCATCAATTCTTCGGTGCTCAGCTTTCTTTATAGTCCAACTCTCACATCCATAAATGACTACTGGAAAAACCAAAGCTTTGACTAGATGGACCTTTGTTGGCAAAGTAATGTCTCTGCTTTCTAGTATGCTGTCTAGGTTGGTCATAACTTTTTTTCTAAGAAGTTAGTGTCTTTTAATTTCATGCCTGCTGTCCCCATGAGCAGTCATTTTGGAGCCCAAGAAAATAAAGTCTGCCAGTTTCCACTGTTTCCCCATCTATTTCCCATGAAGTGATGGGATCAGATGCCATGATCTTAGTTTTCTGAATGTTGAATTTTAAGCCAACTTTTTCACTCTCCTCTTTCACTTTCATCAAGAGGCTCTTTAGTTCTTCTTCACTTTCTGCCATAAGGGTGGTGTCATCTGCATATCTGAGGTTATTGATATTTCTCCCGGCAATCTTGATTCCAGCTTGTGCTTCATCTAGCCCAGCATTTCTCATGATGTGCTCTACATATAATTTAAATAAGCAGTGTGCTCCACAAACACCCACTTTTTTCCTTTCCAGAAGAAATGAATGGAAGCTTTAAGTGTAAGTTATATATTATAAACTTTGGCTGAACTTTATCTTACTTCTTTTCCCTAAGATCTAACTATAAGTCTCTGCAATTTCACAAACAAAGGATGTGACCTTAGGGAAGCAACAGCACCACTCTGGACTCAGAAAGGGCGGGATTTTCTTCCTTTTACACTTAAGGTTCCTCCACAGGAAACAGCATAGCAGCAAGAAGATGCTTACGGATGCTTACAGAAATCAGCAATGTGTCCCAAACTAGAGCCCATACAGAAGAGTATATATTATGGTTGAGGCAATGTTCTAAGGTATTCAATCCTTATGTGATAGTACGGATTTTTAGCCAAGTTGTTAGCTTTCCTTCCCTAAACAAGGTCCTGACACAAGATGGTTTGAAATGATTTGCAAAGTTTAACACATACTCACTTCCTGTGGCACTCCCAAATAATGTCTACTGTAGACTGGTAGGGCAGCACTGCTACTGCTAAGTCGCTTCAGTCGTGCCCGACTCTGTGCGACCGCATAGATGGCTATCCTAAATAGCTATTTGAGCTAGATCCATTATGTAGGGAACAGAAGACTAAACTCTCCAAAGCTGGATTCTCATGCATTTTCTGCCAACAATAAGTTCACTATAAATGAAACAAAAAAATTAAAATTTAAACCTATGAATATCTTTAAATGTCTAAGATACATAACAGAATTGAGCTGTCTTTGTACTTACTAAGTTTGTTCAATGATTGAAAATCATATTAAATAGTTACTTCTGAAGTCAGTGATTAATTTACAGTTGTTCCAGGAATCTCTACTTTTAATTGTTTCTTCTGTGTCCGATAAAGGAATCCTTGAAAACAGGAACCTAGAATTCTCTCCACACAGGAAGCAAAAACTCAGACTTTCTGGCATAGCTTATACTAGGCTTCTGGAAATTCATTTTTAATAGTCTTGGTATGCAAAAGGAATTGCTGTTAATCCTAGAGCACGTTAGTTTTCCCCAAATAGCATTCTTTAAACCAATAATCAGGAAAACAATGAAAAACAGAGAGGGGGGTATAGAGAATGCTGCTTCAGGATCTGTCTTAACAACATATATTTATTCATACAGGATGCAACTGATATGTATTTAGAATCTTTGAGGTAGAAATTGAAATTTACAAAGCTGAGGCCCAAGGCAAGAAACATAATCAGGAATTTTCTTGAAGGTTATCTGAACAAGTTCCCTAAATATAACAGCAAAATGGGAAAGAAGACAGTATTAGAAGTGGGATTCAGCCAGGATCACATAATATGTTCTCAAAAAAACAAACAAAAGGAACACTTCAAATAGTAGAAATATCTCCCCTAATTAGAAATATCTGCCCCTTCATGGGTATATCAAGCAATAGACTCTCCCATACCAAAGTCCCACTTACTAATTTTTATTTTGTCTATTTACAATATTATATTAGTTTTAGGTGTACAGCACATTGATTCAGTATTGTTGCAGGCTATAGTCTGTTGTTGGTTACAAGATAATTGCTATGATTACCTGTGCTATATAATATATAATTTTCATTTATCAATTTTATATATAGTAGTTTGTATCTGCTAATTTTATACCCTTAATTTGTCCCTCCCCCTTCCCTTTATCTTTTGGTAACACGAGTTTGTTTTCTATATCTCAAGTTTGTTTCTGTTTTGCATATACATTCATTTGTATTATTTTTTAGATTCCATATATAAGCGATTTCATACAATGATTGACTTCTTTCACTAAGCATAATATTCTCTGGGTACTTCCACATTGCTGCAATTGGCAGGATTTCACTCTTTTTTGTGGCTTAATAACATTATATGGTGTGTGTGTGTGTGTGTGTGTGTGTGTGTGTGTGTATCACATCTTCCTGATCCATTCATCTGTTTTTTTTTTTAATAGAAGGATATTTATTTAAAATATCATGTTAGTTTCAGGTGTACAGCACAGCAATTCAGTTACACACACACACACATATACATACATAAATACATATATATATATATGATTATTCAGATTTTCTTCACTTATAGGTTATTACAAAATATTGAGTATAGTTCCCTGTGCTATACCATATGTCCTTATTGGTCATCTATTTTATATATAGTAGTGTATATATGTTAATCTTTACCTCTTAATTTATCCCTCCCCACAAAATACCATCTGTTGATAGATACTTGAGTTGCTTCCATATCTTGGCTATTGTAAACAGTGCTGTCATGAACACTGGTTTGCATGTGTCTTCTTGAAGTAGAATGTTCATTGTTTTCTAGACATATACCCAGGAGTGGAATTGCTGGATCATATGATAGTTCTATTTTTAGTTGTTTGAGAATCCTCCACACTTTTTTCCCATAGTGACTTCAACAATTTACATTCCCACCAACAGTATACAAGTTACTTTTATTTATCTTTTTCCTTTCTGCATTTTTAACAGTAGCTCAACTGCTTTAGCCCTGTACTATGGTCTGCTTCAGAGTCAAACAACTCTGATGGAAATTAGTAGTGGTTAGAACTGGTCTCTCTTTAAAGCAAAAAGTAGTCCCATCCAATGTTACTGAATAACATTTTCCTCTCCCCCAACTACGAGCTTTTCTGCACAACCATAGAGAGGAGGGTGCAATTAGAAATTAGATAATCATCCTAAGAAAGAATAGCACTCATTACATATTTTAACACTACCCTTCATTCTAAATAGTTAATTATGGATATCAAGCATTAAAATAGAAAGCCTTGCAGCCTGTACAGAAACTCTCTTGAAGAGACTGTTTCCAGAAAAATGCCGAAAGTGCCTCATCTTCTCCCATAAAAGCCAGAGAAGATGATGACAGTCCAGCTGCTCAGCAAGGACTGCTCACCCTTTATGGGCTTCCAGAAACTTACATGCAGCATAAAGAAATTCATATTTTTATTGCCTCATATTCTCTCAGCATGAAGAAGAATTTACATTTCTTAATTGGCTTTCTTTCTCTCAGCACAAGAAACTGCAACTATCTCACTAGACTCTACTGCTTAGCAGCCCCCAAGAAGCACTTGTATAACTTATTTATAAGGAGGGTGTAGAGCAAAGTTTTTCAGTAAAGTCCAAGGACTACTTATATTAGGATTGCTAAAATGTGTTGTATATGTGCAATCCTAAGTGAAGTGAAGTGACTCAGTCGTGTCCGACTCTTTGCAACCCCATGGACTGTAGCCTGCCAGGCTCCTCCACCCATGGGATTTTCCATGCAAGAATGCTGGAGTGGGTTGCCATTTCCTTCTCCATTCCTAAATTGTAACTACAAACTAACAGTGGGATTCAGAAATCTGTATTTCAAAAGTTCTGTATGCTTTTCATTTATGCATAAAGTTGAGAATTACTGATTTAACAGAAATGTCATAGAGTTATGAACCCATCCAGGAAAACTTTTCTTTAACTGTTTTTTCCTAGGTTAATAAGTTTGAAATGGTGAATTCTACCCATGCTCTTTTAAGTTCTAAGGGTAGGATATTTGTAAGACATGTACCTGGAATTCATTCAGTTAGAAAAGTCCTGAACTTTTTAATTCAAAAAGGAAGCTTAGACTTCTAAGCCCATTCCTCTAAATCACAGACACAGTCAATTTCTTTTCTACAACTGTGAACTCTGAAGGCACAATCTTACAGATTAAAAATGTTTTGTAGAATGAGACCCTAGTACAGCATTAGGAATATTGTCAGTAATACTGTAATAGCTTTGTATGATGATAGATGGTAGCTCTACTTACCATGGTAATCATTTTGTAATATATTGAAATATCAGATTATTATTTTGCATACCTGAAACTAATATAACATTGTAAGTCAATTATACTTCAATTAAATAAACATGTAAATAACTCTTAAATTATAAAAAATAATTTTAAAAAATGAGATCCAGTTTCATTTCAAAGTTCCAGTGAAAATGGGCACTTTGATACGGAGCATTTAACAAGTTTTCTGGATCTGTCAATTACCAAGTTTTAGAGTTCAGTGATGGGACCAAAACTTGACTATTTAGAAGTTAAAGGTTGTAGATATATATATATGTATGTAGATATATATATATATGTAGATATATCTATATACATACACACACATATATATGTGTATATGTGTATATCTACATTTGTAGATATATATATATCTATATATATGTAGATATATATATACATACACATATATATATGTATATCACTTTTATTGGTAGTTGCAAAGATGTATTGAGCCAAAATAATCATAATTTTTGCTCTATATGCTGCTTAGGTACCTGTAATTATATTCAGTAATTATGTAGTTCTTGAAAATATTAAGAACTAATCTGAAAACTCCAAGCTCTTCCCTATTGATAACTGCCTCAGAACCACAGTTAACTGAGCCGATTGAGAAGCCAAAAAACAAAAACAAACAAACAAGAAAAAGTGATGAACACGTGTCAGGTACTTCTTCACATGAGTTCACATATTAGATGTTCTATATTCATTTTCTCAATTAATTTGAACCTGGTGGAGTGTATACTGGGCTTCTCTGGTGGCTCAGATGGTAAAGAATTTGCCTGCAGTGTGAGTGACCTGGGTTTGATCCTTGGGTTGGGAAGATCCCTTGGAGGAGGGCATGGCAACTCACTCCAGTATTCTTGCCTGGAGAATCCCCATGGACAGAGGAGCCAGGCTGGCTACGGTCCATGTGGTCACAGGAAACAATTAAGCGACTAAGCACAGCACAGCACAGAGTGCCTACTATCTCCATTTTCCATATAAGGAAGCAGAGAGACTTTAGAAAGCAAATAATTTTTCCTGACCACATTTTTATCTGTGACTAACCTAGATAGCATATTGAAAAGCAGAGACATTACTTTGCCAACAAAGGTCCATCTAGTCAAGGCTATGGTTTTTCCAGTGGTCATGTATGGATGTGAGAGTTGGACTGTGAAGAAGGCTGAGCACCGAAGAACTGATGTTTTTGAACTGTGGTGTTGGAGAGGACTCATGTGAGTCCCTTGGACTGCAAGGAGATCCAATCAGTCCATTCTAGAGGAGATCAGCCCTGGGTGTTCTTTGGAAGGAATGATGCTAAAGCTGAAACTCCAGTACTTTGGCCACCTCATGCGAAGAGATGACTCATTGGAAAGGACTCTGATGCTGGGAGGGATTAGGGGCAGGAGGAGAAGGGGACAACAGAGGATGAGATGGCTGGATGGCATTACTGACTCGATGGACATGAGTTTGGGTAAATTCCAGGAGTTGGTGATGGTCAGGGAGGCCTGGCATGCTGCAATTCATGGGGTCACAGAGTCGGACTCAACTGAGCGACTGAACTGAACTGAACTGAAGATAAAATCTGACCTAACATCTGATCATCTTTAAAGCATGTGTTTTCTCCAGAGAGAAAGAACAAAGAAATGAGATTAAGCAGCAGAGGAATAGACATAAGAAAGAGAGAAAAACCATAAAGAAATTTCCATTGTAGGCTTTACTGAAATTAAGACGTTTCTAGGAGAAACTGTTGTGCTGAGTCAAAATGCAGAGAATAGGGGCTATGGTGTTTTTCATAGGCATGGTAGTGTTCCAGTAAAATATGTTGTAATGGTGTCCATAAGTATCTGGTACCCTTAAGAAATAGTAGAGCTCTGGCATCTATTCTAATTTGAACCCCACATGGCTACAGTAATTTATCAGAATGCCTTTACCCATTAGTGTAACAGAGAGAGAACAAAAATATCTGAGAGCCAGCCACTTTTGCAAATAGAGCAAAAGTGTCTTACAATAAAGTTCTTTTCCTAGGAATAATGTCAACTGGAGACATTTTGGGTCCTATCACAACATTGTCACTAAATGTTTTCAGTTAAAAGTTTTTCTTTCTCTTGTCTAAAAATAGTTACAAAGTCTAAAAAAAAGTAGAAATTATTTTAAAATATGTCTCCAAATAGGTGAAAACTTTATACATAAAAATTTTCATTATGAAATGTCAAAGATTCTGAAATTAGCAATCAGAGCTCATGACTTTTCCTATATCTTTAAAAAAGGATAGAAATTTATGTGTATGTTTCATATTTCAAAAAGACTATATAGATACTTCAAAGTTTTTTTTCTTTTAGGCTTTAGAGGTTGGGGTAGAATAATTATTATTAAGAGAGAAAAGATATATGAACTTGATTCAGAGTTAGCTGAATAAGTTTTACCAGAAAATTACCCACCCAAACTTTGAATTAAAATTTTATAAAATATCATTAATATTTTTATAAAGAGATCTTTCTTCCTAAGAATCTTCATGGTATCTGTGAGAAAAGTTTCTATTAATATATTGATAATTTTCAAAATATAATGAAATGGGACTCATCAATAGTATCAACCTTAGAATTTGTAATCCAAAAAGAGTCTAATCTAATGAGTTATGGTCAGGCCCTAGGACAGAATGTCCAGAAGAGACACTTTCTGAGGGCAAAGTGATTACAGAACTGACTGTTCAAGAGCTAATTCACAAGCAAATATGTCCTTCTACTGCAGTGAGCTATTTCTGAGTTCTCTGCAATCCTAAAGTTCTTCTTGGTTGCATTATTAGCTACCTAAAGAAGGCAGAAAGGAGAGAAATAAGGAAGTCAGAGGAACAAAGATCTATCAGCCCATACTCCAAAAGCAAGACCACTCATATAGATTATATTTGGGATTTCCACAAGATTTTGTTAAAGAGCTTCCGTGGGGAAGTTAGGTATATCATCAATGTTACAAATATTTGCTCTATAACACCACTGCATTAACGTCTTCAGTATTCTAGGCACCTCACATCATATTCTATTGCTTCTATCCAACTGACTTAGACTAAGTAGCAATCTCCTTCTTAGGAATGTCTATTGGTCCTTCTCCCCTCTCCCCTTACTGAACAAAATTGTGCTCAATATTTGCTATGAGAGAAAATATTCATACAGATATATGCTGACATCAAGTAGAACTACTCTTTGTCCCTTCTGCTATGAGAATACTTTTCTATCATCAACTAGCCTTCTTTCAAAGCAGAGAGTCTGGTGAGGAAAATGAGAAAAAGGGATAGATAGCAAAGGAACTAACTAAATATTTATATTTGTGAGTAATAAAAATCTCTAACTAGACATCATAGTGAGGTAGCACTCAACATATTCAATTGGCAAACAACAACAGATAAAACTGAAAACATCAATTTTAGTATGAAAAAAATTAATTTGAAGGACAAAGTTTAGAAGAGACCACTGATTATAATCTATGAATTAGGCAGAATTCCCCTTTCAGTTACTTGAAATACTGGACAAGGACATCTATATTCATTTGTCAAGAAAATCTTTTTCCTTCAGGCAGTTGTGTCTCAAAATAAAAAGAATGAAATTAATCTGAACATGCCTAATTCATCCTCTCCAAATTCATCTAGCAGAGCAAGTCATTCCACTTCCCAGGAGGCTAGTTAATAACAACAATTTTTTTTTTTTAAGAAAGGCAAAAACTAGCAGGATTTGAGGCAAGAATCTCCCCCTAAAAATCCCCATACAGGAAAGTTTCACCTTTTATCTATCATGGTTTCTGAAAATTCACTAGTTCACTACCAGAGATTCATTCCTTTGAGTAAAGATGCCTTAAGTAGAGTTTCTTTTTAATTTAAATGACCCTCAGAGGCAAAATACCATTAACTCCTAAAATCTTTACTATACTGGCAGAGATTAGAATAACTTTAAGGAAGAGAGGAATCACAGAGAATGACTCATTTTTCTCTGAGTATCTCTCATATATACATGAGGTATAGATGTTAATAAACTTGTTTTTCTCTTTGAAAGAAAGAAAGAAAGAGATCAGAGTGGGAATGGAAAAGGGAACAAGATTACTGGTAAAGACCAGAAAAAGTAATATAATAACTAGATCACAGGGCTGGGTCAGGAGCACTAGTTCCAGTTTAGATTGCTTCCTTACATCCCAGAAACTCGATGATCACTGCTGTAAAAATTAATGGGTTGAACACATTGAGATCTAGAGTTCCATCCAATACTATCAATTATGGCATAACTGGAAGCAAATATAGAGATGGAACCGTAGCCTAAGTTGCTGAGGGTAACAGTAGAGGGAGAAATGTAAAAGGAATTCATAACATAAGACAAAACATAACTATTTTCTACTTCCTTAGAGAATCTCAGCTGCTTAAAATTTAATCCAGATTTGTTTCTATTTTGCTTCACCCATCAGTATAAATATGCAATATAAAAATACCATCTTGAATGGAATAGACAGTTCACTCTCTTATATCAAAATATAAAACCTATGGAAATGTAAGTAAAAATTTTAAAATGTACGTTCTAAATATTTTTATAGATATATTAATACATATTCTACCCTTAAGCCAGGATCAAAGTCCCACTCTTCAGTTCCACTGCAGTCTCTTCAGCCCCGCTTCACTTAGAGGAACAACAAATAAAAGACCAAGAGGGCAGACTGTGATAGAAGACTCATTTTAAGCTGAAACCCAAATCATTATAATTACACACAGTTCATAAGTGCAAATGGTACCCATTTCTTGGCAAATTAAAAAGCCAAGTGATGAGAAATATTGCTGAGCTAAACATGTCCATTTAATAAGCCACGCAAATAAACACTCCTATTATCCCTTGACACACACACACAAATTGGATCTGTAAGTCTAATAAAATCACATTTGTTTTACCTAAAGGTCCTATGAACCATCTGGTGCTTATCTGTGTGCTTCTTATTCTCTATTAACTTATGCTTGGTAGGAATTAAGGCTTTTATATAATTATTCTTTCCACTGGCTTTAAATTATTAGGTCAATGCATGCAGCTGGAGCTAGTGGTACAATATGAAACTATTAGAAAAAAATATTGAAGATCAAATGATATTAGCAATTTTATATTGTAAAATTTAGACTGTAATTAGGCCTATGGGTTTTGTAATGACAGCTTTTTGGAAATACTGTACAATGCTAAGTTATATTCACAAAACACTTTTTTCTAGTTTCAGATTTTTATTATAAACTTCTTATTCCTCTGGCTGCTAAATCTATAAACTTTTCAACATGTCATATCACTACATGTCAATATAAGATCTATTCTTAGCTTTAAGTTTAATGATATAACCAATTAAAAAGCTTCATAGAATAATATGACAAATATCTTCAAATTTAAAATATTACTGCTAAGGAATAAAGAAACCTGAAGTGCCAAAGAATTGATGCTTTTGAACTGTGGTGTTGAAGAAGACTCTTGAGAGTCCCTTGGACTGCAAGGAGAGCAATTCAATCAATCCTAAAGGAAATCAACTCTAAATACTCATCGGAAGGACTGATGAAGCTGACGCTCCAATCCTTTGGCCACCTGATGCAAACAACTGACTCACTGGAAAAGACCCTGATGCTGGGAAAGATTGAAGGCAGGAGGAGAAGGAGATGACAGAGGATGAGATGGTTGGATGGCATCACCGACTCAATGGGCATGAGTTTGAGCAAGCTCTGGGAGATGGTGAAGGACAGAGAAGCCTGGCATGCTGCAGTCCATGGGGTCACAAAGAGTCGGACACAACTGAGCGACTGGACTGAAGGAGTAAAATAAATTTAGTGACTAAAAAACTTGAGAAATTTCTCAAGGGATAAATTTTGTGACCTTTCATTAATAAGTGTTTTTAGAATAGAAAATTAGTAGCCAACTATCTGCATATAAATCCTTTAATAGTTGGGCTTTATATAACTGGTTAGAAAGGAAAATTCTTCTTTTTCATACCATTGAAAAAAACACTAAGAGAAAGCTTTGTAAATAAGGCAAAGAAGGGGTGCCCCTATCACAGGCTCATTTATGGTGCCTCTATGGGAAGCTGTGCAAGGGTAGAAAGATATGAGAGATGTGATTCCAGATTCTGTCAATGTATGAGCAGGAAAATGAAAAAGGTCTACTGCCAAGTATATTTGTCAAGTAATCAAAGTTTGGTTTCCTAATCTCTATTCTGTTCTTCTTCTTTTTCCATTCTGCAATGTCTTTTCATCTGGGAATCTGGATGTCCTCTGACTTCTGCTCTAACTTTTGACCAATCCTTAACTGTCAGGAGGAAACTAACATAACTATATAACTACAGGCTCTTCTTTGACATCTTTTCCAGTCTAATCTGTTGCTGGATCACCTTTCGGTAACACCATTGCCTTATTGCTTTCCAGAATATGAGTTGATCCACAAAGAGCTCATTGCTTCCCAAGACTGTTCATTTCTGATTTAGATAATACTATTACATTTCTTTTCAAAAAATTATTCCTTGTGTTAAACCAAAATCTTCATCCCTTTATTTTCTTTCCATAGGTTCTGGCTCTGCTACCTATTTTTCCCACAATAGCCCTTTAAAAATATTAAAGTTCAGATATTTTATATCTGAGTTATTTTAATTTACTCCACAACAAATATCAATAGTGCTTTATACTGTTCCTCATATAAGACACTGCTTATTGTTACTAAGACACACCATGGTTTCTGCATAAAAGAGAAGAAACTATGCAAGTGAAAGACAGTAAAAAATAAAACTGAAATTTAGTGTGGGAGGTAAAGGTGAATGAGTGAGAGGGATCCAGTTGTTATAATAATTCTGAAGAAATATTAATGTTAAGACTATATGGTCAAAGAAAACATTCTTAGATCTCACTGGAGTCAATATAGATTTCTTGCTTCTCTGGAATGTATTTAAAAGCAGAGATGCTATGATTAGAACCCTCAGTTTCAACTGCAAGGTCCACAATAGCATAGACATGATATGGTGAGCCAATTTCACCACATTTGAGTATCATTATCTGAAAAGTATAAAAACAGTAGTGAATCTGAAGTTTAATGAGATAATATGTGTAAATTTTTCAGTGGTAGGCTCATAGGCTCATAGTAGTTCAATAAATAGTTTATGCTTTATGTTTTCACTGGAACAAAACTGATCGTTTTCCAGTGCAAACTAAATGAAAAATAATGATTTTATCATTTTTACTGAAAAAGAGAACATACTACCTGGAACCTTAATGAATACATCCCCAGAGTTCTGTAGTTGGAATGTTTGGCTAGCAAAGGGAGATACTTAGCATTTATTGGTATTTTTTGGAGGAGAGATTGGTTCAAGATGGTGTAGTAGAAGGACCTGTGCTCATCTTCTCCCGCCAGAGCACTAAAACTGCAACTAGCTGTGGAACAACCATTGAAAGGAAGACTCTGGAACCCACCAAAACAAGACACCCCACATCCAAGGACAAAGGAGAAGCTGCAACAAAACGGATCTCCACAGGACTTCGGAAAAAGAGACTCCACTCTTCCAGGATACAGACGAAACCTTGTGCACATCAAGACCCAGGAAAAAGGAACAGTAGCCCCACAGGAAACTGAGCCAGACCTACCTGTGAGTGTTTGAGGGTCTCCTGCAGAGGCGTGGGCCAGCAGTGGCCTGCCATGGGAAAAGAGGCACTGGTAGCAGAAATCCTGGGAGATTAATCTCTGAGTAAGTCCTTTAGGAGGTCCCCAGTAGTCAGACACGACTGAGCGACTCCACTTTCACTTTTCACTTTCATGCATTGGAGAAGGAAATGGCAACCCACTCCAGTGTTCTTGCCTGGAGAATCCCGGGGACGGGGGAGCCTGGTGGGCTGCCATCTATGGGGTTGCACAGAGTCGGACTAAAGCGACTTAGCAGCAGCAGCAATAGCCTTAGCACAGAGCCTGTAGACTCCAGGCCTAGGTCGCCTCAGGCCTAACTAACAGGGAGAGAATGCAGCCCCACCCAGCAGCAGACAATTGGATTGAAGTTTTACTGAGCACGGCACTACCCAGTAGAGCTTGACCCGGTTTTCTCCAGTCAGTCCCCTCCATTAGGAAACTTGCACAAGCCTCTTATTCCCATCCACCAGGGGGCAGACAGAAGAAATAACTACAAGCCCATCAGCCTCCAGAACTAATACCACAGTCACAGACTTTTAGAAAGCTTGGGAAGGAAGCAATTTGAAAAATGAATTCAAATGACTTAGCTGGAGTTTTTATTCCTGATGCTTATAAACATGATTTTAAGGTATAAACTGTTAAAGATGAGGTCACAAGTTCAGTCCAGTTCAGTTCAGTCACTCAGTTGTGTCTGACTCTCTGCAATCCCATGAATCGCACCATGCCAGGCCTCCCTGTCCATCGCCATCTCCCGGAGTTCACTCAAACTCACGTTCATCGAGTCGGTGATGCCATCCAGCCATCTCATTCTCGGTCGTCCCCTTCTCCTCCTGCCCCCAATCCCTCCCAGCATCAGAGTCTTTTCCAATGAGTCATCTCTTCGCATGAGGTGGCCAAAGTACTGGAGTTTCAGCTTTAGCATCATTCCTTCCAAAGAACACCCAGGGCTGATTTCCTTTAGAATGGACTGGTCACAAGTTAGTAGTGGTGAATTAAATACTATTTGTCTGAAACAAAATTGTTAGAAAGCATTATCAGCAATAAATGCTGAAGGTTGAAATGTAAAAATTTTGTTTAATCACTGGAATGGCCAATAGCTTCAAAGTTTAAGAAGACAGATAGATAGATGTATGTTTATATTGTGCTCTGCTTAGTCACTCAGTCATGTCCGACTCTTTGTGACCCCATAGACTCTAGCCCTCCAGGCTCCTCTGTCCATGGGGATTCTCCAGGCAAGAACACTGGAGTGGGTTGCCATGCCCTCCTCCAGGGGAATCTTCCCAACTCAGGGATCAAACCCAGGTCTCCTGCATTGCACGCAGATTCTTTACCAACTGAGTCACCAGAGAAACACAAATATGTACATAATTGTTATAAGGTTAAAAATTAAAGCAATTTAAAATCAAAATAATTGGGTATTAGAATTTTTAATATTTACCTTATAGACGAGCAAATTACAAACACTCTGTACTTTTCTCTACTTCCATTAGGTATTTGGAATACTGACAGGTCACTGAAGAATTTAACTTTTAATAACAAAATATTTGTTGTGGATCTACTATATACCAGATATCCTACAATGTACCTTACATAAATAACTCACTTAAATTTCCCCAAATTATGGGATTATAATTAAAGTTGCCCCATTTGGCAAATTAGGAACAAAGGAGGAACAATGACACTGAGACTGACTAATTTGCCTGAAACCTGGAGCTAAGAGGGTAAGATTGGAATCAGGTCTGAATCTCAAAGCTATGCCCTTATCATAGGTTTGGAAAGTTATTTTAATCAGAGTAGTAAGGCAATGGCTTGAAAAATTATTCTCAGGAACTCAAGTCCCACTTTCAGTCAATTCAGTTCAGTCACTCAGTCGTGTCCGACTCTTTGCGACCCAATGAATCACAGCACCCCAGGCCTCCCTGTCCATCACCAACTCCCAGGGTTCACTCAGGCTCATGTCCATCGAGTCCGTGATGCCATCCAGCCATCTCATCCTGGGTCGTCCCCTTCTCCTCCTGCCCCCAATCCCTCCCAGCATCAGTTATGCAGATGACATCACCCTTATGGCAGAAAGTGAAGAGGAACTAAAAAGCCTCTTAATGAAAGTGAAAGAGGAGAGTGAAAAAGTTGACTTAAAGCTCAACATTCAGAAAACTAAGATCATGGCATGTGGTCCCACCACTTCATGGGAAATAAATGGGGAAACAGTGGAAACAGTGTCAAACTTTATTTTGGGGGGCTCCAAAATCACTGCAGAAGGTGATTGCAGCCATGAAATTAAAAGACGCTTACTTGGAAGAAAAGTTATGACCAACCTAGACAGCATATTCAAAAGCAGAGACATTACTTTGCCAACAAAGGTCCATCTAGTCAAGGCTGTGGTTTTTTCAGTGGTCATGTATGGATGTGAGAGTTGGACTGTGAAGAAAGCTGAGTGCCGAAGAATTGATGCTTTTGAACTGTGGTGTTGGAGAAGACTCTTGAGAGTCCCTTGGACTGCAAGGAGATCCAGCCACTCCATCCTAAAGGAGATCAGTCTTGGGTGTTCATTGGAAGGACTGATTCTGAAGCAAGTCCCACTTTAGCATACTGTAAAAATTTATGACTTTGATTTTGTTAGAAATATTTTGAAAATCTTGTGATGTTTCAAAGTTTTATTATATAGAATACTGACATGAATGCATTTCATAGGTGCTTTCCAAAGAGTTCTAAGTACCTTACTAGATCTAAGTACCTTACTAGATCTAAGTACCTTGTCTTTCTTTGCTCTTTATGAGAATTCTGAGGGGGGAAGGGCTCTTTGCCTATGATACAGGATATGAAAGATATCTACAGTAACTTTCCTAAGAAGATAAAAAGACAATAAAGTGCTCGATACAGAGCCTTGGGTTCTCTGTTCACTACAAACTGTCCTTTATTTTACCAAACTATGTTGTGCTTTCTGTTTCTTTATAGGAAAGGCTACTGAAAAGTTGTATTTCAGATCCTGAACTCTACTCAGCACAGTATTGACTCCCTGGGAGGTATAGAAATGACTCCAGGTACAGAGAAGTTAATTTGGGGTGCCAGGGGTGGAGATTCTAGTTGCCTCTCTCTAAGTATGGTCTCTCGTCTCTGTCCTACTTCTGTTTGAAACCCTAATTATAATAGTATTCACATTCTGAATTTTAATAGCAGCATTTTCAGTTTTCTATTAAAAGCTCTATAATTACTAAAATTGAAATCATATGCACCTTTCAACATATCAGTCTTACAGGATTATCTGAGAAGGCTATCTGGAAGGTGAGTTGTTTACTTTACATGGCAGATCTCTGGGTTAGGCAAATACCCTAATATGATAAGAAGATGAGATATATTTGAAGTGTATACTTCCTGGTTATCAGATGATTATAGAAACTATATAGTTCTTTTTTTAAATTTAACATGTTGCCCTTACTTAAGCCATTTTATTCACTCTAAAAAAAAAATCTTTCCTTCCACTTTAAGTGAAGTTCACACATTAACAATTCCATGGGTAAAACCTACATAAGCTATTAATAATAACCAAACATTTTCTGTGGATCTACCATGTACCAAGGCTCCCAGGGCAGCACTAGTACTAAAGAACCCATCTGCTCATGCAGGAGCCATTAAGAGACGTGGGTTCCATCCCTCGGTTGGGAAGATCCTCTGGAGGAGGGCATGGCAACCCACTTCAATAATTTTACCTGGAGAAGCCTGGTGGACTACAGTCCAAAGCATCACAGAGTCAGACATGAATGAAGTGACTTAGCATCCACGCATGCACCACGTGCCAAATCCTGTGCAATGTGCCTTACATAAATCATCCCATTTAATCTTCTTTCCCAACAACCATGGACTATAACTTATTAAATGCAATTTAATCTCAAAAGTAGATTTGTAATTTGCCAAATCTGTGATAAATTCTCAATAATCTTTCATTTAAAACTAAAAACATAAGCAGGGCAGTTTATTTTCAGAAAAAGAGAGGGAGCGAGAAAGAGATGGTTTCAAGTGACATGTAATCTAGATTCTACAAATTTAATTCATCCATTCAACTGCTATTTTTTGAGCAAGCCCTTCAAATCCTTCCTTGGAATACAAGTGACCCAGAATCTAATATTATAACTCACTTAACACTTATTCTGGGGGTCTATCTTCCTTACCACAGTTTCCTTATCTGATTTATAGCTCTTACTTGTGGAATTTTTGTTACTATTTGCCTGCCTGGAGTGTTTACTCTTGTTTTTGCATTTGACATTTACAGATTTCCTTGTAAATTCCCTCAGATGTGTCTGGTTTTCTGTCTATGCCAAATAGGCCAGTAGTCAGCAAAAAAAAAAAAAAGTACCTAATGCTAAAGGAAATGGGTAAAGACAAGCTATTTGTGATCTGACCTTTCCTGCTATGAATGAGAGACCTGAGTCATTCTCATTTGCTCTAGATTGCTGTGTGAAATTCAAACTTTCCCAAAGGAAGTAGAAAAACTGCTGCCATGTTCCACCTCACCTCAACTGCTGATGAATGCAGTTATCCCTGTGAATTCCATGCACATTGATTATATTTACTGCATAACTTGGGGAAGAAGATCTATCAGATTAGAAGACGACCATGTGCTTTGGCACAGGTTTGTAAATAAGAGCCTGATCACTGGTCTATAATATGAACATGATGTTACCTTTTCTCATTTTAAATTCTCTGGAAATTATGCATTACACTTTTTCCCACTGCTTCCTCCTAGTGTGAAATAACTTAACTGGAAAAGAGAATCTATTAATAATCAAGCACCTGGAGGTCTGCAGCTAAACAGTAAAGATGATATGAAATCTGTTGATAGTGACTCTTGGTTCCTGAGCTGTGAAGTTAATTTTTTAATAACATTTCTAATCAAATGGCAACAGAGTTATCACTTTTTCAGGCTTTGTTTCATCTGAACACAACAGTGAAGATTTCCATTCAATCAAATAATTTCCATTTGATCAAAAAAGGTATTTACTGTGTATACTTTAGTGGTGGATATCAAAAATAAATACAAATATTAATTCAAGATATTATCTTACAGGCAACATATTAAGAAATTTTCAGGCATAATCATAGGTAAAGAAGCTACTCTTTAGAAAGGTTAAGTAATTTGCCTAAGTAATAGAGCTGAGAGGTTACAGAACCAGGATTTGAACATAGAACAATTTCTCTTAAGGATCTGGTTTCTGAATTGCTATTGCTACCCTAATATGGTTTTCCTTAAAAAAAAAAAAAAAAAGAAAAGAAAAGAAAAGCAACCACTAATGTTGCATTCTCTGACTACAAGCTCATTTTCAATGAAAGAGATAGATACAGACATATACAGAGTCAAGCCAAAACATCAATGAAAACGCAAATCATAGATGTAAATGAACTAAAAGAAAAGCAGCAAAGGAATGAATACAAAGGAAATGAATACAAAGGAAATGAAGGAAGAAATGTAATTCTTAATGGGAGAATAGTATCCATTCTGCCTTATACAGGTCCAAGAGTTATTGCACATGCTTCTAGTTCCCCATTGTCTGTTTAAGCTATTCATTTTCCTTCCTCTTACATGAACCCCTCTTTGTGACAGATGCTGCCAATTATCTCTCAGAATCTGTTTTGCTTCTACAGAAATAGATATCTTGATATTTTATTTTGGCACATGGTTACCTGGAGTAGAGGCTAAATTTCAATGTGAATCAATCTTGGCTTATAGAATATAAATAGTGTCTGTACAACCTACAGAAATTTTTCTTAATTGTAAGAGTATGCCCCTTCACTTTTCTCTGTCTTGATAGCTATGAAGTAGAACTGAATCCATATCTTGGACCATGAAGTAAACTTGGGAGGAGAGGCTCCTTATTGGAGGAGCAGTAAGATCTATGCATTCTGATTACCCTAGAAAGTAGGGTAATCTATTATTATTACCTCTAAAATGTTACCTAAAAGTGAAATAAACTTACTCATATATTCTTGCAATAACAATAATCAAAATTTTGTAATTGCAGATTTCTGATTCTCATACTGAATCAAATTCTAACCAATCTAACCTCTTTTGGGGTTCATGAAACCAGGGTTTATTAACTTACAAGTCTTCAATGTTAATTAGGTTCCTAATTAGTTCCTTATGTTTATTAAGGACATGGCATCTGGCCCACATAATTTCTCTCCACTCTAACTCTCACCATCACTACACATAAATTCAGTGTTCCTACACTTGCTCTCCTTGGTACAACCCTATTATGTACACTATACTCAAACACTTTCTACCTATCTATCTTCCCTAGAACTGTCTTATGAGAAGGCCTGAGAATAACACTAAGCATAAGCAATTAGCACAAGTCTTTGATCTTGGTTTCCTAATACTATTTCCCACAAAAACTCATGCTTATCTTCTGATAAATGACAAATTTCAAGGCTGAATTAGATAATATGCACCTGTAACAACTTGTATCAGGAAACAAAAAAGTGCTCAAAGAATGATGTGCACGCTTGCAAGCTAAGTCACTTCAGTCATGTCCAACTGTGTGAGATCCTATGGGCTATAGCCCCCCAGGCCCCTCTGTCCATGGAATTCTCCAGGCAAGAATACTGGAATGGGTTGCCATGTCCTCCTCCAGAGTGTCTTCCTGAACTCAGGGATCTAACCCAGGTCTCCTGCATTGCAGGCAGATTTTTTACCATCTGAGCCACAAGGGAAAGCCCAAAGAATGATGCAGGCATGTCAAAAGGACTTTGAAGCCAGCTTCAAAGAGTTTCCCACTGTTAAATAGGCCTTGGGGTATCCAAATATATTCAATATTCATTATCCACAGATCCCATATTTGTAAATCTGCCTACGTGCTAAAATTAACTTATAACCCCAAAATCAATACTAATAACAATTTCAGTCATTCACAGAAAAACAAAGAAACACACACAAAAAAATGACTTGTCTGATATACACATTCCCAGCTGAGCTCAAACTTGATGACACACCATCTACTTGCTTCAGCTCTCACACATAAAAAAGTGTCCTTTTCACAGTCTACTCAGTGCCATATTTTTCATAATTAGTGTTTTTTGTTGTTCAGTTAAGTACAGTGCTGGTATGCAGTCTACTGTTTCTAGGTGCAATAAGAAGGTGAAATGCCTTAAGAAGATAATGTAGGAGATAATTTTTCATCAGACACGAGTTATAGTAATGTTGGGTGTGAGTTCAATACTAATGAATCTACAAAATATGTTAAAATAGGTCCCTTTAAAAAAAGATTATTGGTGATCAGTTGATTAAAATGTTGTAGTCAGAGGCTCACAGAAACCTGACTTTATATTTCCCCTAGGAATAAGGCTTAAATAGTCACAATTCAGTATTCATTGTGACATTATGGAGCATAGAATTACCACAGATCATAAAAATTAATTGTAAATAATAATAACAACACATTGTAACCTACTAACTAAAACAGAAACTGACAAATCCATACAAATATAATTAAATTAATTTAAAGTTTGATGAAAAATAACATATTTTCATAGTCTCGACTAGACATTTTATACTAGATATTAATTGAAAGTATGTACAACCTGGTAGGGTGCCTGAGAATGTGACATCTTTTCTGTGATATTCCTATAAAAGTTCCATATTCTGCAAGCCCCAAAGTATCCAGGTTATAAAATCAAGGAAAGATGGAGAAATTCTTCCAAATGAACACTGAGATGACATGACAATTTCATACAGCACAAAATTCTGGACTGGGTCACTTTGCTATGAAAACACTATTGGGACAATCAGCAAAACTTGAATGGAATCTGGTAATTACATGGTAGTAATGCATCACTTCTGATTATCTGATTTTTGTCTGCTTTGTGATTTTATAGGAGAACTTTTTATTTATAGTAGAGAGTCAGGAGTGATTAGAGCATCCAGTTGGCAACTTAATCTCAAATGGTTCTGAAGAAAAAAGTAATTTGCCCTGTACTTCCAATTTATCTTTAAGTTTGTGCTGTTTTCAAAATTAAAGTGCTTTTAAAAATAGACATTGGTTTCAGTTTTTTAAAATCTACATAAGATATGTCTTCTACTAAGAAGATCAAACCAGTCAATCCTAAAGGAAATCAATCCTGAATATTCATTGGAAGGACTGATGCTGAAGCTGAAGCTCCAATACTTTGGCAACCTGATGCAAAGAGCTGACTCACTGGAAAAGACCTTAATGATAGGAAAGATAGAAGGTAGGAGAAGAGGCTGACAAAGGGCTATAGTTGGATGGCATCACTGACTCAATGGACATTATTTTGAGCAAGCTCCAGAAGATGGGAAAGGACAGGG
This sequence comes from Oryx dammah, assembly GCF_014754425.2. Taxonomy (NCBI): domain Eukaryota; kingdom Metazoa; phylum Chordata; class Mammalia; order Artiodactyla; family Bovidae; genus Oryx; species Oryx dammah. The sequence goes on from NW_024070185.1 coordinate 21,499,602, forward strand.
AAGCCCGGTGTGCTGCAGTCCATGGGGTCGCAAAGAGTCAGACATGACTGAGCAACTGAACAACTACCAAAAAAATACTATAACATTGTCCATTGTGTCTTAAATAGTAAGTCAAGGAGCTTTATAGTCTGATGAATAATAACACATGATTTTTTAAGGTTTATGTGATAATATAAATAAATTTATACTGAATAGCATGAAAATGTGCCCAGTTGCATATAGCAGTTGGTTGGTCTATGATCCTCCACTTCATAGGCCATTTATGAGACCTTATCCTTTCACTTATTAACCGCATTTTTATGTCTTCATAATTTTATTCATAGTACATTCTTCATTCATCTGAGAGAGAAGTTTCTATAGGAAATTCTGAAATATATCAGTGCCACATGGAATGAGAGAAATTTAGTGCTTCCCTGATACAAAGCTTTTAGTAGCAGCTCCAGCTTTTTTTTTTTCAATTTGTGCCTATGAATCCCAAATTCATAGGCTTACTGATCAAATTTCTTAAAACTCCTCTTTCTTCACTAGACAATTCAATATAAATGCTCAGTAGTCAATCTATATGCTCACAGTAGTGTCTAACTTCTATTTGTTAGACATATGGACTTTGCTCCCAGGGATCATTTGCAAACAGGATCCACATACATGAAAAAAATTCACATCACGTTATTATTAGTGTTCCATTTTGAAATAAGAATTGTGTGCTAATTTATTTGAAAATCATGTCATCCCCAAAACATTTATTCAGCCATATTCCCCAAAGATTTTTTTCAGTAACCAGGAAATATTAATACATTTGTATCAAACATAATCAGAGATACTCTGTCAGTTGGGCATCAGGATTTAAACCTTAAAGAACACAGGTGACTGATGTTAGGAGTGACAGATTTCTCAGGTCTTTTGATTTTTTCACATTCTTATGTCTAGTGGATTTACTTCTCTCTATTCATTTTTGCTATAGGAATGCAATTTTCAAGGTCCTGAATTTCTTTTTCATGCACAGTGATTGCTATTCTTAGTCCCAAAGGATTGTTCTGTGAAATACTATTTGATTGTGGTGCTCCTTTTGTCATTGAATCTAATGTGTATGACTAAATTTACTGTTTAGTTAAAAATTTCTACTAAAAAAAATTAGAGTGGCATATATTGAACTCTAAGTAAAAGAATTACCATCATGTATAGTATAGCATAGCCAAATCTATGTTTTGAAAACTTGTATTTAATGGCTTAGTGTTTTTGTTTTTTTTTTTTGGTTTGGGCTGCAGCTGAAAATTCCTTTAGAGTGGCCTGTCCAGCTCACAGTGACCTCTTTTTCTGATAGGTGTGCCCTCATATGTGATTGAGCCCATGGAGCAAATCAGACCTAAATTTAGCCAAATCTACTCTTTCTCTTATAAATCTTGGGGTTGCAACTGAGGAAAAAAATTCCAGTCTTGGCTGGACTCATAAGTAGAGGAGAAACTTAGCAAATGCAGAATGTCTGTATACACAAAATATCAGAATCAAATTGAGGGAGAACAAAGTTGATACTCAGTGAGATTCAGAGGCAGTGAATAGGAACAGAACAAAGTGACCCAGATTCCAGATAGAGAGCTGTGTTTGGATTCTACAAGATTCACAGGATCTTATCTTTCTTTCTTTTTTTTTTTTTTTGGTAGTTCAAATTTTTTTCTACTATTTTTTAAGACATGCCGTAGAGAATGTCAAATTATTCATAGTCTCTGAATTTCAGATCAAATGGTAATATCAGAGAAGTAAAAACTCACTGAAAAAAGATTCAGTTAATGTAAATTCCTGACCACCCCAAGCCAGTCCATGAAATCTGCTATAATGTTAAGAAGGACATTAAGAGTCTAACTTTGAAAGAGTACATGATGAAGAGGAGTAAAAGAAAAATGATTCTTACTCAATTGTTCACAATAGCTATCACAACTCACAACATTTTACCATAAGAGAATATAAAGCTCACATTTCTGTGATTACACACATACATCACACACATAATCATATAAGAATATAATATATATTATGTATGTATATATAGTATGCATAGTATATATGTACATACATAAATATAGAAAGTGTATAAATATATAGTATATATGTACATATATAGGTATATACAGAAAGTATATATATATATATGCACATACACAAAGTGGTTATCTCACAATATCTAAATCTATCTATCTATATATATATTCTTAGAATAGGGCTTCACTGATGGCTCAGTGGTAAAAAATCTGTCTGCCAATGCAGGAGATAGGTTCAATCCCTCGGTCGGGAATATATCCTGGAGAAGAAAATGGCAACCTACTTCTGTATTCTTGCCTGGAAAATCCCATAGACAGAGGAACCTAGAAGCCTACAGTCTATGGGGTTGCAGAGTTGGACACAATTGAGTGACTAAACAAATGCTATTATAAATTGTATTATTTATTTAATTTTAAATTTCCAATTGTTTGTAGCTAGTATATAGAAATACAGTTTTTATTGTAGAAATTGTATTCTACAAACATACCAAACTCATTTATTGGTTTTAGTACCTTTTTTCTAAAATCCTTAGGATTTTACAAATTGATAATCATGTTTTCTTATTTAACTTTAAGCTTTTTTATTTTGTATTGGGGTGTAGCCAGTTAACAACATGGTGGTAGTTCCACTTGAACAGCAAAGGGACTCAACCATACATATACATGTATTCATTTTCCTCCAAACCCCACTCCTATCCAGGCTGTGTGCCAGCCTGAATAATCATGTCATTTTTAATAAAGAGAGCTTTACTTCTTCATTCCCAAACTTTCTGTATCTTGTAACTTGTTTTGCCTAATTATTCTAAAAGAGATGGAGAAGTAAAGAGAAAAGGAGCTCCAGATTGAGGCAGAGAAGAATTCTTGAGTTCTAATGAGATTAGAAATGCTAATTAGATTGACCTGAGCACTAATCTACACCAAAGTGTTAGGGAAAGAACAAAGGAAAATAAGCAGAATAATCTTTTGGGCTCACACAGGCCTGACAACACTTAGTGTTTACATCAGTCAAAGTGGAAAGGCTTCCTAATACAGGGGACATTTGGTAGAGTCCTCAAAATACAATGGCATTAAAAAGAGTCCAAATTAACCTTAAAATAAAGGCTCCTTTGGATTTGCCCGAACAATCTTAAAACCAAGACTCAAAAGGATCAAACTAATTCCATGCAATTAACTACAATCCAAAACAAATTCAACAGTATTTAAAGGACTATCTCAATAGCCAATAATGTGTAGTTCATATTATCTAGAATGTGAATGAGTAGGAAAATATAATTCAAATCATGGGGAAGGTCAAACAATTTAAACAGTTCCAAGAATTTCACATAAGGTAAAATTAATGGAAACAGTTATTAAAACAAATATTATAAATAAATTTAAAATATTCAAGATGACAGATGAAAATATGAATATGATGAAAAGAAAAACTGAAGATCTAAGAGTCCCAAAGAGACCTTCTAAAGATGAAAAATATAATAACTACAAAGAAAATATACTGGACATGATTTACAAATCAGAGACTTTAGACAAAGGAAATCAGTGAATATGCAGATATATTAAAAGTAATGATCCAAAATTTATAACTCAGAGGAAAGCTTAAAATACTGGACAAAATGAACAGAACATTAATGACATGTGGGTAAGTATCAAGTTGTATAATAGATAATATAATTGTAGGCACAAAAGGATAGTAAAGAGAAAGGATAGAAGAAAATATTTGAAGAAATAATGTATAAAATTTGCTAAATTATATGAAAATTAAGAAGATATAGACCCAGAAACTCAGGCAGAAAAAATATTTTTAAAAATAATATTTTTCTCTTACATTCCCACTTTTGGTAATATTGTTGTTTTTTCACATGCTACAAATTCCATAATACTTTGTTTTTATTTCAGACACAAAATTATCTTTAAAAATTAAAAACTAATTTAAAAACAATAAAAATGCTAAACATATTCACCTGCAGTTACCATTTCTCACACTTTGCCTTTTTTGAAGGCATCGTGTAGGCTGACAAATTTACATATTATCCTGGCATTTAAAAGAAGGCCTTCCCATTGTCGTATACTTTCCATTGCTTTTATGATAAACCAATGTAATTACTTATCAGTGTTCTATTGATTGATGATTTTTTTTTCCTGTCTCTTTTTAAGATCATTTTTAAAATATTTTCTCTTCGACCTTTTCACCAGTGTGTCTAGATGTAAGTATCTATGTTTATTCTATTCAGTACTCTTTGAGCTGCTTTTCCTGAAAAGTTACCAGTTATCATAAAATTTGAAATATTTTTCAGCCATTATTTCTTCAAAAATTTCCTTCCCCTATTTCTCCTCTATTTCTCAGATTTCAAATGTATATATAGTGGACTAACTGATTTTTTTTTTTTAATAAATCACTGAGGCGTAGTTCATTTTCACAAGCTGTTTTCCCAGTTCTAGAATTTTAATTCCTTTTTCATTTTTATTGCTCTCTGAAACTACCTGTTCATTTATTATGCTTATTTTCCCTTTATATCATTTAAATATTTAAAATAAGTGCTTTAAAGTCCATGTCTGCTAACATTAACATTTCTGTTATGGTATTTTATTTACTTATTTTTCTTGATTTGGATAATTCTTGAGTAACATTTTACACAGGTTTAACAATTTTTATTGTGTTCCAAACACTGGGAATGATACATTGATGAGTGTGGAGGTTTGTTGTTTTCTCTTTTTTTTAAAGTTTTGAGTTTTGTATTTGAGTGCAGTTAATTTATAATCAGATCAACATGCCCCCCCTTTTTTTTTCCACTTTTTGAAGAGGTTTTAGTGTGACGCAGTTCAGGGCTAGAATAACTGTATTCATAATACATGTCTTTTTGGAAGTCTCAACCAAATGTCAAGGTCTCTCTTTGCTGTCTTATCAGACCTACATTTTCCAGTACTGTAGTAGCACTGGAATTTCTGTTTAGCTAATGATTCCACTAGCTTTTCTCCACCATGCTTTACAAAAATTCTGCTCATATATATGATCTTAGTGTTCATCCAAAGGATTAATGCTACTGCCAGGACAATCTGGGGCCTCTCTGGTAGCTCAGTAGTAAAGAATTCACCTGCCAATGCAGGAGATGTGAGTCCAATTCCTGAGTGAGAGGATCCCTAGAAGAGGAAATGGCAACCCACTCCAGTATTCTTGCCTGGATAACCCTATGGACATGGGTGCCTGGTGGGCTACAGTCCAGGCAGTTTCAAAAGAGTTGGATATGACTTAGCAACTAAACAACAATGACAATTTGGGAGAGCTCTATATCTGTGTACCTCTGACTTTTCTGGGACTCTAACCACACCAAAGTGAACTCCTTTAGCAACAACAAATTCATATTTCTAATTTCTCAGTTCAGTGAGATCACCAAAATGCATTCCCCTGAATTGTGGTCCAAAATGTATATCCAGGGTGAAATCCTATGCAATCATGTGTACCACCCTTTTCTTAGGAATTATAATCCTCCACTGCCTATTGTAAAAAGCCTGAAACTCAAGCTTCCTATCATTTTTTTCCAGGTTTATATAGGAGTTTATGTCAGGAAGCCTAGACTAGTGTCCATTATTTCAGGATGATCAGAGCAGAAGTCCACCTAAAAGCAATTTTAAACCATAGGACAGATTACTTATTTTCTTCTCACTTCAAAATTGAATTCCAGCTTAACCTCCAAAATGAGACTGATTGTTACCTTTTCAAGCAAAGAAGATTTAAAAGAAAATACTTCAAAGGTGAGTTTACACAAGCCCCAGTCTTACATTCTACTTGTTCATCAATCTCCCTACAACTGTTAGTGCTGATATTAACGTCAGTTAGAGAATTTGGCTTTTCCAAATCTTCAAGCTCCAAATCAACAACCTCTCAGTCAATGTGGATTTCAGACTGCAGACTGAAAAGATCACTCTTAGAAATGCTACATTTTCTTCGCTTTTCACTTTCAGATATGGTGGTAGTTTAGTCGCTAAGTCGTGTCCAACTCTTGTGACCCCATGAACTGGATCCCATGAGGCTCCTCTGTCCATGGAATTCTCCAGGCAAGAATACTGGAATAGGTTGCCATTTCCTTCCCCAGGGGATCTTCCAGACCCAGGAATTGAACCCCAGACTCCTAAATTGTAGGCAGACTCCTGCATTACAGGTGGATTCTTTATTGGACTGAGCTACGAAGGAAGCCATATCTTATTTCAAAACAAGTTAATTCCATGTAATTAGAAAGGCCTAGGGCTCCCCGGTGGCTCAGTGGTAAAGAACCGGCCTGCATTGCAGGAGACCTGGGTTCCATCCATGGGTCAGGAAGAGGCCCTGGAGGAGGAAATGGCAACCCACTCCAGTATTCCTACTGGGAAAATCCCATGGACAATGTAGCCTGGAGGGCTACAGTCCATGGAGTTGCTAAGAGTTGGACATGCCTGAGCGACTGAGCACAGAGGAAAGATAAGCTTAAATCATGCTTGACCAGACTTCTGGCTGTGTGATTGTCTTGGTTCCATTCTTCTATGTGTCAGCATCACTTCCTAGTTGACTTCCTTTATGGGGACAATAACACTGCACCATTTGTAAGTTTCACTTTGTATACCACAACGTACTAGAAGGAGAAAAGTTATTTGTATAAAAGAATTTCTACCTGGATACAGGTCACGAAGCAATGGTTAGAACCAGATGTGGAACAACTGACTGGTTCAAAACTGGGAAGGGAGTACATCAAGGTTGTATACTGTAACCGTGCTTATTTAACTTATATGCAGAGTACATCATGCAAACTGCCAGGCTGGATGAATCACAAGCTGGAATCAATATTGCTGGGAGAAATATCAAAACCTCAGATATGCAAATGATGCCACTCTAATGGCAGAATGAAGAGAAATTAAAGAGCTTCTTGCTGAGGGTGAGAGAGGAGAGTGAAAAGCTGGCTTAAAACTCAACATTCAAAAAACTAATTGTTGTTAATTTCCCCTTTCATACTTGTTAGCATTTGTCCTACATATTGCGGTGCTCCTATATTGGGTGCATATATATTTATAATTGTTATATCTTCTTCTTGGATTGATCCTTTGATCATTATGTAGTGGCCTTCTTTGTCTCTTTTCACAGCCTTTGTTTTAAAGTCTATTTTATCGGATATGAGTATTGCCACTCCTGCTTTCTTTTGGTCTCTATTTGCGTGGAATATCTTTTTCCAACCCTTCACTTTCAGTCTGTATGTGTCCCTTGTTTTGAGATGGGTCTCTTGTAAGCAGCATATAGAGGGGTCTTGTTTTTGTATCCATTCGGCCAGTCTTTGCCTTTTGGTTGGGGCATTCAATCCATTTACGTTTAAGGTAATTATTGATAAGTATGATCCTGTTGCCATTTACTTTATTATTTTGGGTTCGGGTTTATACTCCCTTTTTGTGTTTCCTGTCTAGAGAATATTCTTTAGCATTTGTTGGAGAGCTGGTTTGGTGGTGCTGAATTCTCTCAGCTTTTGCATGTCTGTAAAGCTTTTGATTTCTCCTTCGTATTTGAATGAGATCCTTGCTGGGTACAGTAATCTGGGCTGTAGGTTATTTTCTTTCATCACTTTAAGTATGTCTTGCCATTCCCTCCTGGCCTGAAGAGTTTCTATTGAGAGATCAGCTGTTATCCTTATGGGAATCCCCTTGTGTGTTATTTGTTGCTTTTCCCTTGCTGCTTTTAATAGTTGTTCTTTGTGTTTGATCTTTGTTAATTTGATTAATATGTGTCTTGGGGTGTTTCGGCTTGGGTTTATCCTATTTGGAACTCTCTGGGTTTCTTGGACTTGGATCACTCATTATTAGAGAAATGCAAATCAAAACCACAATGAGGTACCACTTCACACCAGTCAGAATGTCTGCGATCCAAAAATCTGCAAGCAATAAATGCTGGAGAGGGTGTGGAGAGAAGGGAACCCTCCTACACTGTTGGTGGGAATGCAAACTAGTACAGCCACTATGGAGAACAGCGTGGAGATTCCTTAAAAAATTGCAAATAGAACTGCCTTATGACCCAGCAATCCCACTGCTGGGCATACACACCGAGGAAACCAGAATTGAAAGAGACACATGTACCCCAATGTTCATTGCAGCACTGTTTATAATAGCCAGGACATGGAAACAACCTAGATGTCCATCAGCAGATGAATGGATAAGAAAGCTGTGGTACATATACACAATGGAGTATTACTCAGCCATTAAAAAGAATACATTTGAATCAGTTCTGATGAGATGGATGAAACTGGAGCCGATTATACAGAGTGAAGTAAGCCAGAAAGAAAAACACCAATACAGTATACTAACACATATATATGGACTTTAGAAAGATGGCAATGATGACCCTGTATGCAGGACAGCAAAAAAGACACAGATGTGTATTGCGGACTTTTGGACTCAGAGGGAGAGGGAGAGAGTGAGATGATTTGGGTGAATGGCATTGAAACATGTATAATATCATGTAAGAATCGAATTGCCAGTCTATGTCCGATGCAGGATACGGCACGCTTGGGGCTGGTACACGGGGATGACCCAGAGAGATGGTGTGGGGAGGGGGGTGGGAGGGGGGTTCATGTTTGGGAACGCATGTACACCCGTGGTGGATTCATGTCAATGTATGGCAAAACCAATACAGAATTGTAAAGTAAAATAAAAAATAAAAACAAAAATAAACAAAAAACTAAGATCATGGCATCTGGTCCCATCACTTCATGGAAAATACATGGGGAAAAAGTGGAAATACTGACAGATTTTACTTTCATGGGCTCCAAAATCATTGAGGACAATGACTGCAGCCATGAAATTAAAAGATGTTTGCTCCTTGGAATACAAACTATGACAAACCTAGAGAGCATATCGAACAATAGAGACATAACTTTTCAAACAAAGGTCCATCTGGTCAAAGCTATTGGTTTCACTAGAACCAATAGTCAAGTATGGATGTGAGAGTTGGGCCATAAAGAAGGCTGAGCACCTTCAGAATTGATGCTTTCAAATTGTGATGATGAAGAAGACTCTTGAGAGTCTCTTAGACAACAAGGAAATCAAACCAATCAATCTTAAAGGAGATCAACCCTAAGTATTCATTGGAATGACTAATGCTGAAGCTACCGTTTCAATACATTGGCTGCCTGATGTAAAGAGCCAACTTATTGGAAAAGATCCTGATGCTGGGAAAGATTGAGGACAGGTGGAGAAGGGGGTGACAGAGAATGAGATTGTTGGATGGCATCACTGACTCAATGGACATGAGTTTGAGCAAACTCCAGGAGATAGGGAAGAACAGGGAAGCCTGGCATGCTGCAGTCTATGGGGTCGCAAAGAGTTAGACACAACTTAGTGACAGAACAGCTAACAACAAGATCACATGCTCCAACATTAACCTAGATTCCCAAATAAGGCTGAGTGCTCTGGAAAAGAGAATAGCAGCTCAATGCTTAGGAGGCAACTGTTTATTACAGTTGTAGTCTGATCTTATTTCTTTAATGTTATATCATAATCATTTTCCAGTCTTCAAAAATTTTATTTATCATACAGATAAAATAAACTATACTTCATAAATTCTGATACTGTTGTGAAAACTAAATAATTTTCTGGAAGCTTCTTTTTTTTTATCCTGACCATGTCACGGTGAAAGAAGTTAAAGGAAGATAAGTATTACATACTCCAATTCGCAGATAAAATAATTTTGTCATAATATGCTTAAATGGTTAGGTCAAAGTCATAGAGAGACCAAATCAGTACAATGCCAGTGATCACACCAAAATTTCATGCATCAAATAATCCTCACTCTAAAACAGCTATCTATGTATAGAAAGGGTAGATAAATTAATAATTTTAGCCAGATTAGTTAAATTTCAAATAAAGACTTTTCAACCTTTTTCAAATGAATAAAGATATTATTAATCAAAAGGCACATAATAAAAATTCATTTGTATTTTAAATTTTTATTTTAAAATGTATTACACTCCAAACTTATAAAATCATTTGTCCCATTCTTGTGTTAATCTTTACCTATATATTATTATCTTCTTTCAGATACGTATTCACTCATTCCTCTGAAATTCTTTCTGTGTCACTAATTTGACACTCAATTCTTTTCCCCTCTCTGACCTCTTCTTTACTCTCTCCTTCCATTTCCTCTTTTCTCTCCTTATTCCCACCTATTACCTCATTGCCTCAAAGACGTAATAAATAGATGAGAGAAAAATACTGGAGCACTTACGATTAACAAACTCAATCACAGTATCAAGTAAGTACATTACTATAGTTATATTCCAACCATATCCAAACTAACTTTTTTCCAAAACACTTCACAACATGCTACAATATGCATTCTCAATTATATAAATATTTCTTACATAAGTTTCATAACTTTAACCTCATACTTATTCCTAAAAGTCAAAGAAAAAATAAATCAGATAGTTTATACAGAGGATTTATACAATGCCTGTACAAAATAAACAGCTAATAAATATTGCCTATCTTCAATGTGTTGTAAGAAAGCTACATATTCCTTAACTAATTATACCTGAAACAATAAAAAAAAAAAAACAGAATAGAAATTTCAACCAAAAAAACCCCACACCCATTGAAAAGCTACACTGTTTCCTATTTCTAAGTGCTATGTGGTCATTTTGGCTTGTGGATGACACTATTTCTCACAACTTTTTTTTTTTTTTTTCCACTACCAGGTCTATCCCCGTTTAGGAATTTTAGGTGGAAAAAAATCCAATGGGTCCTATGATTGGAGCTGTATGAGATACAATTGAGGACTGTGTATAAGAAAGAGATTTGGTAATTATGAGAGTCTGAGAAATAATATTCCTAAACTATTATCAGCATTTTAAAAGAATGAGGTACTACTAGTCTTTTGAGCTGTTTGATTCATCCCATTAGTTTATTCAAAGATAAGAACTGCTGAAAATTGCACAAGATGAAATGTTTTGCATGAGGCCAAAAACTTGGTAACCTGAAGTAAGATTAAAGAGCTTTTCTGTAGAGGATCAAGTTGGATATATCCTGAAATGTTTTCCTGTTCCTCTGAGACAGAGCCCTCTAGCTCAGCCTCCCACTGGGCTGCTGGTTACCATCCCCTCCCTCTGGGGCAGAATTAATTAGTGTCTCTGGGAAGCTCTTCCAAACTACTGTCCAAAGGACATACATAACAGGGGCCCCTCAAGAAAAATCATCCTGTCAACCTTTTACCACCCCACAGCCCATTTACACAGCTGATGTTTTAATACTTATAGTCCTGCAGTAAATTTAGCACAGCAACATGCAAAGTGCTACTCTCCAGAGAGACCATATTTAATATTTTCCTTTGCAGATTAGCAGTACTAAATTTACTTCTTCCTTCTTGCTATTTAGTATAGCCTTATATTTGGCATGCAACCTTAATAGAAATGTTTTCCTAAGCATTTGAAATACAAACAGCATCAAAACAATTTCCAGGCAGGGCACCAAATGAGTGTCTGTTGAAATAGGGAATCACAGCTGTAAAGGGATTGAAGACTACTGCACGTACACCATCCATCATATATCTGTCTGAGGCACAGAAGCGGGGAGAGTTTGTCGCCTTTGCTGCTCCTGGGAGTATAGAGCCCATCAATCTAGCCATTTCAGCAATGTCCGCTATGCCTTTCACTCTCCACCCGCATTGGAGATCTGGAGCCTTTCTGCAGCTGATCCCTGCCCTTCCATCTGCTTTGGCATCTGTGCTAGGAGCAGCAGCAAAGCCTCACAGCTGTGATTTCCCTTGCCCAAGCCTCTAGGACCAACTCTGCAGATGCTCTAAGCACAATATAATTGGGATATTCTTTCAACCACTGCTCACATATTCCTCTGAGTAATACAGAGACAAAAATAAAACCTATCAGAAGTAATCATGAAAAGAGAGATTTCTTCTCTCTATCCCAAGAACCACAACAAATTACTAAGGCAAATAATTTACCAAGATTTCTGCTAAGGATGAGTCACATCACCAATAGTCTCCTGTGGAATGAGTAGGAAGAAACACTGTACAGCACTAAAGATACAAAAACAGCTACAATCAGAGCAACTCAATGTAGAATTTTTTTGTTCTACAATTCATTGTGTATGTGTGCACATTTACAGAAATAATACACGCATATTGTAGAAACTTGGAAAAATATCGACAATTATTTAAAAGAGGGGTTGGAAAATTATAGCCTGTGGGATAAATTCAACCCATTGCCTATTTTTATAAGTAAAGTTTTACTGGAAAACAATGATACCCATTTTTTTTAACCAGTTGTCCATGTCTGTTTCCTTGCTACAGCCAGAAGGTTTCTTAGTTGAAACAGAGACAGGAGATGGCCATCAAAGCCTATAACATTTATTATCTGGCCCTTTAGAAGAAAAAATATTATCTATAATCTGATAACTCAGATATAATCACAGTTACATCTTTACATAATGATTTCTCTCTTTAGGCCCTTAGGGAAGGGAAATACAGCCTTTTCTGAAATCCCATTTTAATTCCTCTTTAAGCAGAAGAAATAATCAGATTTTAAGAAATAGACTTATGTATGTCTCCTAGTGAATAGAAACGCAGCAAATAGCAGGAGAATTAATCTTCCTTTTTCACATGGGCACTGGCATCTCTACTGTTTCACATCTTCCTTTGAGACTGTTCAGTGGTAAAGTCTAGATTTGGACTGAGGCAGGGAGTGAAATAAGGATAAGAGGTTTATGGAAGCTTTCTGATGGGAAAGACTGACTGAGGGAAACTGGGTCTTATTCTGATTGGCAGGGCCATGTTCAGTAACTCTTTAATCCAGTTTTCTGTAGGTGGGTGGGGCTGTGTTTCCTCCCTGTTGTTTGGCCTGAGGCCAAATTGTCTACCTAAGCCTCCACCAGAGATTCCTAGACACTCACAGAGAAGTCTGACTCAGTTTCTTGTGGGGACACTGCTCCTTTCTCCCTGCTCCTGGTATGCACAAGGTTTTGTTTGTGCCCTCCAAGAGTCTGTTTCCCCAGTCCTGTGGAAGTTCTGTAATCAAATCTCACTGGCTTCCAAAATCAAACTCACCAGGGGTTCTCAGTCACTTTGCTGGGCTCCCAGGTTGGGACTTCTGTTGTGGGACCTAGAACTTTCTTAACAGTGCAAGAATTTCTTTGGTATAATTGTTCTGTGGTTTCTGGGTTATCTGCTCAGTGGCTCTGTGGTGAGGCTAATGGCAACCTCTTCCGAGAGGGCTTATGCCACATGCTATGTGACCAGGTCTACTGCACCCAGAGCCCCTGTCCCCACGGCAGGCCACTGCTGACCCATGCCTCTGCAGGAGACACTCAAACACTCAAAGGCATGTCTGGCTCAGTCTCTGTGGAGCCTCTGGGTCCTGGTGCACACAAGGTTTTGTTTGAGCTCTCCGAGTGTCTCTGTCAGGTATGGGATTTGATCCTAAACATGATTTCACCCCTCCTGCTTCCCTGACACCTCAGTTGGTCAAGAATCTGCCTGTAATGCAGGAGATCCTGGTTCAATTCTTGAGTAAGGAAGATCCCCTGGAGAAGGGATAGGCTACCCACTCCAGTATTCTTGGGCTTCCCTTGTGGCTCAGTTGGTAAAGAATCCACCTGCAATGTGGGAGACATGGGTTTAGTCCCTGGGTTGGGAAGATTCCCTGGAGAAGAGAAAGGCTACCCACTCCAGTATTCTGGCCTGGAGAATTCTATGAACTGTATAGTCCATGGGATCATAAAGAGTTGGACACAACTGAATGACTTTCACTTTTCACTTTAACCGTCTTGTTGGGATTCTCCTTTGCCCTTGAACATGGGGTATTGTATTTGCTCAAAGCCTTCTAGCTCCTCCACATTTCCTCCCTTTTTTCTCAATTGGGTATCTTTTTTGTTTGTTTGTTTCAAACTACCGCACAATTGCATGCTCAAAATTCTCCAACCCAGGCTTCAACACAACTGAGAACTTCCAGACGTTCAAGCTGGATTTAGAAAAGGCAGAGGAAGCACAGATCAAATTGCCAACATCCATTGGACCACAGAAAAAGCAAGAGAGTTTCAGAAAAACACCTACTTCTGCTTTATTGACTATGCTGAAGACTTTGACTGCTGCTACTGCTGCTAAGTCGCTTCAGTCGTGTCCGACTCTGTGCAACCCCATAGACAGTAGCCCACCAGGCTCCCCTGTCCCTGGGATTCTCCAGGCAAGAATACTGGAGTGGGTTGAAAATACTTCAAGATATGGGAATACCAGACCACCTTACCTTCCTCTTGAGAAATCTGTATGCAGGTCAAGAAGCAACAGTTAGAACTGGACAAAGAACAATGGACTAGTTCCAAATTGAGAAAGGAGTACATCAAGGTGGTATATTGTCATCCTGCTTATTGAGAAAGGAGTACATCAAGGTGGTATATTGTCATCCTGCTTATTTTGAATGAGGTATTCAAAATGCCAGGCTGGATGAAGCACAAGCTGGAATCAAGATTGCTGGGAGAAATATCAAAAGCTCAGATATACAGATGACACCACCCTTATGGCAGAGAGTGAAGAGGAACTAAAGAGCCACTTGATGAAAGTGAAAAAGGAGAGTGAAAAACCTGGCTTAAAACTAAATATTCAGAAAAACTAAGATCATGGTATCTGGTCCTATCACTTCCTGGCAAACAGACGGGGAAACAGTGCAAACAGATACAGACTTTATTTGGGGGGACTCCAAAATGATTGCAGATGGTGACTGCAGCCATGAAATTAAAAGATGCTTGCTCCTTGAAAGAAAAGCTATGATAAAACTAGACAGGATATTAAAAAGCAGAGACATTACTTTTGCCAACAAAGGTGCGTCTAGTCAAAGCTATGGTTTTTCCAGTAGTCATGTATGGATGTGAGAGTTGGACTGTAAAGAAAGCTGAGCACCAGAGAATTGATGCTTTTGAACTGTGGTGTTGGAGAAGACTCTTGAGAGTCCCTTGGACTGCAAGAAGATCCAGCCAGTCAATCCTAAAGAAAATCAGTCCTGAATATTCATTGGAAGGATTGATGCTGAAACTGAAACTCCAATACTTTGGCTACCTGATGCAAATAATCAACTTATTTGAAAAGACCATAGTGCTGGGAAAGATTGAAGGTGGGAGGAGAAGGGGATGACAGAGGATGAGATTGTTGGATGGCATCACTGACTCGATGGACATGAGTTTGAGCAAGTTCCAAGAGTTGGTGTTGGACAGGGAAGCCTGGCGTGAAGCAGTCCATAACATTGCAAAGTCAGACACGACTGAGCAACTGATCTGAACTGAGGGAGTGAAAGCCTTCTAGGTTTTCAGGCGAAGTAGTTTGCTTTGGCCTAGGCTAATAAAGAACACTTTATCTTGGAATTGTGGACCTAAACCCAACATCACAGTTTGAATTCAAAGAATCAACTCAGTCATACAGAAACATGCACAGTTTTATTCCTAATAGAAACTGTCAAGTTTAAAAAAAATCCTCCTCACCCTTATGACACAAGAATCTTGAAATTAGCAACTAGTAACATGTATGTAATTTCCAAGAATTTGATACTCTTATACTCATTTTTTGGTTCCCATTAGGAAGAAATTGCAAACATCTCTAATAAATCACTTCAGAGATGAGTATGGTTTGGTGTGGAACAATCTATTTCTAGCTATGTATTTATGCTAACTACTCATTCCAGTTGTAAAAGTAAACCTTTTCTAATACTATTGTAGCATAAACTTTCTAAGACAATTGTCTTACTCATTTTTGTGTATCCTCCAGAAACTAGACAATCTTAGTAATCAATGAAATTATTCCTATCAGCTTTATGACTGAAGGGTAGCATATTGCTCTTTAATCAGCATACACTCAGTATACATTTGCTGGTAATGAACAAAAGCCTAATATTTTCCTGAAATGCAATCATATAAATTTTTTTTTTGCTTGTTTATTTTTCAGGATATATCTTTGAAAACTGTTGTGCATATCACATGGAGGAATTTTCTCCCTCAACTATGTCCAACTCACATGAACACTTTTACAGAATAATCATTTTCCTCTTCTCATTAAGTGATATTGAGAAATAACTCAAAGCTTGGCTTAGTCTTCACCTGAACAACAAATTCATCATGTTGCCAAAATGATGATTTATTAAATTGAAAATGCAATATCTTATGCACTACAGAATAATGGATTTTTGTGCTCCTGGTAGTAGTGTGCTGTGCTTGCTGTGCTTTGTCACTCAGTCATGTTCAACTCTTTGCAACCCCAGGAACTGTAGCCTACCAGGATCCTTTGTCCAGGGGAATACTCCAGGCAAGAATACTGGAATGGGTTGCCATGCCCTCCTCCAGGGTACCTTGCCAACCCAGGGATTGAACCCAGGCCTCCCACATTGCAGGTGGATTCCTTACTGACTGAGCCAGCAGGGAAGCCACTGGTAGTACTACTGTTGTCTTATTTCACTCACAGCCTAGTATTTTACCATTATTACCTAAATAGCTGGAATAATATATGTACCAAAAGATCATGATCCTAACATTATTGAAATATGTATAATTAGTTACTAAATATCCATGACACCAGTAAAACACTACATCTGACAGAATAACTGTTTCATTTGTTTCTAAAAACACATGATTGTGGAATTGAGAAAACAGGGTATTAGTGATAACAGATCAAGCTTAAGATGTTGTGAAAATCCTGAAGGTTAGGCATAGAAAATACACAGAGAGGAAAGTACACTATTTACTCTTGGATTTACCCTCCTATATTTTTTCTGTTAATATTCATTAGTTATATGCACAGTCAGACACAGCCTAAAACAGTTCTAGAAACTGGTAGTTTTATTAAACCATTATTGCATAAGAATTTTTATAGAATTTTTCATTAAAGCTTTTGAATTGAAAATAAAAGAGATTAAAGAATATTTTAAAACAGTAAAAATAATTTAAATATCAAAAGACAGACTTTATTTTAAGAACACTTATCTTTAGAGGAACAAATAAAACATTAGAGCTTTAAGCATAATAAAGGAAAGAGGAACAGTGATCACTCCTATCCACACAACAGCCTCTAGCCTTCTCCCACTTCTCTTGGAATAATTCTCCACACATACAAAGGACAAAATGGAGCTGCCACAGTAATGGTTTGTTTAAGCACCAGGAATGTGGTCTCCCATCAAGCATGGTTCAGGTCTTGCCCATGCTTAAGATTTCCTTAGTCAAGAAACACCTGGAGAAGAAACACAGTTATACCAGCTAAGTGAAATGAGGGAAAGTAAGGTGTGTTTGGAATGTTGTAAGAAAATCTCAATTAATCACAGGAAGAAGAAGAGAACTAGGAATTAGAAGTCAACTGGAACCAAAGTAGCAACTCTCAGGGTCTGTATGCACTTTAAAAATTTTCTTTTATCTACATGTCTCTGCTTTATTCCCTTTTTCTCTACAAACCAGCTTTTATCTACATGTCTCTGCTTTATTCTCTTTTTCTCTACAAACCAGCTTTTTTCTGATCTACTTTTTTATAGCCTGCAGACTGTGTCAGCCCTGGCTCGTTTAAGTGCCCTGAAAACAATGAGCAGAGTAACTGTGCCTCAGATCCAAATTCCTAAGAAAGACAATCTAATTGGCTGCTTGCAAGACAAAGGGTAATCTCTTGTTGGAATAGCTGTGGTCGGGGACTTTAAGTCACTTGGTACCAGTGTTGTCTCTACTCAGGTTATCAGGACAATTTGAGCTAGGCTGAAAATTAACCTAGTTTCTACTAAAAGTATAGTAAAAAAGCTACCTTAGATTCCACCAAGTTAGCCAGGGCTTCCATAATCCCAGCTCTAAGCGGACTAGTCAGTCAGTCACTTCAGTTTCTCAGTCATGTCTGACTCTTTGTGACCCCATGGACTGCAGCATGCCCAGCTTTCCTGTCCATCACCAACTCCTAGAGCTTGCCCAATTTCATGTCCATCGAGTTGGTGATCCCGTCCAACCATCTCATCCTTTGTTGCCCCTTCTCCTCCTACCTTCAATCTTTCCCGGCATCAGGGTCTTTTCAAATAAGTCGATTATTTGCATCAGGTAGCCAAAGTATTGGAGTTTCAGCTTCAACATCAGTCCTTCCAATGAACACCCAGGACTGATCTCCTTTAGGATGGACTTGTTGGATCTCCTTGCAGTCCAAGGGACTCTCAAGAGTCTTCTCCAACACCACAGTTCAAAAGCATCAGTTCTTTGGTGCTCAGCTTTCTTTACAGTCCAACTCTCACATCCATACATGACTATTGGAAAAACCATAGCTTTGACTAGACACACCTTTGTTGGCAAAGTAATGTCTCTGCTTTTTAATATGCTGACTAGGTTGGTCATAACTTTCCTTCCAAGGAGTAGATAGATGTAGGCAGAGATTAAAATGAGATCAGTGCATTTTATGTATAGATTGTATTAAATAACATAGTGTATGTATAACTATAATAGACATATGAGATCGTTTGGCATACCTCCCATCCAACCTGTGGCAGTTATTTTATCAAGTACTGGGACTATTCCAGATGTTCCTGTGCAGATGGTTTTTTTTGGATGAGAATTACATTTAAACAGGTGGAGCCAAGTTGCAGTTGGTTTCCCTGGTGGCTCAAGAGTAAAGAATCAGCCTGTACTGCAGGAGCCATGGGTTTGATCCCTGAGTTAGGAAGATCCCCTGGAGAAGGAAACAGCAACCCACTCCAGTATTCTTGCCTGGAGAATCCCATGGACAAAGGAGCCTGGCAGGCTACAGTCCATGGGGTTGCAAGAGTTGGACATGATTTAGTGACTAAACCACCACCACCGAGTTGTAATTATTCATTCTGGAAGGCTGTTTCTATTTAAGGTTTTCCTTCAGAACAGGCTTGTGCTATAATAAACAGAACATAACAATGTATTAATTAAGAAAATAGTCCCAGTTCTATCATGGTGCATCTTACTTTATAGAATGTGCCACATAATTGTAGACACATAATTAATACAGATTAAGTAAAGTCCTTTGGGATAAGTGAAGAAATTATTGTTCTATATCTGAACAAAATTGTCAAAGTGTAGCTTTCTTATTTCCATTTCTTATACATTATAACTTATGACCTAGGGAGAAAAGAGGCTGGAAACAGAAGCTAAAAAAAAATTTAAATAATAATTTTAGAAAGTTGTATAAAACAAGAGAGACAAATAATAAAATGAAAACTCAGGGAAGAAAGAGACAGAGTCCCTGTCAAGTTCTTCTGTGGAGTAGCAACTCCCACAGACAACTGCACTGAAGAACCAGCAGGCCTGCTCTTTGTTCCTGTGGTACCTTCTTTAGTGATTCAATTTCATAATATCAACATTGGCAAATAATATAAGATACATTTCCATGCTTCAAGTTTTTATGTATAAATTGACTTAATCACTATAACAACTGAGTTATTATATTCCAAAATTTATAGAATAAACACTGAAAATCAGAGGGTAAAGAACATCTTTAATGTTTTAAATGAGAAAGTGAAAGGGCAAGAACTTGTACCTGCAACCTTTTGAAGTCAAACCAATACCTATGCATCATGGATTTTTCTCTGCTTTGCAACCTTATAAACCTAATCAATAATGGGGGAGTTGGAGAGAGACATATTTATAGCCATATAAGTGTTTATATCAATCTCAACAATCTAGCCTCAAGACAGTGTCAGTCAAAGGAACACAGTTTGGAAATAAAAGTAATTCCAACAATTTAAAATCTTTACTTCCATTTTTCTAGTACAATGAAGAAGACTTGAAAACCAAAGTGATACTTCTTTCAAATTTCTTTTTTGTTTCTAATGAATTTTTTCATACTGCTATTGCATCAGAACTCCCAAAATCTCTACTAAACTTACTATCAGTCTTAACCCACACATACATTCTCCTCTTCCCTTTCTGTCTTTCCTTCTTATGCTGAATTTCCAAGCTCTGAAGAATTTTTCATAAATTATCTTATTTAGTCATAACAATATTATAGCAAAATAAATATTAGCCTCAGAGAGAATGACTTGTCCAAAATTTCAGCTGTAAAAAATGGCAAAGTAGCTGTATCTACTTTCAAAACCACAGAATTTCCAGTGTACCACACTTCCAGTTTTATATACCAAGAAATCCTAGAAACTACTTTAGAAAATCTGAATTTTTGATTTTCAGATGTTTTCCCTTCTGGATAATTGACTTCATATCACATACGTATGGGCTAATGTAGCCCAAACAGAAGGAAACAGAATTAGAATAACCAAAGATGCTGATTTTCATTATGAACATCACTGGAGCTTACACTGATACTTTACATGAACTGAGCTTGATAGCATCAACAGAACAGACAGAAATCTCTACATTTTATACATGAGTGACTGTGAGGTTTCTGAGGTTTAATGTTAAGGTCACCAATTAAACAGTATCCTGAAGCTCCAGAATCTTGCTTATGAAAAAAATGGGTTATGAACTAGCAGGAAAAAAAGGATTAGCATTTATTTTCCTACCATTTCTTAATCTTCTGTAACTCTTTCTTATTTTCTAGAAAGATATTTTCCTAAAAAGGCAATTATTTCCCAATATAAATATCTGTTGACTGAACCCTCGTTGTTCTTGTCATCACGGTTGTCTTGGTCTAAGTTAAACATAATGGTTTAGGGATTTAATTGATTCTCAGCACTCTAAAGATTGCACATAGTGGAGCCCAAGTGATGTTGCATTATTGGCAATCATCCTGGAACTAATAACAGCAGTTATTGGGCCTATAATCTCCTAGGAATTAACAACCAAACTCTTTTTCTCAATTTGTAGGACATCATCATTACCATTAAAAGGCAGTTAAGATGATAATGTGCCACTGTAACTCATACAGTGGGCAATAAAGGGTTATAAGTGAAAGTGCTGAGACAGCAGTCCTGACAGCCTATAGACTTAAATGTTCTCCCTTTGGGACTGCTGCTTGGAAAAACTTTAAAGTGACAGAAAACAGGCTCTCGAGATAAATGGGTTTTTGGCTGGTTTATTTGTTTCACGGGGATAACTCCCATTCTAGTGGCACTGCAGAAAGTCAGTTCTTTCCCACTCAAATGACAGGATTTCCTGTGAGCCTGCTTGTTCACTGATTCATAAAAATAACCAAGGATTTCAGAACAAAGCAATGCAATTATAACACTCAGAGAGAGTTGAAAAAGCAGTGGTCTTAAAGGAGGAAGAGATATAAAAACTAGCCATGATTGGGTGAGACAAGGGATGTGCAAGGTGTAAAGCGGAGAAAGTGATAGAAATGTAATTCAAATCAATAAACATTTGACGAGTCCCTACTGCATTGCAGGCATTATGCTGTGAACTTGGCCTTCCTGATCCCTTCCTACCTGGAGTTTACACTTTGCTGAGAAGATAGACATATATGATAAACATTTTTCAAATGCAGTACGGTGAAAAGTACAGGATGCCATGAGAAAAAACAGCAAGGAATAATTCTAAGCAAATACAAAAGAAGTCAACACCAGGAATTCCCTGTGATCCTGCGGTTAGCTCCATGCTTCTACCACAGTGGGCATAGGTTCATCTCCGGTTGGGGAACTTAGATTCCACAAACTGTGCTGTATGACTAAAACAAACAAACAAAACCAAAACAAAGAAACAAAATCAGTGCTGAGCAGCACAATAACAGGTGGAGAAAATAAATAAATTCAGTATGAATTGAAGCAAAACCTATAAAGCCTTAGAAATTACCAAAATAACTGGAAATTGAAAAATCTACAGAAGTATATAGTTCATAGAAGTACATATGTACTACCATAATAATAATAATGGCTACCATTTACTTAGATTTTGCATTATGTCATGCTAAATGCTTTATGTGAAATACCTTAATCTATATGACAATTTGATTAGGTGGATATTAACATCTCATATTTACAGATATATTAAACTGAAATTCAGATAACTTGCCCAATGTGACATAGCTAGCAAATATCAAAATCAGGAGTAGAATTAAATCAGGCTAACTATATAATTCATTCTTTTGACCAATATGTTATATTTCAATTTGTTGTTGTTGTTGTTGTTTAGACACTAAGTGGTGTCTAACACTTTTGTGACACCATGGACTATAGCCTGTCAAACTCCTCTGTCCATGAGATTTCCCAGGCAAGAATAATGGGGTGGGTTGCCATTTCCTCCTCTAGGGGATCTTCTCGACCAAACCAGCGTCTCCTGCTTGGCAGGCAGATCCTTTACCACTGGGCCACCAGGGAGCCCTGCTGTATGTCAATACCCAGAGTTAAATGGAGAATAACACGCTAAATTCAATAGCAGATTAATTAACAGAATCAAGAAAGATATAAGGGACTAGAGTGAAGACTAGAGAACAGAGGAAAAACAGCAATATTGGGGCATATAACTATATGAGCATTTTACTACCAATCTGCTACCAAGGTAGGATTGATGTTCAAATTTAGCTGACTTTATATAGGTTACAAAGAGATCATGGTAAATAAATGTAACATTAATTTAGCATACCTATAAGATGTAATTCCTCAACACTTTGTTTTTTGAATAATTTCTATTTGTTTCAATGACATCTGCTCCCAAACACATTTGAAATACTTTATCCGATGGTGGTAATAATATAAAAATTATTTATCATCAGGAAAAGAAAATAGTCATGGTAGGGAAACATCAAAACTTCTGATTGAAGAGAGTTACCAAAAAAAATGAGAGAATATGATTTATTTCTGAGCTTTGTAGAAATAAAGGCAAAGAAACACACAAGATGCAACACATAGTCTTATGGTCTGTCATAAAAGCAACCCATTTGATGAAAAGAAATAAAGTTCTTAGGATCCTCACACAAGACAAACTGAGCAACATAAAGAATCCATTAATAATTTCTGCCATAATTATCTTCTTAGGTTATTTTTAAATAATCTTTTTCTTTTTAGATTTATGGGAAACAACTTTTGAGCTGCTAGTGACTACATCTCTACCAACTTGTGCCAGATAAGTAATTAAACACAATAAGATTCCCCCTCCCCCCAAAAAGAGAAACTACACTGCTAAACTGCCTGGGAGGGAAGAGTGGATTACATGATGGCATAACTTAGAATCAAAGTTTACCTATACCTTCTGCTGTTGTTCCCAGGGCATCTCCCTACCCTGAAATCCCTTCCCACCTTTTTCTTGAATTCCATGACATATTCCAGGACCTTCTAAAATATTTCCACTTTTGTTAACTTAGCTCAAGGTGTTTCCTTAATTTGTAACCCAAGTACTTAATTAATATAATTGCACATTTAGGAATCATAGGTACTATTTATAGAATACCTGAATCAGTGTTGTTATCTCTAGTTGAGAAAAATGCATTAGAAATTTTAAACACTTTGCCCAAGTAGGTTTGAATTCAAATGTGTACTTGAGTTCAAATCTCATAATCGAATTCCAATCCAAGGACATTCCAAAGCAATAAACAAGGTCCAAACATAGAAGTGATGAGTTCAGACAGAAAAAGAACAAAACCAAAACAAGAACATATGTACATTTAATTAAAATTGGGAGAGGCAGCACAGTAGGTGGATGTGCTGTCTTGGCAAGCAGGGGAGTAAGACTCTAGCTGTGCTTTAGCAAATCATCATCTATGTGAAGTGACCTGCCTAGAGCAAAATTCTGAAACCCTTGGTAACTCAATTCTTTCATGTTTAAGATATTTGCAAATATCATGAAAGAGTTAAACAAATTAACCATTTTAGTTTGCCTTTTCCTTTGCTTTTCTATATCTTTTCAAAAGTATGGTATAGCAGAAAATAGAGAAAGTAAAGTCAATCAAACTTTTTGCTCCTTTGATCCTGTCAACAATCCTGTCAATAAAAAAAAAAAAAATCACTTTGTCAGCCATTGCCATCCCAAAGTTCAATTCCTTGCTGTAACTTGGAGACTTGAGTTTAGGAGTCCTTTAATTCAGTCATGACTCAGGCAGCTATTATTTAAGTATCCTCAGAAACAATCGGCTGGAAGGCTTTCCATCCTAAGCTCGGTTTCTACTCTGACCAAGACTGCTAGGTTCAAAGACCTTCAGTTCCGTTCAGTTCAGTTCAGTTGATCAGTCGTGTCCGACTCTTTTCGACCCCATGAATTGCAGCACGCCAGGCCTCCCTGTCCATCACCAACTCCCGCAGTTCACTCAGACTCACGTCCATTGAGTCGGTGATGCCATCCAGCCATCTCATCCTCTGTCGTCCCCTTCTCCTCCTGCCCCCAATCCCTCCCAGCATCAGAATCTTTTCCAAGGAGTCAACTCTTCGCATGAGGTGGCCAAAGTACTGGAGTTTCAGCTTTAACATCAGTCCTTCCAATGAACACCCAGGACTGATCTCCTTTAGAATGGACTGGTTGGATCTCCTTGCAGTTCAAGGGACTCTCAGGAGTCTTCCCCAACACCACAGTTCAAAAGCATCAATTCTTCGGTGCTCAGCTTTCTTCACAGTCCAGCTCTCACATCCATACATGACCACAGGAAAAACCATAGCCTTGCCAAATGGACCTTTGTTGGAAAAGTAATGTCTTCTTGGTATATTGTCTCTAGCCTAAAACAATTCTGTCTTCACTCCCTGTTTCTCTGCTGGTATTTCTTATACCAAAGTGTATCATTCCTTTTAATCCAAGTCACTCCTTGATCTTACTTTTTTTTTTCTCCTTCCCCACTGGCCTACAAATACCACCCCAACATACCCCACAATAGAAGTCATCTACTTTATGGTAATTTTGCACCTTGAGCCTTGAGTTCTTCACTTACTTAATAATAAAAGAAGACAAAATAGTGAGAAATATCTCTTCAACTCTGAAATTTACAACTTTGCATTCTACACCTAATAAATTACTCCAGATGTTTCTTTTGACTTTGTGTCTTCTTGAAGTCTTACACTTTCTACTCGATATTACAAACTCTTAGTGGTTAGGGAATTTTTTCTTCATCTTTGTACCTGGTGTTCTCTCCTTTCTCTAACATCAGTCTTTCTCCCATAGCTAGAGTAATGCCTTATACCTAAGAAATACTCAAGGCTTATCCAATTAAATTGAAGGGATTTTCCTTAGCCAGGGAAATTATATAACAATACTTCAGGAAAGAAGGTCAGGAGGCTATTGAAATAATATAGGGCCAGGTTTGTAGTGATAAAGGAAAAATAGATTCTGGATATTTTGAATATAAGATATGAGAGAAGAGAGTATGATTGCCATTAGAATGTCACACATATACTTCTTTTCTCCATTCTTTGGAGCATATTTTCTCTGTGATCAAGTGTTTGTTTGTTTGTTTTAATTCTGACCAATGAGAGGAAGCCCCATATGGGTTAAGCATTTACCTGTTGGTGGCCCTCAAGAGCAGCTTGTTTTATCTGTCAGGACAGAGGTTGAAAGCATTTGAGATGGTGGCCCCTTCACTAAATGAGAAAAGTCCCCCAGCTGACTCATGATGAATGTAGCATGAAATAGAGAAAAAGAAAAAAGAGAGAGAGAGATAAAGAGGGAGGAAGGAAGAGTGTAGGGAGGAGAGAAAGAGAGAGAGAACTCTTCCTTATTGAAAGCACTGAAACATGGAGACTGATTCTTACAGCAGCAGAGCTTAGTTATCCTTATTGATAATAATTTCCCTAGAAGTACAGTATTGCTGTAATAAAACCTAAAATGCATGGTACTTGTTTTGACTAGCTGGGAAAAAAAAAAAAAACAGGAAAGAGTGATATTATATTGAAGGGTAGAAAGATGGTAGTTTATGTTATACAAAAAGTACAGCATTTGGTTAAAATGTTAACTGTAGCAACTTGAAATGCAGATAATGTACTATAAGAACTTGTAATTTTGTAAGAAAAACAGCTTGTCAATATATGTGATCGTTGCTAATGGTGGCATTTGACAGGATATTACTAATACAAGAATAATTGGGGAAAATGATCAGTTTGTAAGCAAGAATGTAGAAGATTAGGATAGGTCCAAAACAGGGGGATTTCTAGCACTGGAAAAAAGTGATTGCAAAAGAAAATAGTAATTTAAAAATTTATAAAATATGTTGGATGATAAAGGCCAATCAAATCTCACCCTGTGGTAAGGAGTAGCCATTTTTTATAAATCTGAATGAATTAACAGGTTGAATTAATGTGGTATTGAAGAAATTCTAGCAGTTCTACAAAATGCCCCCTGGAAAGGCATTAAAAAATGACATTCTCCCACCCAAAATTTCTTAGGCTTAAGATAACTACATTTAAGTTGAGAAAGAAAATAACATAGATATGACAAAAAGAACCATAGCTTGGTTATTGGTGCATGTTTTTTACTGGATTCAAAGAGATATAAAACCAAGTACATTTCTGGATCTGATATTTTGAGAAAAACAAAACAAAACAAAAAAATCCCCTACAATCTGGATTAAAAGGGACTACAACTGCTTAAAAGCTAAAACAACCCATAGGGCCTTAAACTTCTACAGGTAGGAAGCAGGCAAAGAAATCTGCTCAGTCATCAACAAGAGCATATTCTCCATCGTTCTTTCAAATACAGCCAAGGGGGATAATGAGAAATAGGAAACCCCAGAGCCTGGAGCTAAGAGCCAAAAAGAATATGTAATTTGAGAGCTCCAGGAAGCTGGTTAAAGAGTTTCATTAAGCAACATTCTTCATTCCTAGGAAGAGTCTTAAACATTTTTGATCAGTGGGATTTCATACATTCAGCAGAACAGTAAATTTGCTGTGCACCTCCAAATCTTTCTCTTTACTAATAGAAATATTTACTGTGAATCTTTAGCTGAATATTAGTTTTCTGATGGTATAAAACTTTTCTTTCTAGTTCGTAGGACCCTGGATCTAGAGAAGCTGTATATAAACCTCTTTTAGAAAGAAGCATGTATAAACTAATGATCTCAGCTTTGACCCTTAAGGAACAAGTAATGCATTTTTGTTATTTTTCTTGGAGAGGAAGTAATTGATTTCATGTGCAAGAAGGAAGGTGAATCAAATAGTTGGCAGTAGGTAGAATTATTATTAGTCATCTGTTACAATTTTCTACATTCACTGATTTCTTACCACTTCCAGACTGTAAATATAATACCCCTCTTAATTTTTTTAACAGTATGTAAGGGGAAGCAGAGAAGAATAATGAGTTTTCACTAATGAGTTGTGAGTATAAGTAATGCATATTCTAGTGGCAATAATTCAGTCTTATTGTCAAGAATTTAATGAGAAGGGTAAGACCTTCTAGAGCTCTCTTTTTGCCTCTGGCATGAAGATCAACAATTTTCAAGTAAGTGGCTACTTCAACTGTCTGGGTCCCTGAACGATTACAACACAGTCTCCCACTTAGGAGAAGGTGGTGTGACAGTGAAAAGGTGTTGTGAGCAAAAGATTAACCTTTGTTATTTAAGCCACTAAGATTGCTTATTGTCACAGCATTGATATACCTATTCAGACCCATACAGGGAGCAACATTTCCATACTAGTATATGTTGCAGTAAACTGTTTTGTTGTAACTATGTCAAAATTATATTATTTTTGTTACTGCTAATAGATAGCTCTGTTAATTAAACCAGTGTAATGAAGTATTAATTTCTTAAGAGATTTTAAAAGTTTTACTTAAATTTGTATTTAAGTTAAATGCTTTTAAATGTTTGTATTTAAATGTTTTTCTTGAGCATCTCCTTCTTAAAAAAAAAAAAAGTGAAATGATGAAGTGACAAAATAACTACTAACCCATGTTAACCAGATAGGCATCTGATTGCTTTATTATAAAAGAAACTTTTTTTTTGAGTGATTCAATAATGTTAGAGTAATTTCCTTTGGAACAGTCATAAGCTTAGACTGATGTGCAGTATTTTTTATTTTCAAAATACTAAACATAAGTATGTTTCATATTATATATATGTTTTAAGATTTAAAACATAATGGGAAACTCTAGTGAAATCAAAGATAGATCAACATAACCACAGATTTTAGGTATTCCCAGGACTTAGGATCATGCATTTATTTCAATAAATACCATTACTAGAAGGAAACAGATGAAACTACAAAGACTAAAACCCTTTGGGGCAGCCAAAATTATTTGAGTCTCTTAAAAACAATATTTCCTAACACTATTTCTCTTATCCTAGTGAAAGGTGACAGCTTCTTCTCATTCCCTAGGGCATATTTCAAATTCTGTGTTTGGAGATCTAACTTTTAAAGCCTAAATCATCCTTGATCCAGATTCAACAATGCATCTTTTTCATTCAATCCAGTTTCAGGCAATGGGTAGATAATGAATTTGACAGGATTTATTTTTTTCCCTTTAGATCATAATATTCACTCTTTAGTGAGACTATTAGGTGGCTTATTTGAAGGTTTAGGTAAAGCAAAGCTTTTTTAATTATTTGGATTTCTTAACTGGCCATTATTAAGTGGTCAGAATTTAAAAGATTAACATCATTTAGTCAGCTAAAAAGTCTTTGGACACAATCAGAAATCATTTAGTGCCATTAGATTGTTCATAAAAATAGTCCAAACAAAGCAATATTCCTCCTTCTAAATATTTGGTTTCATAGCCCCACTGCCTCTGCTCTATAACTAAGGAATCTTTTCCATATGTTTCACTGGAGCTGTTCTATCATGTTTTTCTTACAAAAGACCACTATTATTTAGATAAGCTGCTGCTGCTGCTAAGTCGCTTCAGTCATGTCCAACTCTGTGCGACCCCATAGACGGCAGCCCACCAGGCTTCCCTGTCCCTGGGATTCTCCAGGCAAGAACACTGGAGTGGGTATCTAGATAAGATATGAAACATTATCCTCTACAATCCTCTATCACCTAGTCCTTTCTCCTAAGGATATCTTGATTCTTTCAACTACTTGAAAAAGGACAATGATAATGAGTTAGCCTTCTAGTCAGACAGGCCTTGAAAAGTTCATCAATTTCCCAGTCTCTTTCTTCTGTTAAATGGTCATATGGGCATTATTCCATGTACCACAGGTGTGGCCATATGACTTTTAATGAAGTGATACATACGACATAGTAGGCATATAGCATAGAGATAAGTAAGGGTTCATCAAATGACAAATGCTATTAGCTCAACATGGGATGAAAAACAATACAGGAAGGTTAAAGGGTGATAAATGTGTATCATCATCATAATAAGTAACACCTTGAACTTTTGGTTGTTAAGTTTTCTGAGAACAAGGAGCACAGTTCATAACAAACCTGGGTGTTTAATTTCATGTCTTGTACAAAGTAGGTATTTAATAAATGTTTGGACAAGTGACTGAGTATTCACAAATATGGAACTGAAATTTATCTCCATCTTCCATTTTTCTTGCCAGTTTTTGTGTGGGCATGTCAATTTACCTTAACTCTATGGATTTCATAAAGGTTTGGTGTGGGTGCAAATATTAAGGTGCACATATGAAAGAAGGATTTGATTGCTTACTTTGGAGCTCTGTTTTTATTTGTTGGCTATGTAGTGATGGACAGCACAAAATATTTTCTCATATTTAGAAGTTAGTCACACCACAATCCAAAGTTTAGGGCTTCTAAATTTATTCTCAGTTGGCAAAAAGAATATTTTCATTTTTCAAAAGAACTTGAAATGCTCAAACAGTTGCAAAACAACTCTTGGAAGGAAGATTTTAATGAGTCAAATGTAAATATATGTAAATAAATTAAACCCACGCAAATTAACTTTCCATGCAAGTACTTACAATTAAGAGAAAAGTGTCTGAAAAGAGAAATTCTGGTTTTGCTTAGTTTTAGTTAGCCAAGAGAAGAAATTATGTCCAACATTATACTGAACCCATTATGTGGAAACTTAGAAATATCACTCATTTCCTTGGGCATCCACTCAGAGTGTAGTTTCCAAGCTAAGGATAACTCCAAACTTCAGAGCTTCCAATCCATGTTTTAGATTTTCTTCTCCCAGCTTGTTGCAGCAGCTAATGAGAGGACAAAATAACCAAGAAAGCAAATCTGAGGCAGTCCTAAGATGGCAGAGGAATAGGACGAGGAGACCAATTTCTCCCCTACAAATTCATTGAAAGAAGATTTGAACACCAAGCAAATTTCACAAAACAACTTCTGAATGCTGGCAGAGGACATCAGGCACCCAGAAAGGCAGCCTTTGAAAGGAGGTAGGACAAAATATAAAAGAGAAAAAAAGAGAAAAAAGGTAGGGACAGAGATCCGTCCCAGGAAGGGAGTCTTAAAAAAGAGAGAAATTTCCGAACACCAGGAAACACTCTCTCTGGTGGGTCTGTGGCGAGTTTGGAATCTCAGAGGGCAAAATAACTGGGAGGAAAAATAAATAATTAATTAAACCCCACAGATTATGTGCCTACCAGCAACTCCCAGTGGAGCAGCAGCCCAGACGCTCACATCCCCGACTAACAAGCAGGGGCTGGACAGGGAGGCGCGGGCTGCATTGCTTAGGGTAAGGATCAGGCCTGAATGCTCCAAGGGCAATCTGAGGGAACTAGCTTGAGATAGCAACCCATACTGTGGGATAGCTATCCAGTGAAAAGCCCTAACCTAAGACACCGCCAGGCCCTCTCACAGAACAAAGGACTGAGCAGAGCTAGATGGCTGAGGACCAGCCCATCCCCCACCAGATACAGGCAGGCAAGGGCAGCCAGAGCTGGAAGGGGGCAACTGCGGCCCCAGAGAGGCATCCTATACCAAACTGCAAGCAGACGTCGTTGCTAAGCGAGACTTCTTGGGATTCTAGGCAGTCAACATCCACCGGGAGGGTCGCAGCCGGAGATAAGCTTCCCAGAAGAGACACACGGCGCACCTGAGAGGGCGCACCCATTGTACACCCAGAAAACCGAGCGTCTGGGATGGGGGAGGCAAAAAGTTTCAGCCTTCAACTGGGAGCAACTGTGCTCACCAAGCACCTGGTCACCTGAGCTGCTCGGACCTGGGACGGGCACAAAACGCAGGCTCAACCAAGTCTGTGCCTTTGTGGAGTACCCAAGAACCTGAACCTGAGTGGCTTAGACCCAGGGACTGCATACAACCCAGGGAGAGCATCAGACAGTTCCCGACAGAGCAACCTAGAGCCTGAACAGTATAGACTGGGAAAGCACACATGCCATGAGCAGAGTCAAACCCAGTGTGGCTGAATCACTGTGAGCACACACCAGTGATATTGGTTTACAGTGTTCTTCCCTCCCCGCAACACGACTGAACAAGTGAGCCTAAAAAAAAGTGACCACCCCTGCTCCCCTTGTGTCAGGGCAGAAATTAGACACTGAAGAGACCAACAAACAGAAGAAGCTAAAATAGAGGGAAATGCTTTGGAAGTGACAGGCACAATAGATTAAAACCCTATAGGTAGCACTGACTACATAGGAAGGGGCCTATAGACCTTGAGAAGTACCAGCAGGACCAAGGAGTCATCTGAAAATGAATTGACCCCACACTGTCTGCAACAGCTCCAGAGAAAGTACTAGATATATTTTTACTATTATCATTTTTTAAATTAAAATAATTTTTTTCCTTTTCAGCTCAGTTCAGTCACTCAGTGGTGTCCGACTCTTTGCGACTGCATGAATCACAGCACGCCAGACCTCCCTGTCCAACACCAACTCCCGCAGTTCACTCAGACTCACGTCCAGCGAGTCAGTGATGCCATCCAGCCATCTCATCCTCTGTCGTCACCTTCTCCTCCTGCCCCCAATCCCTCCCAGCATCAGAATCGTTTCCAAGGAGTCAACTCTTCGCATGAAGCAGCCAAAGTACTGGACTTTCAGCTTTAGTATCATTTCTTCCAAAGAAATCCCAGGGCTGATCTCCTTCAGAATGGACTGGTTGGAACTCCTTGCAGTCCAAGGGACTCTCAAGAGTCTTCTCCAACATCACACTTCAAAAGCATCAATTCTTCAGCCCTCAGCTTTCTTCACAGTCCAACTTTCACATTCATACATGACCACAGGAAAAACCATAGCCTTGACTAGACAGATCTTAGTCGGCAAAGTAATGTCTCTGCTTTTGAATATGCTATCTAGGTTGGTCATAACTTTTCTTCCAAGGAGTAAGCATCTTTTAATTTCATGGCTCCAATCACAATCTGCAGTGATTTTGGAGCCCCCCAAAAATAAAGTCTGACACTGTTTCCACTGTTTCCCCATCTATTTCCCATGAAGTGATGGGACTGGATGCCATGATCTTCAATTTCTGAATGTTGAGCTTTAAGCCAACTTTTTCACTCTCCTCTTTCACTTTCATCAAGAGGCTTTTGAGTTCCTCTTCACTTTCTGCCATAAGGGTGGTGTCATCTGCATATCTGAGGTTATTGATATTTCTCCCGGCAATCTTGATTCCAGCTTGTGTTTCTTCCAGTCCAGCGTTTCTCATGATGTACTCTGCATAGAAGTTAAATAAGCAGGGTGACAATATACAGCCTTGATGTACTCCTTTTCCTATTTGGAACCAGTCTGTTGTTCCATGTCCAGTTCTAACTGTTGCTTCCTGACCTGCATACAGGTTTCTCAAGAGGCAGGTCAGGTGGTCTGGTATTCATATCTCTTTCAGAATTTTCCACAGTTTATTGTGATGCACACAGTCAAAGGATTTGGCATAGTCAATAAAGAAAAAATAGATGTTTTTCTGGAACTCTCTTGTTTTTTCTATGATCCAGCAGATGTTGGCAATTTGATCTCTGGTTCCTCTGCCTTTTCTAAAACCAGCTGGAACGTCTAGAAGTTCACGGTTCATGTATTGCTGAAGCCTGGCTTGGAGAATTTTGTGCATTACTTTACTAATGTGTGAGATGAGTGCAATTGTGTGGTAGTTTGAGCATTCTTTGGCATTGCCTTTCTTTGGGATTGGAATGAAAACTGACCTTTCCCAGTCCTGTGGCCACTGCTGAGTTTTCCAAATTTTCTGGCATACTGAGTGCAGCACTTTCACAGCATAATCTTTTAGGATTTGAAATAGCTCAACTGGAATTCCATCACCTCCACTAGCTTTGTTCATAGTGATGCTTTCAAAGACCCACTTGACTTCACATTCCAGGATGTCTGGCTCTAGGTGAGTGATCACACCATCATGATTATCTGGGTCTTGAACATCTTTTTTGTATAGTTCTTCTGTGTATTCCTGCCACCTCTTCTTAATATCTTCTGCTTCTGGTAGGTCCATACCATTTCTGTCCTTTATCGAACCCATCTTTGCATGAAATGTTCCCTTGGTATCTCTCATTTTCTTGACAAGACCTCTAGTCTTTCCCATTCTGTTATTTTCCTCTATGTCTTTGCACTGATCGCTAAGGAAGGCTTTCTTATCTCTTCTTGCTATTCTTTGGAACTCTGCATTCAGATGCTTATATCTTTCCTTTTCTCCCTTGCTTTTCGCTTCTCTTCTTTTCACAGCTATTTGTAAGCCATCCTCAGACAGCAATTTTGCTTTTTTGCATTTCTTTTCCATGGGGATGGTCTTGATCCCTGTCTCCTATACAATGTCATGAACCTCAGTCCATAACTCATCAGGCACTCTATCTATCAGATCTAGTCCCATAAATCTATTTCACACTTCCACTGTATAATCATAAGAGATTTGATTTAGGTCATACCTACCTGAATGGTCTAGTGGTTTTCCACATTTTCTTCAATGTAAGTCTGAATTTGGCAATAAGGAGATCATGATCTGAGCCACAGTCAGCTCCTGGTCTTGTTTTTGTTGATCGTATAGAGCTTCTCCATCTTTGGCTGCAGAGGATATAATCAATCTGATTTCAGTGTTGACCATCTGGTGATGTCCATGTGTAGAGTCTTCTCTTGTGTTGTTGGAAGAGGGTGTTTGCTATGACCAGTGCATTTTCTTGGCAAAACTCTATTTGTCTTTGCCCTGCTTCATTGCATCAATATAGTGAAAATGAGTATATTACCCAAAGCAATCTATAGATTCAATGCAATCCCTATCAAGCTACCAACAGTATTTTTCACAGAGCTAGAACAAATAATTTCACAATTTGTATGGAAATACATAAAACCTCGAATAGCCAAAGCAATCTTGAGAAAGAATGGAACTGGAGGAATGAACCTGCCTGACTTCAGTCTCTACTACAAAGCCACAGTCATCAAGACAGTATGGTACTGGCACAAAGACAGAAACATAGCTCAATGGAACAAAATAGAAAGCCCAGAGATAAATCCATGCAGTTATGCACACCTTATCTTTGACAAAGGAGGCAAGAATATAAAATGGATTAAAGACAATCTCTTTAACAAGTGGTGCTGGGAAAACTGGTCAGCCACTTGTAAAAGAATGAAACTAGAACACTTTCTATCACCATACACAAAAATAAACTTAAATGGGTTAAAGATCTAAACGTAAGACCAGAAACTATAAAACTCCTAGAGGAAAAATAGGCAAAACACTCTCTGACATAAATCACAGCAGGATTCTCTATGACCCACCTCCCAGAATACTGGGAATAAAAGCAAAAATAAACAAATTGGACCTAATTAAAATTAAAATTTTTGCACAACAAAGGAAATGATAAGCAAGGTGAAAGGACAGCCTTCAGAATGGGAGAAAATAATAGCAAATGAAGCAGCTGACAAAGAATTAATCTCAAAAATATACAAGCAACTCCTGTGGCTCAATTCCAGAAAAATAAATGACCCAATCAAAAAGTGGGCTAAAGAACTAAACAGACATTTCTCCAAAGAAGACATACAGATGGCTAACAAACATATTAAAAGATGCTCAACATCACTCATTATCAGAGAAATGCAAATCAAGACCAAAATGAGGTACCATTTCAGGCCAGTCAAATGGCTGCAATCCAAAAGTCTACAAGCAATAAATGCTGGAGAGGGTGTGGAGAAAAGGGAACCCTCTTACACTGTTGGTGGGAATGCAAACTAGTACAGCCACTATGGAGAATAGGGTGGAGATTCCTTTAAAAACTGGAAATAGAACTGCCATATGACCCAGCAATCCCACTGCTGGGCATACACACCAAGGAAACCAGAATTGAAAGAGACACATGTACCCCAACATTCATCGCAGCACTGTTTATAATAGCCAGGACATGGAAGCAACCTAGATGTCAATCAGCAGATGAATGGATAAGAAAGCTGTGGTACATATGCACAATGGAGTATTACTCAGCCATTAAAAAGAATACATTTGAATCAGTTCTAATGAAGTGGATGAAACTGGAGCAGATTATACAGAGTGAAGTGAGCCAAAAAGAAAAACACCAATACAGTATACTAATGCATATATATGGAATTTAGAAAGATGGTAACCACAACCCTGTATGCAAGACAGCAAAAGAGACACAGATGTATAGAACAGTCTTTTGGACTCTGAGGGAGAGGGTGAGGGTGGGATGATATGGGAGAATGGCATTGAAACATATAAATTATCACATGTGAAATGAATCACTAGTCCAGGTTCAATGCATTGATACAGGATGCTTGGGGCTGGTGCACTGGGATGATTCAGAGGGATGGGATGGGAAGGGAGGTGGGAGGAGGGTTCAGGATGGGGAACACATGTACACCCATGGTGGATTCATGTCAATGTATGGCAAAACCAATACAATATTGTGAAGTAAATAAATAAATAAAACAGATTTTTTAAAAAAAAGAATGTACTTTAGGTCAACTATAGAACTGGAACACATACAGTAGACTTAAGGATTATATCACTGTAATTTTATGAAGTTAACAACTGCACCACAATTATATAAGAGAATATCCTATTTTTGGAAATATACGTCAAAATGTTTGGGGTAAAGGGCCATGATGTGTTCAACTCAAGTGATTCAGATAAAAGTGTGTGTACGCATGGGGAGAGAAAGAGAGAGAACACAGTGATAAAGAAAAGGTATGTGGATGTTTTTGTATTTGTATTTTTATCTTTTATTTGTATTTGTATTTTATTTGTATATTTTTGGGTAAATTCAAAATTCTTTCTAAATAAAATTTAGAAAACTTAAAAAAAAAAAAAAGAAAGCTAATTCTAAGAGGTAAAATCAGAAAGCTTATGTATAATCCTAACCCTCTCTCTCCTCCAACTTACTACTATATATTCCTAATATTTGTAGGTACCCCAGCTTCAGACAATCCATTCTCAAGTAACCAACAATAGTCTGTTCTTTATTTCTATCTTAACATAGAGATCAATTTTTAATAATCTGAATCCCCAAAACTATCATCCTGACTGCAGATTTCTTCTCAACATTCACTTTGCTTTTGTCTATCCTCACTTTGAGACTTCTAAGAATCTCCTTCCTAAACTAAATCTAAACTCAGATTACATTTAAAAAATCCCCATGAAAGACAGTTCGTCATAACAGTTAATGCTTTGCACACAATAGTTAACAAAATGACTAGGGAGAAACAAACCTAAGGCTTCTTCTTCATATAGATATTTGGGTCATAGCAGCATCTAGGACCTGCAACAGTTTGAAAGCACAAATGATGGTATCAACATCATCAATACCAAGAAGAGACAATATTTCTATTTACTAGATAATCCCCGTGACTTTCTCTCTCTTAGGTGGCGTAAAGGCACTCTCCCTCTGCAGGTTTCATTAATACTGGTGATTAGGCATTAATATTGGTTAGGAAAACTAATGTAAAAAAGTGTATGAGCTCCCAAAGTTCAAAGCTCAACTTTATTTACCAAAAAACTTTATACAATGTGAATCAAATGCTCTCTGCTCCCTCCCCCAGCTTCTCTATAGAAGTGAAAATCAGGATGGGTACAAGGTCCTGCTCCTGCATCACTTTCCCCTAAGTATCTAACTACACTCTAGTCAAGCATACTTCTCCATGGGATGAGAGCTTAGGAGTCCTGATGACTCTTTGCTTCCTCAGTAAACCATACTTCACACTTCAGTGGTGTCTGTCCCTCTCTTCTGGTTCTGCAAATATTTTTCCCATAAAGATCACCAAGAGTAACATCCCATCTAATGCAAAAGCTACCCACAGCATCTTCAACAGATTTACCATATCTTCAGTGACTTTATATTTTCTGTTCATTCATTATAAACAAATTATTAAGCACCCACAAGTGCTTAGTAAGGCCATGGATTAGTACATAGCATGTGGTAATATAGCATTCAAAATCCTCTGTGGTCTGAGAACAATCTACATTTTTCAGCTTCATCTCTCACTAGTGAAGAAAAACTAACACATACAAACATCTATTATAATCCAGGTGCCATTTGTTAATATTTCATAATACTTAGTTTTATCATCTTAGTGTTAACCATTCTTATAAGCTGATTCTCAGGATCTGCTGTTTTTTTTCAACCCAAATGGCCAAAATAAAAACAAAACAAAAAACAAACAAACAAAAAAAACTCTAAGATTTTAAAGGTAATTTTCCTTATGTGTTGTCACTTACCCAGTGTCAAAACAGAATTCAGATACAGGTTTGCCTCCTTACAGTGCCCATGAGCTTCCTACTATACCATGTAGTGCCTATGCCTGATACAGAGTACGTATTTGATATTTTTGAATAAGTGGATGAATAAATAAAGGAAATAAAAAAGACATTTTCTCATTTTAAAATTGCTTTTGATCTGAGGTCTTTGGAAAATTCTACATTACTTTCTGTATAAAAGAAATTATAGTAAACATATGTTCTCCAACAATTTCTGAGACATATATTTAAAGATCATTTTTCTCTAGTATTTTGGTGATCTCAGAAATTGTTTTCAAATTACCCTGTGTTCCCATCTTATTCCTTTAATAAATGAATTGCCAACTACCACAAAACATTAGCTTTAAAGCGAATAAAAATGCTGCTTGACTCATAGGTTGACTGAGCTGCAGAAGTGTGAAGGCAATGTGAGGCCACTGATGAATTTTATTTACTGACTTAAGGAAAAAAATCATCACTTAATTTATAAGGCCTGACCTAGATGAAAGCCCCAAGAGCCAGGCTCTTACTTGAGAATGCACATCGGTGTCTTCAAATTCGATTAGTGTGATTTTCCAAGACATAACCACGGCTCCCAGCAAAGTGTCCAGCCACTGGAAACACAATCAATCATGCCAGGCATCATAAGCTTAATGCAAGCCCCCTGAGTGCATCATAGAGAGACAAGGAGAAAACAGCAAGGAAAAAAGAAAAGAGGTAAAGCCTTTCTAAGTAAACATAATTCACACACGGAATTTCAAATGCTCTTCTCCCACTCAGTAGAAGACTTCTCACTGAAGATAAATAGTGGAGATTTGATACCTGAGTAAATCTCTTCTAGAGATATCCTTTGACAAAATAAGAGGCTAAACAAAGGAAAAAATCCAAGACATACCTTCTCATATTGGCATATAAATAATATAGTCAGTACCTTAACCATTCCCCCTCACAGATGTAAAGCACCTTCAAGAGCATTATCTTACAAGTAAACAGATTAAGTGAATAATTTGTCTGTAGTCACAGGACTCTATGGAAACACAGCTGGAACTCAAATCGAAGTCTCTGGCTAACTGATCAAAACTTTGATTCCTTTATTATTCAAGGTCCTAGGATACACAAAGTACTGTACTAGCTTGGAATGAGTACAATGAGAAAAGTGTAAATTTCCTGCTGTCAATGAGCCTATACCTAAAATGATGGACCCTTAGATCTGGAAGGCATTGGCAGATGATATACTTCAGACCTTTGATATTTTGTTGATGAAGAAAGTAAGGTCACATAAATTACAAGATTTATTTAAAGTTGCACAGTTATTCTCCATCTAAAAGTCTGATCTAAAATTCAGTTGTTCTAGCTAACCTTCACTCTTTTTTCCCCACTTCACCATAATAAGTCATTTGCCTAGACTCAAGGCAAATCTGAGGTGTGGATGTATCTTCTGAGTGATGTATCTTCTGAGTGATGTTAAGGAGTACTGCTCAACCCATATACACTTTGATTTATAGGAAGGCTAAAGAGCCTCCTGGATGAAAAATGCAGTCACATCCTCAGCTAGATCTTGATATCACTGTGATCTGACAGAAAGGATGTGCAGACAAAGAAGCCAAATTGCCAGTGGAGACTGAAGAATGCTTTTTCTTTACAATCCCAAATCAATATCCTACATGAAGAAGGTTCCAGGCACAATCACTGAAACCGAGTAGAAGGCTTACATGTAGAGGGTGAAGCACTTCAAAAGTGAGCAGTGGCTAAGATTCATTGCAGAATGTGCTTCATGCCCTAAGGATCTCCCAAATTACTTGAGAGAACATGGAGCTCTGAAAAGGGGACTGAACTCCTGTTATTACACAGTTCAGTTCAGTCACTCAGTCGTGTCCAACTCTTTGCGACCCCATGAACCGCAGCACACCAGGAGTCCCTGTCCATCACCAACTCCCAGAGTTCACCCAAACCCATGTCCATTGAGTCAGTGATGCCATCCAACCATCTCATTCCCTGTCGTCCCCTTCTCCTCCAGCCCTCAATCTTTCCCAGCACCAGGGTCTTTTCAAATGAGTCAGCGCTTCACATCAGGTGGCCAAAGTACTGGAGTTTCAGCTTCAACAAAGAGTGGCCAATAAGATTCAAATTATATTAGCATGACCTTGTTAGTACCCTCAAACTATTAATCCTTGAGTAATTTCAGTTTACTTTTCTAAAAAAAAAAAAAAAAAAATCTAAAATAAGACCAGGACATACCGGCTCCAGAAACTTGGTATCATGGAATTATGGAGTGGTTTCATTGGGACTTCTCTGGTGGCTCAGACGGTAAAGCATCTACCTACAATGTGGGAGACTGGGGATAAGTCCCTGGGTTAAGAAGATCTCCTGGAGAAGGAAATGGCAACCCACTCCAGTATTCTTGCCTGGAAAATCCCATAGACAGAGGAGCCTGGTAGGCTACAGTCCATAGGGTGGCAAAGAGTCGGACAGGACTGAGCAACTTCACTTTCACTTTGTGAGCAGAGCTGCTCAAGGCTACAAATACCAGAGAGACCAGTTCATAGACTAAGTGGTAAAATTAAAGAGCAAGGCCTAATAATGGAACTCTATAGCTTCAATATTTCTTTTGAATTCTTGGTTGTATTAGCGAATTCTGACTTTTCACTCAGACTGGTAAAACACCTTAAATCTTTTAAGATGTCATATATAGGACTTTTTCTTAAAGCATTACATCACACATAATTTCTAAAGCAAATTTAAATATCAAGACTTCTTCTGAGATGATTAGAGAATCCCTGGGGAATACAAACTAGGTCTGGAAATTGAATGAAATATATGAGTTAAATACTACTTGGTGAGTTATCTATTTGTAGTTTATTGCTTTAACACTATTTTTAAGAGATAACTCTATACAGTGGTAGGAAATAATTTTATAACTGAAGAAAATATTGGAGATAATTAATGCCTTTATTTTCTATCTGGAGTGGGTACCAGAATCATACATGAAACTCTAGAAGTGTCTATAGGGCACCAGGTCCATGGTACCTGATTTATAAAAGCCTCAATGATGATTTTGACATTCATCTCTGGTTGAGTAGCCCTTATTGAATCTGTCCTCCTCTAAGCATACTCATCATAGCAAATGGGTAACCAGACAAAGCTGAAATACCTTAAATGTATGTAAATTCATTTTTGCACAGCTCCAGTTATTTGAGGATTTTTCTATATGTTAATTAATATTCTGTTTTCATGTATTTGCTAGCTATGTATCATGGATTAAGACCAATATAGAAACAGTCTATTCCTTCCACTTCAAGTCATCCCAACTTTTAAATTTTGCATATAAGAATACTATAATTTGCAAAAGTAATCTGACTAATGTCAGAACCGTAATTAGGACTCAGGCCTTCAAATCTTAGTCCATTGTTTCATCCACTATGCAGGCTGAATTCTAAATTTCCTCTCATCACTAAAATGCTACAAGCTTTTCCTATTTATTAAGGCTGTAATTTTCAACTCTATCAGACTCAATACACCTTTGTATATGATATTTTTACTCCCTTAAAATTCATAGATAATACAATCTACTACATACATAACATTTTTCAAAAGAAAATTATGCAGTAAATTAATATATGTTAAAATGTTATATATTTCAATATAAATGTTGAAATTGGTAGAATCAGTGGGAAGCTACAGATGCACAGTGAATTAGGTGTATGTAATGTCATGAGCAGCACTTCAAAGAGTGACATGCTTTTTTTAAATGATTACTAATTCCAGGCAAAGAACAAAATAAAACACAACTTTCCCCAATTTTCACAATAGTAGAATTCCTGAAAGTCACTTATCTTTAAACTATGCAAAATTATTTTGCATTTATTTATAAAGTGGTTTTATTTCTCAGATAAAAATAATATATGGAACATTCTGAAGTTGTGAGGAAAGTGAAATCACTCAGTTGTGTCCAACTCTTTGCAACCTCATGGACTGTAGCCTACCAGGCTCCTCCATCCATGGGATTTTCCAGGCAAGAGTACTGGAGTGGATTGCCATTGCCTCCTCCAACTTGAAAAAGTTGTGATTGAAGAAATACAACTTATCATTTTGGGTTCTTAAGCATTAAAGGTACATGGCATCCCAAGAGCTACCCACTAAATGCCAGTAGTGTGATTTCTAATAATTAGAATAATCAGTGTTGCCCCAACAAATTTTCAAGGGAAAGGAACTACCCTCATAGAAAACTACAGTATGAGTAATTATTATAAGAAGTACAAAAGATTTCCCAATACTGATTCTATGTAAACATATCAATACTCAAACAGAACTTAAATACCAGGAAATATCTATTTTTTCATGTAAAAGAAAATGTAAAGAACCTTTGCAGGCAAAAGACACAAAGCAGGCTGGTGAAACTCAATCCTCTTGACTTGAGCCTCAAAGTCATTCTCAATAGTAATTTGCTAAAATTAGATTGGTGATATGTACCAAGTATCAGGGGGTTTTGTTAGACAATTGAAGTTTGATGTATTTCCCATTTTTATTAATGAATAAAATTATTGTTTTATATAATACTTCTTGATAAAGTTGGAATTCCACATAACTAGTATCATTATATATCCTGGGTTGCCTTCCATACTAGCAAAAATATTATAATAATGCCAATTTTACCCCTCAAAAACATCCTCATTTTCATAATAAACTTCTCTTTATGATTACCTTACTCCAAAACATTACATTTGCTCTAAGATTTATTGAATAATTTTTACTAATGATCTAAAACTTCTGATAATAAATCATTATTTCTTCAATCTGCTTTATAACATCAATATCCTTCTTTAAAATCTAGTCATGCTCTGTAAACTATGGTACCCATCATTTGCTTCATAACATCAATATCCTTCCTTAAAATCTAGTCATGCTCTGAAAACTATGAATTACAAAAAATAAAATGATTGATAACCCTGATGTTAGAGAATGTATTTATTTGACTTAATTGATTTGCAAAATTTACATTAGGAAATATATTAGGACAACTGATCTGGGTTACTCATTCTGCCTCTGATTCAGAGGCTTAACATTTCTTCATGATGACCTGGAAAAAAAGTCTATTGGCCATATTCTAATTGCAAAAATAGATTTATTCTAACTGCGAAGATATATTTATAATGAGATGCAGAGGGTTCTGTTAGGAAACTCTGAGCATGAAATGTAAGGAGATAGACACCTATGAAAAGTAAGAAAGGAGAACTGGGAGGATCACCCTTCACGGTGCATTATGTGTGATCATTTTATTGTGGAAGTCAAGAGAAATTGTCCTCTGTGAAATTAAATTGATTACTGTCTCCAAGCTCAGATTTCAAATTTATCAGTTTTCTGGGTCCCATGTTCACTAAATCTGAGGAGGCAAAATCTTTTCCCAACCCACCATGCCTCCTCTCCCTTTATTTGATACTTTAGCAGACAATATTCGCCAGGTGTGTTTATTAGTATTCACTTGCTGTTATATCAAATCACAAAATATTTAGCAGTTTAAACAATATAAATATGTTATCTTACAGTTCTACAGGTCAGAAGACCTAGATAGGTTTCACTGGACTAAAATCAGTGTCAGTAGGGCTGCATTTCTGTCTGGAGCCTCTTGCAAATAATCCATTTTCTTGCTTTTTCAAAATCTGAGGAGAAATACATTCCTTGATTTATAGTCCTTCTCTACTCTCTTCAAAACAAGTTACAGTGGATTGAATCCTTTCCATATTGTACCTCTAGGACCATTCTTCTGTAGTGGCATCTCCCTCTGACCACAGTTAGGAAAGATTCTCTGCTTTCAAGGTTTCATGTGATCATATTAGGCCCATACAGATAATCCAGGATAATTTTCCATCTCAAGGTGCTAAATCTTAGTTACATCTGCACAATGGCTTTTCAACATGGGTTAATATACTCATAGGTTCTGGGGATTAGAACATGTACATCTTTGAGGGGCCTTTATTCTGGCTATCACAGAATTAAACCAAGTTAATCTAGAGAGAAATCCTGTTTTCAATGGTGCGAAAAAAAACTATACTTCCTATTCATTTCATAAAATGTTAAAGTATTAAATGTTGCCAAAATTTCACTGGGCTGATCCCTAGAATTGTTTCACCGAAGCTATTGGCTACTAGATATATTTTCTCGAGTGTAAAATTACTTGATTGATAAGAATATTAAATTAAACTGAGATATGAAATGAAAGCTGAAATATATGCTTTCTCAGAAAAAAGTTTAAAAAAATTCACTTAAACATTTGATAACATATTTTACAGAATTACAGAATACTGGAGATGGTTATTTAACCACAGAAATTATAGAACACAAACTCATTTTACACATAAAAAGCAAGACCAAGAGAGATGGTATAACTTACTTGATGGAAGTTACAAAATGCTGTAACTCATAACAAGAAGGAATTAGAACCCAAATAACCTAAATCTTAGTAAGAATTCTTAAATTCCTACATACTCTTTTCAGTTGGGCAAATCAATTTATTTATCAGTGCTAAACAAATTATATAAGGTAATGTTTCAAATATGAATATTTCCTTTCAGCTCAGTTCAGTTCAGTTCAGTCTCTCAGTCATGTCCAACTCTTTGTGACCCCATGGACTGCAGTACACAATGCCTCACTGTCCATCACCAACTCCTGGAGTTTACTCAAACTCATGTCCATTTAGCGGGTGATGCCATCCAAACATCTCATCCTCTGCAATCCCCTTCTCCCACCGCCTTCAATCTTTCCCAGCGTCAGGGTATTTTCAAATGAGTCAGCTCTTCACATCAGGTGGTCAAAGTATTGGAGTTTTGGCTTCAATATCAGTCCTTCCAGTGAACATTCAGGACTGATTTCCTTTAGGATGGACTAGTTTGATCTCTTGAACTTCAAGGGATTCTCAAAGAGTCTTCTCCAACCATAGTTCAAAAGCATCAATTCTTTGGCGCTCAGCTTTGTTATAGTCCAACTCTCACATCCATACATGACTACTGGGAAAACCATTGCCTTGACTAGATGGATCTTTGTTGGCAAAGTAATGTCTCTGCTTTTTAATATGCTGTCTAGGTTGGTCATAACTTTCCTTCCAAGGAGTAAGCGTCTTTTAATTTCATGGCTGCAATCATCATCTGCAGTGATTTTGGAGCCCAACAAAATAAAGTCAGCCACTGTTTCCACTGTTTCCCCATCTATTTGCCATGAAGTGATGGGACCAGATGCCATGATCTTAGTTTTCTGAATGCTGAGCTTTAAGCCAACATTTTCACTCTCTTCTTTCACTTTCATCAAGAAGCTGTTTG
This sequence comes from Oryx dammah, assembly GCF_014754425.2. NCBI lineage: Eukaryota > Metazoa > Chordata > Mammalia > Artiodactyla > Bovidae > Oryx > Oryx dammah. Next base: position 21,544,320 of record NW_024070185.1, read on the forward strand.
GTTCTTCTTCACTTTCTAACATAAGGGTGGTGTCATCTGCATATCTAAGGTTATCGATATTTCTCCCAGCAATCTTGATTCCAGCTTGTGCTTCATCTAGCCCAGTGTTTCTCATGATGTACTCTTTATATAAGTTAAATCAGAAGGGTGACAATATACAGCCTTGACATACTCCTTTTCCTCATTGGAAGAGTCTTTTGTTCCACGTCCAGTTCTAACTGTTTGTTCCTTACCTGCATATAGATTTCTCAAGAGGCAGGTCACGTGGTCTGGTATTCCCTTCTCTTTCAGAATTTTCCACAGTTTATTATGATCTACACAGTCAAAGGCTTTGGCATAGTTAATAAAGCAGATGGATATTTTTCTGGAACTCTCCTGCTTTTTAATGATCCACCAGATGTTAGCAGTTGATTTTTGGTTCCTCTGACTTTTCTAAAACCAGCTTGAACATCTGGAAGTTCATGGTTCATGTCCTGTTGAAGCCTAGCTTGGAGAATTTTGAGCATTACTTTGCTAGTATGTGAGATGAGTGAAATTGTGTGGTAGTTTGAGCTTTTGGGGGGACTAGAATGAAAACTGACCTTTCCCAGTCCTGTGGCCACTGCTGAGATTTCCAAATTTGCTGTCATATGGAGTGCAGCACAATCACAGCATCATCTTTTAGGATTTAAAATAGCTCAACTGGAATTCCACCGCCTCTACTAGCTTTGTTTGCAGTAGTGCTTCCTTCCTAAGGCCCACTTGACTTCACATTCCAGGATGCCTGGCTCTAGGTGAGTGATCACACAATCATGGTTATCTGAGTCGTGAAGATCTTTTTTGTACAGTTCTTCTGTGTATTCTTGCCACCTCTTAATATCTTCTGTGTTTGTTAGGTCCATATCATTTCTATCCTTTATTGTGCCCATCTTTGCATGAAATGTTCCCTTTGTATATCTTATTTTCTTGAAGAGATATCTAGTTTTTCCCATCCTATTGTTTTCGTCTATGTCTTTGCACTGATCGCTGAGGAAGACTTTCTTATCTCTCCTTGCTATTCTTTGGAACTCTGCATTCAAATGGGTATATCTTTCCTTTTCTCCTTTGCCTTTCACTTCTCTTCTTTTCACAGCTATTTGTAAGACCTCCTCAGACATCCATTTTGCTTTTTTGCATTTATTTTTCTTAGGGTTGGTCTTCATCCCTGTCTCCTGTACAATGTCATGAACCTCTGTCTATAGTTCATCAGGCACTCTGTCTATCAGATCTAGGCCCTTAAATCTATTTCTCACTTCCACTGTATAATTGTAAGGGATTTGATTTTATTTTATGAAGACCTACAAAACCTTCTAGAACTAACACCCAAAAAAGATGTCCTTTTTATTATAGGGGACTGGAATGCAAAAGGAGGAAGTCAAGAAACACCTGGAGTTAACAGGCAAATTTGGCCTTGGAGTACAGAATGAAGTGGGGCAAAGGCTAATAGAGTTTTGCCAAGAGAACACACTGGTCATAGTAAACACCCTCTTCCAACAATGCAAGAGAAGACTCTACACATGGACATCACCAGATGGTCAACACCGAAATCACATTGATTATATTCTTTGCAGCCAAAGATGGAGAAGCTCTATATGGTCAGCTAAAACAAGACCGGGTGCTGACTGTGGCTCAGATCATGAATTCCTTATTGCCAAATTCTGACTTAAATTGAAGAAAACAGGGAAAACCACTAGACCATTCAGGTATGAATATTTCCTTTAGGTTCCTAAATTAAGTCATTAACCTGGGAAAGAGAAATCCTGTTTGTATGTTTGTGTGTGTGTTTTCAGTGTTCAGTATTATTTTGGCAGTAAATAAAATCCAAGTCAGAGCCATACTGGAATACCCCCATCTGTCTCCTATCAATTGCTGACTCATCCTAGACCATATTAGAACTTTATTGCTCAGTAAAGAACATTAAAATTGAAGTTTATTGGAATTGTGATGGTTGCATATTTCCAATCTGTGTGTGGAAAATAAAAGGCAATGCCAAACTAACATGTTAGAAGAAACAATTAAAAAGGAAACAATTGTGGTAAATGATCATTGATTCTGATGGGAACCAAGCATTTAGACCTCCTGATCAATTTATCTGCTTTCTATCTTATTATTAACCCATTCTATTTTTCTATCTCATGATAATTCAAGTTTATATCTTCAGTTCAGTTCAGTCGCTCAGTCGTGCCCGACTCTTTGGGACTCCATGAATCACAGCACTCCAGGTCTCCCTGTCCATCACTAACTCCCGGAATTCACTCAAACTCACGTGTATCGAGTCAGTGATGCCATCCAGCCATCTCATCCTCTGTCGTCCCCTTCTCCTCCTGCCCTCAATCACTCCCAGCATCAGAGTCTTTTGCAATGAAGTCAACTCTTCGCATGAGGTGGCCAAAGTATTGGAGTTTCAGCTTTAGCATCAGTTCTTCCAATGAACACCCAGGACTGATCTCCTTTAGGAGGACTGGTTGGATCTCCTTGCAGTCCAGGGGACTCTCAAGAGTCTTCTCCAACACCACAGTTCAAAAGCATCAATTCTTCGGCACTCAGCTTTCTTCACAGTCCAACTCTCACATCCATACTTGACCACTGGAAAAGCCATAGCCTTGACTAAACAGAGCTTTGTTGGCAAAGTAATATCTCTGATTTTTAATATGCTATCTAGGTTGGTCATAACTTTTCTTCCAAGGACTAAGCGTCTTTTAATTTCATGGCTGCAATCACCATCTGCAGTGATTTTGGAGCCTCCCAAAATAGTCTGACACTGTTTCCCCGTCTATTCCCCATGAAGTGATGGGACCAGATGCCATGATCTTAGTTTTCTGAATGTTGAGCTTTAAGCCAACTTTTTCACTGTCCTCTTTCACTTTCATCAAGAGGCTTTTAGTATTCAATAATATATAGATAAAATTCATACAGTTAAATCAAACATGATCAGATTCCACAAATAATGGAAACAAAGACATAGACAACTCTCTAAAGATGAATTCCATCACAACTACTAGATGAATTTACATTTAAATCTTAAAACGTCATCATGCCATTAATCCAAAAGTAAACCTGTGACAGTTAATATGACCCTACAAGCTTTTTTATTTCTAAGAACAGGAGATAGTTTGTCAGGAATGACAAAATGGGATAAGGGTGGGGAGCAAAAGTAAAAAATACATTGAGTGATTCCAATAAGAATAAGTGGATTGAAAAAGCAAGAAACAGGTCTGGGGGGGCTAGGGAAGAAACATCTGGAAAGAGAAAGAAGACTGTTTAAAGCCATATTTGTTGTTGTCGTTTTAGTCACTAAGTTAGGTATGACTCTTTTGTGAATACATGGACTGCAGCATGACAGTGCTCTGTCCATGGGGTTTCCGAGGCAATACTGGAATGGATTGCCACTTCCTGCTCCAGGGGATATTCCTGACCCAGGGATCTAATCTGCATCTCCTGCATTGAAGTCAGATTCTTTACCATTGAGCCTCCAGAGAAGCCATATGGATTTAGCTAAATCAGTACAGCAGAGATGAAAAAAATTAAACAAAATGCATAGGAAAAAAAATTCAGATTTAAAAGTCTAAATTAATAAATAGGAATAGGATCCTAGAATCAAATATAAAGTACCAAGAACAGAAACACCATGGTTACTCAAAACAGAATTCATTTTGTTTACAATTAATAATTGATAGATTGCATTCTAACTTTGGTACTATTATAAAGAAAAAAGTGCTTATGATGCTTAGTCTCATCTCTTCAGCATGATTATGAATACTCTCTTGTGCCCAAGATTAAAAAATAATGGCCAAGATTAATGAAGCTATAGATTTCTTTTTGCATGTTATTTCTTTTTAAAAATATGTACCAACTCTATTGGTACTTACTGAACTAAATATCTTTAAGATTTTTGCTAATTTGAATTAAAGTAATTTACTATGCCTTACTGTACCTTCTGCTATGACTAAACAAACATTCTCTGGTATTGTAAATCATTTACTCAGCAGCTAAGTTGCTGCATTCATTTCTAATCTACTTTTACTATTTCTCAATATATTATTAATAAAATAAGTCTATCTTCAAAATTCAGTTTGATATATCCTTCCTATAATCAAACTTTTCATAGATTTTACTAGATAGTAGATGAAGATGACATTACTTTAATAAAAACATATTCTGGTTTCACAAGTTCTCCTCTCTACTTGCCCACACAAAACATCCATTTTTCTTTATGGTGCTCCCACTTACCACCAATAATGAAAATTCAAACTGGTATACAAGCTACAGCTACCACACAGTGTCCTTTAAGTTCTTCAATGTTCTTTAATTTCTTTATGAGTCCTTTCAACCTTAGTTCCTTGAAGACACCAAACTTAACCTATTTGTAGAAAGAATAATATCTCCTGATAGTGGTTTTCATTTCTATAATTACTCACTGTTTTCTTCATTATCTTCTTACCAGTCCCAGCTTCCTTTTCATCTTTTTTCTACGAGTTTACTGCCTCTCCTCTTCATAACTGCCTTTCTACGTCTTTTTTTTTTTTTTAAGACTTCAGGTTCCAGTTCCAGTCAAAATAAACTAATTTCTATCCTTACAATGACCCTGAATACACCTAAAATTCAGAAGACAATTCACAGAATACCTATGTTAAGATTCTGGAAAGTAAATTATAGCAAGTAGACTAGTAAAGGGGTTCCCAGGTGGTGCTAGTGGTAAAGAACCACCGGCCAATGCAGGTTCGATCCTTGGTCGGGAAGATCCCGTGGAGGAGGGCATGGCAACCCGCTGTAGTATTCTTGTCTGGAGAATCCCTGGACAGAGGAGCTTGGCAACCTATAGTCCATAGGGTCACAAAGAGTGGGACACAACTGAAGCCATTCTGCATGGATGTGTGAACCAGATAGGAAACTAGAACACAAAGTGTCACCAAATCGGAAGGTAGTTTTTTCTTTCTCAAATATCTCCCAGCCTGAACTCAAAGGCAGCAAAAAGCAGGAAATGCAGACCAGATTAAGACAGAAAGAGTCTCAAGAGAACCTCTACATTTCTTGTCAAAAGACAAGGAAAAAAAATTTCAAAGGATACTCAGAATGAAAGAAAGAGTGTGAGAAAAAAAATCTGGAATTTTTGTTTCTTCTTTTCTCTTGTAGCCCAACAATCAGGAAATCTCATGGCAATACTAGCAGTAATAGCCATGGTTTCTGGGCGAGCACAGGCCACCGCAAAGAGTGGAAACCCTTCTCTTAGGTCAGTTGAATTGCAGTCACAAGAGCATTTGAAAAATCTCATTGTTTGTTCCCCTTTATATCTTCTCTCCTCATGGCCTTGGATGCAAATATAGCTTCAAGAAGTGTGTGACAAAGCAGATAAACTAAAGCCCTGACTTTTAAGGCAGAGGAAAAGAAAAAGGAGTACCTAGGAGCCAAAAAATGAAGGGGATATTTGGTGGAGAAAAACCTCAAGAGAGTGACTCTGAAAAGTTATAGATGAATTCCTGGTGAAACTATCCTTGGTGAAAGGATATCCTCAAGGAAATATCCTTTAGGATACCCTAATGGCTTCCCTGGTGGCTCAGAGGTTGAAGTGCCTGCCTCCAATGTGGGAGACCCAATTTGATCCCTGGGTTCAATCCCTGGGTTCGATCGCTGGTCGGGAAGATCCCCTGGAGAAAGACATAGAAACCCACTCCAGTATTTTTGCCTGGAGAATCCCATGGATGGAGGAGCCTGGTAGGCTACAGTCCATGGGGTCATAAAGAGTCAGACACGACTGAGAGACTTAACTTTCACTTTCACTTTCAAGGAAATATCCTCAAGGAAACTTTCCTTGAGCTATCCTTGGTGAAACTGACCCTGAGGAGCATATCAAAATTGTAAGAACATAATTATGGGATAAAGCACTTCCCAGATTCAAGACTAGCCACTATATAGCAAACATATGAAATATACACAAGTACTACTGAAAGGTTTTGAAAAATAAATTGACATTGAACAAACAGTTTATAGAAGGAAAGTGTGGACTTGCAACCTGAATTTAGCTGGGTCAAATGCATGTTAAAATAAGAACAGAAAAAAAAAAACTGTATTTCTGTAGAATTTAAACAAGATCCAGATTCACTTAACAAAATTCAAAGTGTATAGAATACAATCCAAAATTATTCAATATACAAAGAATCAGGAAATTTCAATGTATGTTAAAGAAAAAAAAATCAGCTCATACCAACTCTAAGACATACAGATGTTGGAATTTTCAAAGACTTAACACTTTAAGACAGCTATTATATCAATACTCCAATAAATAAGAATGACCAGTCTTGAAATAAAGGGAAAGACAGAATGTATTATCATAGAAATAAAAAGTATAAAAAAGAACCAAATTGAAATTTGGAACTGAAACATAAAATAAGTTTTTTGTTTTTTTTTAATCATATGGTTGGCAGACTGAAGATAACAGGGGAAAGAATAAGGGGTAAACAAGATAAGGCTAGACATTAGAGTATTAAACAGATACCAAAATTGCAGTCAAGGTGTTTTCTCATCTTAGCAATTGAGTCTTGGATGAAAGTAAAAAGACAATAACTAGCAGAGAACCAAAGCCAAAATTTACCTTGAGTTCTCAAAAAGATATCAAATACAAAGGGTAAGCATAATGGAATTTAGTAAGGGTGATAAAATTGTTCTGTAGCTTGATGGTGATACTTACATGGCTTCAAGCATTTGTCAAAACTCATAGAACCATACACCAAAAAGAGTGAGTTGTACTGTCTGGATATTTTAAAATAAATATTGAGGAAAAAAGATACTTGGAAAATTCCCACTATTTGTAAATTAAGCAATAAAGTTGATAACAAACCACGGTTAATAAAGAAATAATAAGGGAAATTATAAAATGCTATCAACTGAATGGTAATAAAAATACAAGATATCAAAATCTGTGAGATACAGCTAATATATAATTTAGAGGAATATACATGGCTTTAGTCTATGCCCCAACCAGTAATGCTGAAGAAACTGAAGTTGAATGGTTTTATGAAGACCTACAAGATCTTTAGAACTAACACCCAAAAAAGATGTCCTTTTCATTTTGGGGACTGGAATGCAAAAGGAGGAAGTCAAAAAACACCTGGAATAACAGGCAACTTTGGCCTTGGAATGCGGAATGAAGTAGGGCAAAGACTAATAGAGTTTTGCCAAGAAAATGCACTGGTCATAGCAAACACCTTCTTCCAACAACACAAGAGAAGACTCTACACATGGACATCACCAGATGGTCAACACCGAAATCAGTTTGATTATATTCTTTGCAGCCAAAGATGGAGAAGCTCTATACAGTCAACAAAAACAAGACCGGGAGCAGACTGTGGCTCAGATCATGAACTCCTTATTGCCAAATTCAGACCAAAATTGAAGAAAGTAGGGAAACCACTAGACCATGCAGGTATGACCTAAATCAAATCCCTTATGATTATACAGTGGAAGTCAGAAATAGATTTAAGGCTCTAGATCTGATTGATAGAGTGCCTGATGAACTATGGACAGAGGTTCGTGACATTGTACAAGAGACAGGAATCAAGACCATCCCCATGGAAAAGAAATGCAAAAAGCAAAATGGCTGTTTGGGGAGGCCTTACAAATAGCTGTGAAAACACGAGAGGCGAAAAGCAACAGAGAAAAGGAAAGATATAAGCATCTGAATGCAGAGTTCCAAAGAATAGCAAGAAGAGATAAGAAAGCCTTCTTCAGTGATCAATGCAAAGAAATAGAGGAAAACAACAGAATGGGAAAGACTAGAGGTCTCTTAAGAAAATTAGAGATACCAAGGGAACATTTCATGCAAAGATGGACTCGATAAAACAGAAATGGTATGGACCTAACAGAAGCAGAAGATATTAAGAAGAGGTGGCAAGAATACACGGAAGAACTGTACAAAAAAGATCTTCACGACCCAGATAATCATGATGATGTGATCACTAATCTAGAGCCAGACATCTTGGAATGTGAAGTCAAGTGGGCCTTAGAAAGCATCACTACAAACAAAGCTAGTGGAGGTGATGGAATTCCAGTTGAGCTGTTTCAAATCCTGAAAGATGATGCTGTGAAAGTGCTGCACTCAATATGCCAGCAAGTTTGGAAAACTCAGCAGTGGCCACAGGACTGGAAAAGGTCAGTTTTCATCCCAATCCCAAAGAAAGGCAATGCCAAAGAATGCTCAAACTACCGCACAATTGCACTCATCTCACATGCTAGTAAAGTAATGCTCAAAATTCTCCAAGCCAGACTTCAGCAATACGTGAACTGTGAACTCCCTGATGTTCAAGCTTGTTCTAGAAAAGGCAGAGGAACCAGACATCAAATTGCCAACATCCGCTGGATCATCAAAAAAGCAAGAGAGTTCCAGAAAAACATCTATTTCTGCTTTATTGACTATGCCAAAGCCTTTGACTGTGTGGATCACAATAAACTGGGGAAAATTCTGAAAGAGATGGGAATACCAGACCACTTAACCTGCCTCTTGAGAAATCTGTATGCAGGTCAGGAAGCAATGGTTAGAACTGGACATGGAACAACAGACTGATTCCAAATAGGAAAAGGAGTACATCAAGGCTGTATATCGTCACCCTGCTTATTTAACTTATATGCAGAGTACATCATGAGAAACACTGGGCTGGAAGAAACACAAGCTGGAATCAACATTGCCGGGAGAAATATCAATAACCTCAGATACGCAGATGACTCCACCCTTATGGCAGAAAGTGAAGAGGAGCTAAAAAGCCTCTTGATGAAAGTGAAAGTGGAGAGTGAAAAAGTTGGCTTAAAGCTCAACATTCAGAAAATGAAGTTCATGGCATCTGGTCCCACCACTTCATGGGAAATAGATGGGGAAACAGTAGAAACAGTGTCAGACTTCATTTTTTTGGGCTCCAAAATCACTGCAGATGGTGACTGCAGCCATGAAATTAAAAGACGCTTACTCCTTGGAAGGAAAGTTATGACCAACCTAGATAGTATATTCAAAAGCAGAGACATTACTTTGCCGATTTAGATCCACCTAGTCAAGGCTACGGTTTTTCCAGTAGTCATGCGTGCATGTGAGAGTTGGACTGTGAAGAAGGCTGAGTGCTGAAGAATTGATGCGTTTGAACTGTGGTGTTGGAGAAGACTCTTGAGGGTCCCTTGGACTGCAAGGAGATCCAACCAGTCCATTCTGAAGGAGATCAACCCTGGGATTTCTTTAGAAGGAATGATGCTAAAGCTGAAGCTCCAGTACTTTGGCCATCTCATGTGAAGAGTTGACTCATTGGAAAAGACTCTGATGCTGGGAGAGATTGGGGGCAGGAGGAGAAGGGGACGACCCAGGATGAGATGGCTGGATGGCATCACGGACTCGATGGACGTGAGTCTGAGTGAACTCCGGGAGATGGTGATGGACAGGGAGGCCTGGCATGCTGCGATTCATGGGGTCGCAAAGAGTCAGACATGACTGAGCGACTGAACTGAACTGAACTGAACTGAATTGATATGGTTTTAAAGAAAGCTGAGTGCCGAAGAATTGATGCTTTTGAACTGTGGTGTTGGAGAAGACTCCTGAGCGTCCCTTGGACTGCAAGGAGATCCAACTAGTCCATTCTAAAGGAGATCAGCCCTGGGTGTTCTTTGGAAGGAATGATGCTAAAGCTGAAACTCCAGTACTTTGGCCACCTTATGTGAAGAGCTGACTCATTGGAAAAGACTCTGATGCTGGGAGGAGAAGGGGAAAACAGAGGATGAGATGGCTGGATGGCATCACTGACTCAATGGACTGAGTCTGAGTGAACTCCGGGAGTTGGTGATGGACAGAGAGGCCTGGCATGCTGCGATTCATGGAGTCTCAAAGAGTGGGACACGACTGAGCAACTGAACTGAACTGAACTGAACTTATATGGCTTTACATTTTTTGTTACAAGGAAAGATAAAAAATAAATTATCTAAGAAGCTAGAAAATGAAGGGCAAAGTTGAAACAATAAGTAAATGAAAGGAAATAATAAAGGTCCAAGCTAAAATCCATGTAATAGAATATGGAAAACAATAGAGAAAAATCAGTGATACCTAAAGTTGGTTCTTGGAAAAGATTTATAAAATTGATCACTGTCTCTGTAGATTGATCAAAATTTACACTTAAAATAGATACATTTTACATATTGTAAAATATACCTCAATAGTGTTTTAAAAGAAAAAACCTGACAAGAAGAATTAAGCAGTATATTATTTGTAAATTGCACAGAGGTTCACCCCAGAATTGACACAAGAATAAGAAATAATCTTTAATTATTTCATCAGATACTAAACATTTTTGATAAAATATAGAATGATTCTTGATGTTTTTAAATATTTTAAGGGAATAGATGAACATTTTCTTAACATTATTTAAAATATATGGCAAACTAAAATTCAACATTAATATGGAGTTGATGATATTCCAGATTAACACTGACCTTGCAAAATATTATTCATCTTTCAAGATCCATCTCAGCTATAAGCTCCTGAAAGATATTGGTATGTCTCTTGGCATTTCCTCAAGAATTTGCCATTATTTCTATGATAAATAATATCATTTTCTATTTTGATTTGTTTATACTATTGTCTGTCTTCTAGATTAGAATATATTTATTTTAAAAACTGAGACTGCATGCTAAGTCACTTCAGTCGTGTTCAACTCTTTGAAAACCTATAGACCATAACCCACCAGGCTCCTCTGTCCACCAGATTCTCCAGGCAAGATTACAGGAGTGGATTACCATTTCTTCCTCCAGGGGATCTTCTTGACCCAGGGACTGAACATGCATCTCTTTTGTCTCTTGCATTAGGAGCAAGTTCTTTACCACTAGCGCCACCTGGGAACCCTAAAATTGAGACTATTTTTTCTTAGTAATTTTGCCATCTTTAGGGAAGCTTTCTGTTCTTAAAACTGAATGAAGATGGCCTTTTTTTTTTTCCAATTTGCAAAGGGAAAAGTAATTATTTGGAGAACTAAATCTTTTTTCCAATTTTAAATTTTCTCTCTCTCAAAAAAAAATCTTATCAGTGCCTTTGGGCACTGATATCATATTCCTCTAGCAAGCACTGAAAGTGAAAGTGAAGTTGCTCAGTCATGTACAACTCTTTGCAACCCCATGGACTGTAACCTACCAAGCTCCTCCATCCATGGGATTTTCCAGGCAAGAATACTGGAGTGGGTTGCCATTTCTTCTCCAGGAGATCTTACCAACCCAGGGATTGAACCTGGGTCTCACGTATTGTAGGCAGATGCTTTACCTTCTGAGCCACCAGGTAAGTTAAACCACCAAATAATTAGAACAGAATGACTTTTTAACAACAGTAAAATAACTACTACAAAAAGCAGAGGTCCTTAGATATATGTCTTGTCTTTCTTATTTTTAAGTGTTTGTAGGTATTTCCTATGACATTTTGGAGAGAGAATTAGAAAAGCTCTATAATGATTAGTTTTGTGCCTTTATACCCCTTAATATAGTTACTTTTCAGACAGTTTAAAATTATATTATGTTTTCAGATATACAAAAGTTCAGTATAATTGTGGTAATTGTGCCATTTCTCTCCTTTTCATTCACACCAATTGGACTTCCCTTGTAGTTCAGCTGGTAAAGAATATACCTGCAGTGCAGGACCTGGGTTTGATCCCTGGGTTGGGAAGATCCCCTGGAGAAGGGAAAGGGTTCCCATTCCAGTATTCTGGCCTAGAGAATTCAATGGACTGTATAGTCCATGGGGTCGCAAAGAGTTGTACACGACTGAAGGACTTTCACTTTCTTACATCTATGTATCAGATTCCATACCACACTAATACGTCAGATTAAATTTTCCCATGGTCCATAATACCCACAGATAACACTTGATTGACTTAATGATTCATAATTATCAACACACATGGCTGTTATATGTTGTTAATAACAGAAAAATAAATCAATATGCTTTTCTTAGTATACAAGTTTCTATATATATGTATATATAGAAACGTTTCATTATAGGGGATGGATTACAAAAGTAGGAAGTCAAGAGATACCTGGAGTAAAAGGCGAATTTGGCCTTGGATTACAAAACAAAGCAGGTCAAAAGCTAACAGAGTTTTGCCAAGAGAACACAGTGGTCATAGCAAGCACCTGCTTCCAACAACACAAGAGAAGACTCTACACATGGACATCACCAGATGGTCAATAACGAAATCTTTGCAGCCAGAGATGAAGAAGCGCTATAGAGTCAGCAAAAACAAGACCAGGAGCTGACTGTGGCTCAGATCATGAACTCCTTTTTGCCAAATTCAGATTTAAATTGAAGAAAGTAAGTAGGGAAAACCACCAGACCATCCAAGTATGACCTAAATCAAATCTCTAAAGATTACACAGTAGAATTGACAAATGCATTCAATATCTGATAGAGTGCCTGAAGAACTATGGACAGAGGTTTGTGGCGCTGTACAGGAGGCAGTGATCAAGACCATCCCTAAGAAAAAGAAATACAAACAGGCAAAATGGTTATCTGAGGAGGACTTACAAATAGCTGAGAAAAGAAGAGAAGTGAAAGGCAAAAGAGAAAAGGAAAGATATACTCATTCGAATGCAGAGTTCCAAAGAATAGCAAGGAGAGATAAGTAAGCCTTCCTCAGTGATCAGTGCAAAGAAATAGAGGAAAACAACAGAATGGGGAAGACTAGAGATCTTGTCAAGAAGATGAGAGATACCAAGGGAACATTTCATGCAGAGATGGGCATAATAAAGGACAGAAATAATATGGCCTAACAGAAGCAGAAGATATTAAGAAGAGGTGGCAAGAATACACAGAAGAACTATACAAAAAAGATCTTCATGAACCAGATAACCACAATCGTGTGATCACTCACCTAGAGCCAGACATCCTGGAATGCAAAGTCAAGTGGGCCTAGGAAACATCACTACAAACAAAGCTAGTAGAGGTGATGGAATTCCAGTTGAGCTATTTCAAATCCTAAAAGATGAAGCTGTGAAAGTGCTGCACTCAGTATGCCAGCTAATTTGGGAAAGTCAGCAGTGGCCACAGGACTGGAAAAGGTCAGTTTTCATTCCAATCCCAAAGAAAGGCAATGCCAAAGAATGCTCAAACTACCTCACAACTGCACTCATCTCTCACGCTAGCAAAGTAATGCTCAAAATTCTCCAAGCCAATCTTCAACAGTACATGAACCATGAACTTCCAGATGTTCAAGCTGGATTTAGAAAAGGCAGAGGAGCCAGAGATCAAATTGCCAACATCCATTGGATTATCAATAAAGCAGAGAGTTCCATAAAAACATCTACTTCTGCTTTATTGACTATACCTAAGCCTTTGAGTGTGTGGATCACAACAAACTATGGAAAATTCTGAAAAAGACGAGAATACCAGACCACCTTACCTGCCTCCTGAGAAATATGTATTCAGGTCAAGAAGCAACAGTTAGAACTGGACATGGAACAATAGACTGGCTCCAAATAGGGAAAGGAGTACATCAAGGTTGCATACTGTCACTCAGATTATTTAACTTATATGCAGAGTACATCATGCGAAATGTTGAGCTGAATGAAGTACAAGCTGGAATCAAGACTGCCAGGAGAAATATCACTAACATCAGATATGCAGATTATACCACTCTTATGGCAGAAAGTGAAGAACTTAAAGATACTCTTGATGAAAGTGAAGAGAAGAGTGAAAAAGTTGGCTTAAAACTCAACATTTAGAAAACTAAGATCATGGAATCCAGTCCCATCTCTTCGTGGCAAATAGATAAGGAAACAGTGAGAGACGTTATTTCGGGGGGCTCCAAAATGACTGCAGATGGTGACTGCAGCCAGAAAATAAAAAGACTCTTGCTCCTTGGAAGGAAAACTACGATCAATCTAGATAGCATATTAAAAAGCAGAGACAATGCTTTGCCAACAAAGGCCCATCTAGTCAAAGCTATGGTTTTTCCAGTAGTCAAGTATGGATGCGAGGTTTGGGCCATAAAGAAAGCTGAATGCTGATGAATTGATGTTTTTGAACTCTGGTTTTGTAGAAGACTCTTGAGAGTCCCTTGGACTGCAAGGAGATCAAACCAGTCAATCCTAAAGGAAATCAGTCCTAAATATTCATTGAAAGGACTGATGTTGAAGCTGAAACGCCAATACTCTGGCTACCTTTTGCAAAGAACTGACTCATTTAAAAAGACCCTGATCCTGGGAAAGACTGAAGGCAGGAGGAGATGGGGATGACAGAGAATGAGATGGTTGGATGGCATCACTGACTCAATGGACATGAGCTTGAGTAAGCTCCAGGAGTTGGTGATGGACAGGGGAGTCTGGCATGCTGCAGTCCATGGGGTCACAAAGAGTTGTACACGACTGAGTAACTGAACTGAACTGATATATGTGTGTATATATATATACACACATATATATGCATTTCCTTAACACAAGTTTCACCTCTAATAGCCAAATGTAGCCATCTGTCTAATTAGTTTACTAATATCAATAAGAGGAACAGAAATAGAAAAAATTGTTAATATTTATCTGGTTTTGCTCAAAAAAATAGTACAGCAAAATATATGTTTGAAATCTTGGTATTGTTAAAACAGATGCTTGGCACACTTCACAATTTATATATGGATTCAATGGACATGAGTTTGAGAATACTCCAGGAGATAGGAAGGACAGGGAAGCCTAGCATGCTGCAGTCCGCGGGGTTGCAAAGAGACACAACTGAGCAACTGAACAGCAACAGAAAGAAAAATTAAGGAAAATATTTCCCACCCCTTGCAGTACCAAGGAATTTGGGGTAAGATAGAGGAAGAGGGTAAAATTTGGAAACTCCAGGGAAAGTACATAGTGAAGTAAGTGAGGTAGCTCAGTCGTATCCGATTCTTTGCGACCCCATAGACTGTAGCCCACCAGGCTCCTCTGTCCATGGAATTCTCCAGGCAAGAATACTGGAGTGGGTTGCCATTTCCTTCTCCAGGAAAGTACATAGGTGACCAAAAATACCCAGGCAGTTGCAAGGTGAGAGAGTAAACCTCTACAAGTTTGCACATTGACATTTCCAGTCCAGCCTTGGCATCAGAGCTAAAGTCATATTGCAAGGCAGGTAGACAGGTAAAACCGAAACAGTCCTTCTGTCTTTCCATGGCCTATGTGTAAGAGAGAAGTCTTTGCCTATATGGGGAAAGAAAGTTAAAAAAAAAAAAAATACAAAAAACTCCCTAGACCCAGAGAAAAGAAATCTCTCTCTTGTGGGGATGTCAAGCTCAAAGACTTTCAGCTGAGCCCTGATCTTCACCCGGAAGATCATGTTTATTCAAACGGCTAAACACAGTGAGCTGCAGTGCAACAGGAATCCATCAGAGAGGAGACCAACAAAGAGTATCCAAAGAGCAACAGGATGATTAGAGGGCTTCATCTCCTCTGCTGCCAAGTGGATGCCTTAAGCCATCTTTTCCTTATATACCCCAGCACTTCCTGGCAATGGAGCAAATCCGAAAAGACCAAGTGTTTTTCCTGAGGCATATAAGAAGAGTTTGGGTTATACAGAAAGTCACTGACATGGTTGATTACAGTGAGATCATAAAATGAAACTGAATTTCCTTCTGCTACCCAGTAGATTATAGTTCTTAGGAAAACCAGAATGACTGCAGACAATTTCAAAACTTATATATTTATTTTGTGTGAGAATTACTACAGTGTGAAGAAATTGGGAGCCCCAGTTTGTTCACTGATTGTCTTGCTGGCAAGTCTTGACTTTTATATGCTTCCACATCTGTCATAATATTACCCAGAGTAAACATTAATGCTTGAATAGCAGAAATACATATATCCTACCAATATCCTTGTGGAGCTTTAGTCTACCAATGGTCCCCAACAAGGGCTAGTACTAGCTTCCTATAAGGTACTGGAAATGTGAGAAAATGTTTTTGCTTTTCACAATGGCTAGGAAGTGCTACAACATTTAGTGAGTGCGAGCCAGGGTTGCTAAATGTCAAAAACTGAGAAGCAACATTCTGCACTTAAATAAAGCATTGTCTCACCCAATTGCCAATAGAGCTCCCACTGAGAAATGGAGGCCCTGTAGTAAGAGATGTAGGACAGAACAAGAGAGAGAAATAAATTACAGAAAACTCCTTTACTCAATAATGTACACTACTGCTAACTTTTGATCTGTAAGCAAATGGTTCTCTTAAACTCACTTAAAAACTCTAATGAGTGCTGTGGGGTGTGGTGGTCGTAGTGGCCACAGGGGAGAGAGGTAGAGGTGAGCAGATGATGGAGATGGTGCAGGAGACAGGTTAACTTCTTACCCTGTAAAATAAAACCTCTGGATAAAGATGGGAGCCTTCAGACTTTAGTGAAAACCAGACAGAGTCTTTATAATAGGCTCATATTTCTACATGGCAACAGAATGGTAAAAGTCATTAAGAGTATTTAAAGCTCACCCAGAAATTTCCATACTTTGAGCCAAAATGTATGTAGAAAGACTGTCGAGACCTTTTTATATTTCTTTTTTTAAACCACATGTTTAAAACACATGAAGTAACTCTTCAAAATCTGAGACTGACATTTGCTTCAGAAGCTTCAATGTGACTGACTTCGCTCCCTCAATTTCATATGTTCAACTACCAACAATATCAGGGGATGTGAAAAATGACTCAGTTTTATATAACACATTTTGGAGACATGGAATATTCTCTATTATGTCCAACAAATATACACATTTTACTCTCTAATAAATATGAACCCATAAGAAAATTAAAAAGGAGTTTAACCTTACTTTCTCTACCAGCCTTGCCAATCAATTTTAGTAAATTATAAATAGAACAAACACTATACTTATGGAGAAACTAAAAGAAATTTCCTCCTCTGAACTAAGATAAAACAGCCATATGCCTTTAGGTTCTTATTTTCCTTATGGTTTCTCTAATTAGTCTGTAAAATCCTTCACTGACCTTGAACTACATTTTCTGTTTTCTACAAGGTGTTTGGTTGCATATGAAAAACAATTGTATCCACTACAAATAAACACTAACTCATGTAATGAAAACTTTAAAGAAACAGAGATGAAAGGAAATAAAAAGGTACATAAAAAGACACTGAATATATTTTGATCCCTGTTTTACATTTCCTCCTTGTTTTCTGTGGAGTTTAGGCAGGATCTCAGAGAACATTAATAAGTACTTGCATTCTCCCTGCATAGAAAGGTAGGAAATAGAAGGCCAGACCAACTGGCTTGGAAGTCAGCTTAGTAACACATGTGGTTCTAATCAATTCAAATTTTGTCACACAACTTGCTTTTAAACTCATTTGAACTGAAAAGTAATCTCCAGAATTGTATTAACAAAACTGACTAAAAGAAGAAGCAACTTCTCAACGTGGAGGTATTTGCCTTGTTTTGGTCACTTAAAGGCCTTCCCTGGTAGCTCAGTCGATAAAGAGTATGCCTGAAATGTGGGAGAGGCGGGTTCCATCCCTGGGACGGGAAGATCCCCTGGAGAAGTAAATGGCAACTCACTCCAATATTGTTGCCTGGAGAATTCCATTGACAGAGGAGCTTGGTGGGCTACAATCCATGGGGTCACAAAGAGTCGGACATGAATGACTGAGTGACTAACACTTGGTCTCTTAATATTAAAACATCTACAAAAAGTCTCTCTCTCTTTCTCTCTCCCTCTTTCTCCCTCTCTCTTTCTCTCTCTCTCCCTCTTTCTCCCTCTCTATTTCTCTCTCTCTCACACACACACACACAACACAAAACCACTTTGTCCTTTTCACTTAGACGATATAAGATCCTTTGATTGTTCCATAGACAAATATTAAAAAAAAACAACTGTGGCCAGTCCTTTAGTGTTCACATTACATAACTACTCTAAAAACATAAAAGGCAGGCTTTCACCCAGAAAAGCAAAATCAATCAAATTTATTAACTTTTGTTTCTTAACATTTCATCTTTGAGAAAAGAACATGTTAAAATAAAACTTGTCTATCTCTTAACAAAGAGTGTTGATATATAAGAAATTTGATCAACAGTGTTTCCTGCTGGAAATTTAAGGCTTAGAAAATTCAAAAATGTTTATGAAGCCAAAACATGTATTAATATATTATCATTAGTCGTTATCAAATGAACTAAGAAGTGATTTAATGATTAGAGACTAATGAAATGTTATTTTTATTTCCGTGACTCTTTGTTTCCACAACTTAACCTGTGCATTAAACTAAAGAGGGAAATTTTTTACTTTTCTCCTAAATAACAGTTTACATTGAGCTATAGACAGGAAATGGGTGAATTCTTTTTAATCTAGGAACAATTCCATTTCCCATTATCTGCATAATTTAGATGGAGGAATTTATATACATCATACCACTAATATCCCAGTGCCTGGGATTCAGTCAAATACTCACACCTAGCTATAAGGAAAGCTAGAAAGAATAGTGTTGAGCAAAGCACCCATGTGGCCACGTAAAATTAGATGGTCAGTTACTGAAAGGAAGAAAGCAAGTTTGGATAGTACAGCCAGACATCCTGGAAAGCAGGGAGTAATAACAACCTCTGACAGGACAAGGATTGCTTCTGTGATTGCCTCCAGAAATTTGGAGTCTAGGGTAAGAGAGACTTGCTTTTTATTACATCCATTCATATTTTCATATTGCATCTATATTATTTACTATAGTTTCAGTTTGATTCCATGTGCACTTTTCTTTCCTTATTTCACTTAAAAAAATTTGGTCTTAAAAATAATTTAAAAGAGATTGTAAAGAGTTAAAGTAAATAGAAAAATATAATGGGTTTTTCCAAAGAGTTCTACATTCTTAATACTAGTTGAACCATGATCTTTGATGCTAAAATATACAAACGTACAGGTATGTATGTGCTTTAAGACTATTCATGCATTTTTAAGCTTTTTTAGTAAAACAGTTTAAAGCACAGTCTGGAGCCAAGCTGCCAGGTTCAAAAACCTGGTGGTATGGCTATACCACCCATTAGCTCTGTGACCTAAAGCAAGTTACTTAAACATTTAGTCAGTCTAACTTCCTCATCTGTGAAAAGGGTTAATAATATTCATCATCATTATTATTAATTATCATTTATTGAGATATTGCAGCAAGCACAGATATTTGTCTGCCCAATTACTGCTTTCTCCTTCCTTATTTACTCATAACCTCAATTTTATCCTATGTGTCTAAGTTATGCAATTGAAAATATTAATCTTTTTGCTACTCTTAGTTTTAAGCTGTTCTGGCCAATAACACAAAGGTAGAAGTCACTAGATAGGCCAGTTGTTACATTATTGTTATTTATCTTGAAGCTAAAATATAATATTTCTTAAAATTGTATAAGTATTGGAAACCACCTACCATAGTGCTAGAATAAGTTCTCTGGCTCCTCTATATTTGCTGTACTGATTTTAAATTCAGATTGTGGCTTGTAAACATAAGACACTTTTCCTAAGATCTGGTGATTATGTCTATATTCAGTTCAGTTCAGTTCAGTCACTCAGTTGTGTCTGACTCTTTGCGACCCTATGGCCTGCAGCACACCAGGCATCCCTGTCCATCACCAACTTCTGGAGCTTACTCAAACTCGTGTCCATTAAGTCAGTGATGCCATCCAACCATCTCATTCTATGTTGTCCCCATCTCCTCCTGCCTTCAATCTTTCCCAGCATCAGGGTCTTTTCTAGTGAGTCTGTTCTTTGCATAGGTGGCCAAAGTACTAGAGTTTCCGCTTCAGCATCAGTCCTTCCAATGAATATTCAAGACTGATTTCCTTTAGGATGGACTGGCTTGATCCCCTTGCAGTCCAAGGGACTCCCAAGAATCTTCCCCAACACCACAGTTCAAAAACATCAATACTTCAGCACTCAACTTTCTTTATAGTCTAATTCTCACATCCATACTTGACTACTGGAAAAACCAAAGCCTTGACTAGATGGACCTTTGTTGGCAAAGTAATGTCTCTGCTTTTTAATACACTGTCTAGTTTGGTCATAGCTTTTCTCCCAAGGAACAAGAGTCTTTTAATTTCATACTTGCAATTACCATCTGCAGCCATTTCGGTGCCCAAAAAATAGTTTCTCACTGTTTCCCCATCTGTTTGCCATGAAGTGATGGGACCAGATGCCATGATCTTCGTTTTCTGAATGTTGAGCTTTAAGCCAACTTTTTCACTCTCCTCTTTCACTTTTTATCAAGAGGCTCTTTATTCTTCCCTTTTGGCCATAAGGGTGGTGTCATCTGCATATCTGAGGTTATTGATATTTCTCCTGGCAATATTGATTCCAGCTTGTGCTTCATCCAGCCAGGCATTTCACATGATGTTTTCTGCATATAGGTTAAAAAAGCAGGGTGACAATATACAGCCTTGACATACTCCTTTTCCTATTTGGAACCAGTCTGTTGTTCCATGTCCACTTCTAACTGTTGCTTCTTGACCTGCATACATATTTCTCAGGAGGCAGGTCAGGTGGTCTGGTAGTCCCATCTCTTTCAGAATTTTCCATAGTTTGTTGTGATCCATACACTCAAAGGCTTCAGTGTACTCAATAAAGCAGAAGTAGATGTTTTTCTGGAATGCTCTTCGTTTTTTGATGATCCAATGGATGTTGGCAATTTGATTTCTTGTTCCTCTGCATTTTCTATATCCAGGTCGAATATCTGGAAGTTCACAGTTCACATACTGTTGAAGCCTGGTTTGGAGAATTTTGAGCATTACTTTGCTTGCGTGTGAGATGAGTGCAATTGTGCAGAAGTATGACTACTTTGGCAATGCCTTTCTTTGGGATTGGAATGAAAACTGACCTTTTCCAGTCCTGTGGCCACTGCTGAGTTTTCTAAATTTGCTGGCATACTGAGTGCCACACTTTCACAGCATAATCTTTTAGGATCTGAAATAGCTCAACTGGAATTCCATCACCTCTACTAGCTTCGTTTGTAGTGATGTTTCCTAGGCCCACTTGACTTCACATTCCAGGATGTCTGGCTCTAGGTGAGTGATCACACGATTGTGGTTATCTGGTTCATGAAGATCTTTTTTGTATATTTCTTATGTGTATTCTTGCCACTTCTTCTTGATATCTTCTGCTTCTGTTAGGTCCATAACATTTCTGTCCTTTATTGTGCCCATCTCTGCATGAAATGTTCCTTTGGTATCTCTCATCTTCTTGACGAGATCTCTAGTCTTCCCCATTCTATTGTTTCCCTCTATTTCTTTGCATTGATCACTGAGGAAGGCTTTCTTATCTCTCTTTGTTATTTGCTTTTCACTTCTCTTCTTTTCACAGCTGTTTGTAAGGCCTCCTTAGACAACCATTTTGCCTGTTTGCATTTCTTTTTCTTGGGGATGGTTTTGATCACTGCCTCCTGTACAATGCCATGAACCTCCGCCCTTAGTTCTTCAGTCATTCTATCAGATCTAATCCCTTGAATCTATTTTTCACTTCCACTGAATAATTGTAAGGGATTTGATTTAGGTCACACTTAGATGGTCTGCGCAGAGCACAGGTGGCTGCAATGGCATGCAGAGAGGGGCGAGAGGAGCTACCCCACCTCCGAGGTCAGGGGCAGAAGTCGGGAGGACCCCACGTCCAACGGGTGGCAGCCGAGAGGAACTACCCCATGTCCAAGGTCAGGGGCAGCAGCCGAAAGGAGTTATCCTGTGTCCAAAGTCAGGGGCGGCAGCCAAGAGGAACTACCCTGCATCCGAGATCGAGGTCGGGGCGTCGGCCAAGAGTGCCAGACTGCAACAGCGCAGGAGCAGCCGAGAGGACCTACCCCCGCCCGAGGCCAGGGGCGGCGGGCGGGAGGAGCAACCCCACGTCCAAGGAGCGGTGGCTGCAACGGCGCCGGAGTGCCTAGATGAGCAATTCCATGTTCAAGTTCAGGAGGGGCATCAGTGAGGAGAAACCCCTCGTCCAAGGTAAGAGAAACCCAGGTTAAGATGGTAGGTGTTGCGAGAGGGCACACACACTGAAACCATAATCACAGAAAACTAGTCAATCTAATCACACTAGGACCACAGCCTTGTCTAACTCAATGAAACTAAGCCATGCCCTGTGGGGCCACCCAAGATGGGCAGGCATGGTGGAGAGGTCCGACACAATGTGGTCCACTGGAGAAGGGAATGGCAAACCACTTCAGTATTCTTGCCTTGAGAACACCATGAACAGTATGAAAAGGTAAAATGATAGGATACTGGAGAGGAACTCCCCAGGTCAGTAGGTGCCCAATATACTACTGGAGATCAGTGAAGAAATAACTCCAGAAAGAATGAAGGGATGGAGCCAAAGCAAAACCAATAGCCAGTTGTGAATGTGACTGGTGATAGAAGTAAGGTCCGATGCTGTAAAGAACAATATTGCATAGGAACCTGGAATGTCAGGTCCATGAATTAAGGCAAATTAGAAGTGGTCAAACAGGAGATGGCAAGAGTGAATGTCAACATTCTAGAAATCAGTGAACTAAAATGGACTGGAATGGGTGAATTTAAATCAGATGACCATTATATCTACTACTGCAGACAGGAATCCCTTAGAAGAAATGGAGTAGCCATCATGGTCAACAAAAGAGTCCAAAATGCAGTACTTGCATGCAATCTCAAAAACGACAAAATGATCTCTGTTTGTTTCCAAGGCAAACCATTCAATATCACAGTAATCCAAGTCTATGCCCCAACCAGTAACACTGAAGAAGCTGAAGTTGAACGGTTCTATGAAGACCTATAAGACCTTTTAGAACTAACACCCAAAAAAAAGATGTCCTTTTCGTTATAGGGGACTGGAATGCAAAAGGAGGAAGTCAAGAAACACCTGGAGTCACAGGCAAATTTGGACTTGGAATGCGGAATGAAGCAGGACAAAGACTAATAGAGTTTTGCCAAGAAAATGCACTGGTCATAGCAAACACCCTCTTCCAGCAACACAAAGAAGACTCTACACATGGACATCACCAGATGGTCAACACTGATATCAAATTGATTATATTCTTTGCAGCCAAAGATGGAGAAGCTCTATAGAGTCAACAAAAACAAGACCAGGAGCTGACTATGGCTAAGATCATGAACTCCTTATTGCCAAATTCAGACTTAAATTGAAGAAAGTAGGGAAATCCACTAGACCATTCAGGTATGACCTAAATCAAATCCCTTATGATTATACAGTGGAAGTGAGAAATAGATTTAAGAGACTAGATCTGATAGAGTGCCTGATGAACTATGGACGGACGTTGATGACATTGTACAGGAGACAGGGATCAAGACCATCCCCATGGAAAAGAAATGCAAAAAAGCAAAATGGCTGTCTGAGGAGGCCTTACAAATAGCTGGGAAAAGAAGAGAAGTGAAAAGCAATGGAGAAAAGGAAAGATATAAGCATCTGAATGCAGAGTTCCAAAGAAAAGCAAGAAGAGATAAGAAAGCCTTCCTCAGCAATCAATGTAAAGAAATAGAGGAAAACAACAGAATGAGAAAGGCTAGAGATCTCTTCAAGAAAATTAGAGATACCAAGGGAACATTTCATGCAAATATGGGCTCGATGAAGGACAGAAATGGTCTGGACCTAAGAGAAGCAGAAGATATTAAGAAGAGGTGGCAAGAATACACAGAAAAACTATACAAAAAAATGTTCACGACCAAGATAATCACAATGGTGTGATCACTCACCTAGAGCCAGACATCCTGGAATGTGAAGTCAAGTGGGCCTTAGAAAGCATCACTACAAACAAAGCTAGGGGCGGTGATAGAATTCCAGTGAGCTATTTCAAATCCTGAAAGTTGATGCTGTGAAAGTTTTGCATTCAATATGCCAGCAAGTTTGGAAAACTCAGCAGTGGCCACAGGAGTGGAAAAGGTCAGTTTTCATTCCAATCCCAAGGAAAGGCAATGCCAAAGAACGCTCAAACTATTGCACAATTGCACTTATCTCATACGCTAGTAAAGTAATGCTCAAAATTCTCCAAGCCAGGCTTCAGCAATACATGAACCGTGAACTTCCAGATGTTCAAGCTGGTTTTAGAAAAGGCAGAGGAACCAGACATCAAATTGCCAACATCTTCTGGATCATCAAAAAAGCAAGAGAGTTCCAGGAAAACATCTGTTTCTGCTTTATTGACTATGCCAAAGCCTTAGACTGTGTGGCCCACTATAAACTGTGGAAAATTCTGCAAGAGATGGGAGTACCAGACCACCTGACCTGCCTCTTGAGAAATCTGTATGCAGATCAGGATGCAACAGTTAGAACTGGACATGGAACAACAGACTGGTTCCAAATAGGAAAAGGAGTATGTCAAGGCTGTATATTGTCACCCTGCTTATTTAACTTATATGCAGAGTAAATCATGAGAAACGCTTGGCTGGAAGAAGCACAAGCTGGAGTCAAGATTTCTGGGAGAAATATCAATAACCTCAGATATGCAGATGACACCACCCTTATGGCAGAAAGTGAAGAGGAACTAAAAAGCCTCTTGATGAAAGTGAAAGTGGAGAGTGAAAAAGTTGGCTTAAAGCTCAACATTCAGAAAACGAAGATCATGGCATCTGGTCCCATCACTTCATGGGAAATAGATGGGGAAACAGTGGAAACTGTGTCAGACTTCATTTTTGGGGGGTCCAAAATCACTGCAGATGGTGATTGCAGCCATGAAATTCAAAGACACCTACTCCTTGGAAGGAAAGTTATGACCAACCTAGATAGCCTATTGAAAAGCAGAGACATTACTTTGCCAACAAAGTTCCGTCTAGTCAAGGCTATGGTTTTTCCAGTGGTCATGTATGGATGTGAGAGTTGGACTGTGAAGAAGGCTGAGTGCCGAAGAATTGATGCTTTTGAACTGTGGTGTTGGAGAAGACTCTTGAGAGTCCCTTGGACTGCAAGGAGATCCAACCAGTCCATTCTGAAGGAGATCAGCCCTGGGATTTTTTTGGAGGGAATGATGCTAAAGCTGAAACTCCAGTATTTTTGCCACCTCATGCAAAGAGTTGACTCGTTGGAAAAGACTGTGATGCTGGGAGGGATTGGGGGCAGGAGGAGAATGGGATGACAGAGGATGAGATGGCTAGATGGCATCACCGACTCGATGGACCTGAGTCTGAGTGAACTCCGTAAGTTGGTGATGGACAGGGAGGCCTGGCATGCTGAGATTCATGGGGTCGCAAAGAGTCGGACACGACTGAGCGACTGAACTGAACTGGATGGTCTGGTGGTTGTCCCTACTTTCTTCAATGTAAATATGACATTGGCAATAAGGAGTTCATGATCTGAGCCTCAGTCAGCTCCCGGTCTCGTTTTTGCTGACTGTAGCACTTCTCCATCTCTGGCTGCAAAGAATATAATCAATCTGATTTTGTTATTGATCATCTGGTGGTGTCCATGTATAGAGTCTTCTCTTGTGTTGTTGGAAGAGGGCGTTTGCTATGACCAGTGTGTTCTCTTGGCAAAACTCTGTTAGCCTTTGACCTGCTTTGTTTTGTACTCCAAGGCCAAATTTGCCTGTTACTCCAGGTATCTCTTGATTTCCTAGTTTTGCATTCCAGTCCCCTATAATGAAAAGGACATCTTCTTCGTGTATTAGCTCTAGAAGATTTTGTATGTCTTCATAGAACCGTTCAACTTCATCTTCTTCAGCATTATTGTTTGGGGCATAGACTTGGATTACTCTAATATTGAATGGTTTGCCTTGGAAACGAACAGAGATCATTCTGTCATTTTTGAGTTTACACCCAAGAACTGCATTTCAGACTCTTTTTTTGACTACGAGGGCTTAGTTCAGTTCAGTTCAGTCACTCAGTCATGTACAACTCTTTGCAACCCCATGGACTGCAGCATGCCAGGCCTCCCTGTCCAACACTAGCTCCCAGAGTTTACTCAAACTCATGGCCATTTAGTCAGTGATGGCATCCATCACATTTCTGTCATCCCATTCTCTTCCTGCATTCAGTCTTTCCCAGCATCAGAGTTTTTCAAATGCATCAGTTCTTTGCACCAGGTGGCCAAAGTCCTGGAGTTTCAGCTTCAAATCAGTCTTTCCAATAAATATTCAGGACTGATTTCCTTTAGAATGGACTGGTTTGATCCCCTTGCAGTCCCAGGGACTCTCAAGAATCTTCCCCAACACCACAGTTCAAAAACATCAATTCCTCAGCAGTCAGTTTTCTTTATAGTCCAACTCTCACATCCATACATGACTACTGCAAAAGCCATAGCCTGGACTAGATGGACCTTTGTTCGCAAAATAGTGTCTCTGCTTTTTAATATGCTGTCTATGTTGGTCATAGCTTTTCTTCCAAGGAGTAAGTGTCTTTTAATTTCATGGTTGCAGTCACCATCTACAGTGATTTGGAGCCCAAGAAACTTAAGTCTGCCACTGTTTCCACTGTTTCCCCATCTATTTGCCATGAAGTGTTGGGGCAGGATGCCAATATCTTCGTTTTCTGAATGTTGAGCTTTAAGCCAACTTTTTCACTCTCCACTTTCACTTTCATCAAGAGGCTCTTTAGTTCTCCTTTGCTTTCTGCTGTAAGGGCTACTATGACTATGAGGGTTACTGCATTTCTTATAAGGGATTCTTGCCCATGATAATAGACATAATGGTCATCTGAGTTAAATTTGCTCATTCCAGTCCCTTTTAGTTCACTGATTTCTAGTATGCCAATATTCACTCTTGCCATCTCCTGTTTGACCACTTCCAATTTACCTTGATTCATGGACCTAACATTCCAGGTTCTTATGTAATATTGTTCATTACTGCTTTGGACTTTACTTCCATTGCCAGTCATATCCACAACTGAGTGTTCTTTTTGCTTTGACTCCATCTCTTCATTCTTTCTGGAGTTATTTTTCCACTCCTCTCCTGTAGTATATTGGGCACCTACCAACCTGGGGAGTTCATCTTTCAGTGTCATATCTTTCTGCCTTTTCATATGTTCATGGGGTTCTCAACACAAGAATACTGAAGTGGTTTGCTATTCCCTCCTCCAGTGGACCACATGCTGTCAGAACTCTTCATCATGACTTATCTGTATTGTAGTCCTACATGGCATGACTCATAGTTTCATTGAGTTAGACATGGCTGTGGTCCATGTGATCACTTTGATTAGTTTTCTGTGATTGTGGTTTTTATTCTGTCTGCCCTCTGATGGATAAGTTCAGTTCAGTTCAGTTGCTCAGTCATGTCCAACTCTTTGCGACTCCATGGAATGCAGCATGCCAGGCTTCCCTATCCATCACCAACACCCAGAGCTTACTCAAACTCATGTCCATCAAATCGGTGATGCCATCCTACTATTTCATCCTCTGTCATCACATTCTCATCCTGCCTTCAATCTTTCCCAGCATCAGGGTCTTTTCCAATGAGTTAGGTCTAAGGAAAAGAGGCTTATGGAAGTTTCCTGATGGGAGAGACTGACTGTGGGGGAAACTGGATCTTGTTCTGATGGGTGGGGCATTCTCAGTAAATCTTTAATCCAATTTTCTATTAATGGCAGCGGCTGTTCCCTCCCTGTTCCTGATCTGAGACCAAACTATGCTGGAGGTAATGAAGATAATGGCAACTTCCTTCAGAAGGTCCCATCCATGCACTGCTGCACTCAGTGCCCCCGACCCTGCAGCAGGCCACTGCTAACCCAGGCCTCTGCCAGAGACTCCTGGACACTCACAGGCAAGTCTGGGTCAGTCTCTTGTGGGGTCACTGCTCCTTTCCCCTGGGTCCTGCTGTGCACAACGTTTTGTTTGTGCCCTCTAAGAGTCTGTTTCCCCAGTCCTGTGTAAGTTCTGGTGGCTCTGTGGTGGGGTTAATGGCGATCTTCTCTAAGTAGGCCACACCCAGTTCTGCTGCACCCAGAGCCCCTGTCCCTGTGGCAGGCCACTGCTGACCTGTTCCTCCGCAGGAGACATTCAAAGGCCGGTCTGGCTCAGTCTCTGTGGGGTCTGCTGGTGCACACAAGGTTTTGTTTGAGCTCTCCAAGTGTCTCTGGTGGGTATTGGGTTTGATTTTAAACATGATTTTACCCCTCCTACCATCATCCTGGGCTTCTCTTTTGTCCTTGGACGTGGGTTATCTTTTTTTGGTGGGATCTAACATTCACCTGTGGATGGTTGTTCAGCAGCAAGTTGTAATTTTGGAGTTCTTGCAGGAGAAGATGAGTGCACATCCTTCTACTCTGTCATCTTGTGTCTATATTACTTCTAAAATAATCAAGTGTTCTTTTTTAATATGTCAATACTATATATATGATTCAGGTTTTCATTTACCCTAAAAGTTTATTGTTTACTCTTTGAAAGCAAAACATCCTTGGTTTCCAAAAGCAACAATATCACTAATAAATTATAGGACTAGCATCATGTTTATTTATTATCATGTTTATTATCATATTTCTTCAGGTAAATATAAAACTTGTTTTTAATATTGTTTTTATATCCTCTTTCCCTAGTATATCAGTCTTATTTTTCCCAGACTGAATAAATTCAGCTTTTCCTAAAATGTAATTTTACTTCAAATATAAAGGATATTATAATTTAGAAACTCAAAAGAAAGAAAAGAAGAGACAAAGTCTCTCTAAAAAGGGATAATCCTTAGTAAATTTGGATTTGATGAAAGATGTTTTGTTTTAAACTCTCATGTTTATTCTTTGTTCTAGAAACTAGGGATAAAGTAACAAGCAAAATATATGTAGGTTTTCCCCACTACCTGAAAGTAAAGAAATATTTTATAAGCTAAAATGGTATAAATTGAGGAGGCAGTTACTATAGGGCCTATCTTGCTAATAAGTGCACAAAACAACTGAAGATAAAGCACAGACTTGGTTCAAAGTTTCTGTGACTTGAAGCTGGGTGTAGTTCCCTGGGAAGAAGCTTGGCAGTGCCACTCTCACTGCTCAGGGTGAGCACTGCCTCTATAACAGTTAGGCTTCCTGCTAAACAAATGCTAAACAGTTTTTCAATTTTCCCCCTTTTTCCTAAAAGTGAAAATCCTCTAATTTCTTTCCATTATCAAAACAAGTACTAATACAGGTCTTTTGTAAAAAGCAAAGTAGTATAAAGTGAACTTCTGAAAAGTCAAGCCACCTATAGTTCCTACCCTCATAAAGTTTATATTTTAGTGTAAGATAAAGCATTAAACATTTAATTATATGATAGTTTAATTACCATTGTAGTACAAACTAAACAGAGAAAGCATATGATATCAAAGGAGACCAATGAAAGCAGCCAGAACCTAGGAACCAGAGAAAGATTTGATAGGTAAATGATATTTAAATTGAGATCTTAAGGATCAACTAAAGGACAAAGGAGGGAGAGGGAGGAGTGGGGCAGATGTTCCAGAACAGGTCGTATGCTTGAGAGCAATGACACTTGGTAGAGCACGGTGCTACTAGGAACTGAGCAGTCAGATTTCAGCAGCAAAGAAGCAAGTTGTGTGGGATAATTCTTATCTGGAATTTATTTTAGAGTTTATACTAATGAGCACTTCACCTATTCTAACAGCTAACATTATATGTCAATTTGGGCTGGACTAACAGATGCCCAGATAGCTGGTAAAACATTATTTCTGGGTATGTCTATGAGGATGTCTCTAAAAGAGATTAGCATTGAATCAGCACATTGAGTCAAAATCTGAGCCAACACAGATACTCATCATTCAATTCAATAAGAGTTTAAACAGGCTTCCCTGGTGGCTGAGAGGTTAAAGCATCTGCCTGCAATGAGGGTTCGATCCCTGGATTAGGAAGATCTCCTGGAGAAGGAAATGGCAACCCACTCCAGTATTCTTGTCTGGAGAATCCCATAGATGGAGGAGCCTGGTAGGCTACAGTCCACAGGGTCACAAAGAGTCGGACATGACTGAGCAACTTCATTTAAACAGAACAAAAGGTTGAGGTTAACACTGGACATGGAACAGTGGACTGGTTCCAAATCAGGAAAGGAGTACATCAAGGCTGTATATTGTCACCCTGCTTATTTAACACATATGCAAAGTACATCATGTGAAATGTCAGGCTGGATGAAGCACAAGCTGGAATGAAGATTTCCAGGAGAAATATCAATAACCTCAGATATGCAGATGACACCACCCTTATGGCAGAAAGCAAAGAGTTACTTAAGAGACTCCTGATGAAGGTGAAAGAGGAGAGTGAAAAAGTTGGCTTAAAGCTCAACATTTAAAAAACGAAGATCATGGCATCTGATCCCATCACTTCATAGCAAATATATGGGGAATCAATGGAAACAGTGACAGACTTTATTTTCTTGGGCTCCAAAATGACTGCAGATGGTGACTGCAGCCGTGAAATTAAAATACACTTGTTGCTTGGGAGAAAAGCTATGACAAACCTAGACAGCATATTAAAAAGCTGAGACATTACTTTGCCAACAAAGGTCCATCTAGTCAAAGCTATAATTTTTCCAGTAGTCATGTATGGATGGGAGAGTTAGACCATAAAGAAAGCTGAGTGCCAAAGAATTGATGCTTTTGAACTGTGTTGTTGGAGAAGACTCTTGAGAGTCCCTGGGACTGCAAGAAGATCCAACCAGTCAATCCTAAAGGAAATCAATCCTGAATATTCATTGAAAGGACTGATGCTGAAGCTGAAGTTCCAATACTTTGTCTATATGATGTGGAGAACTGACTCATTAGAAAAGAGCCTGGTGCTGGGCAAGATTGAAGGCAGGAGGAAAAGAGGACAACAGAGGATGAGATGGTTGGATGTCATCACTGACTTGATGGACATGAGTTTGAGCTAGCTCCGGGAGATGGTGAAGGACAGGGAAGCCTGGCATGCTGCAGTCCATGGGGTCACAAAGAGTTGGATGTGACTGAGCAACTAAGCATAGCACATGCCAATTGGTGTTTATGGTTTAGAGCCCCAGGCTCAAACTCATTATCATGTCTTTTTGATTTTTAAAATAAAGTTATTTATTTAAATTGGAGGTTAATTACTTTACAATATTGTATTGGTTTTCCCATACATCAACACGAATCTGCCACAGGTATACACGTGTTCCCCATCCTGAACCCCCTTCCCTCCTCCCTCCCTATACCATCTCTCTGGGTCATCCCAGTGCACCAGCCCCAAGCATCCAGTATCATGCATCAAACCTGGACTGGTGATTCGTTTCGTATATGATATTATACATGTTTCAATGCCATTCTCCCAAATCATCCCACCCTCTCACTCTCCCACAGAGTACAAAAGACTGTTCTATACATCTGTCTCTCTTTTGCTGTCTCACATACAGGGTTATCGTTACCATCTTTCTAAATTCCATATACATGTGTTAATATACCATATTGGTGTTTTTCTTTCTGGCTTACTTCACTCTGTATAATCGGCTCCGGTTTCATCCACCTCATTAGAACTGATTCAAATGTATTCTCTTTAATGGCTGAGTAATACTCCATTGTGTATATGTACCACAGCTTTCTTAACCATTCATCTGCTGATGAACATCTAGGTTGCTTCCATGTCCTGGCTATTATAAACAGTGTTGCGATGAACATTGGGGTACATGTGTCTCTTTCAATCCTGGTTTCCTCGGTGTGTCTGTGTGTATGCCCAGCAGTGGGATTGCTGGGTCATATGGCAGTTCTATTTTCAGTTTTTTAAGGAATCTCCACCCTGTTCTCCATAGTGGCTGTACTAGTTTGCATTCCCACCAACAGTGTAAGAGGGTTCCCTTTTCTCCACACCCTCTCCAGCATTTATTACTTGTAGACTTTTGGATCGCAGCCATTCTGACTGGCGTGAAATGGTACCTCATTGTGGTTTTGATTTGCATTTCTCTGATAATCAGTGATGTTGAGCATCTTTTCATGTGTTTGTTAGTCATCTGTATGTCTTCTTTGGAGAAATGTCTGTTTAGTTTTTTGGCCCATTTTCTGAGTGGGTTGTTTATTTTTCTAGAATTGAGCTGCAGGAGTTGCCTGTATATTTTTGAGATTAGTTCTTTGTCAGCTGCTTCATTTGCTATTATTTTCTCCCATTCTGAAGGCTGTCTTTTCACCTTGCTTTTAGTTTCCTTTGATGTGCAGAAGCTTTTAAGTTTAATTAGGTCCCATTTGTTTATTTTTGCTTTTATTTGCAATATTCTGGGAGGTGGGTCATAGAGGATCCTGCTGTGATGTATGTTGAAGAGTGTTTTGCCTACATTCTCCTCTAGGAGTTTTATAGTTTCTGGTCTTACATTTAGATCTTTAATCGATTTTGAGTTTATTTCTGTGTATGGTATTAGAAAGTATTCTAGTTTCATTATTTTACAAGTGGTTGACCAGTTTTCCCAGCACCACTTGTTAAAGAGATTGTCTTTAATCCATCAAATATTCTTGCCTTCTTTGTCAAAGATAGTTCAGTTCAGTTCATTCTCTCAGTCATGTCCGACTCTTTGCGATCCCATGAATCACAGCATGCCAGGCCTCCCTATCCATCACCAAATCCCGGAGTTCACTCAGACTCATGTCCATCGAGTCAGTGATGCCATCCAGCCATCTCATCCTCTGTCGTCCCCTTCTCCTCCTGCCCCCAATCCCTCCCAGCATCAGAGTCTTTTCCAATGAGTCAACTCTTCTCATGAGGTGGCCAAAGTACTGGAGTTTCAGCTTTAGCACCATTCCTTCCAAAGAAATCCCAGGGCTGATCTCCTTCAGAATGGACTGGTTGGATCTCCTTGCAATCCAAGGGACTCTCAAGAGTCTTCTCCAACCCCACAGTTCAAAAGCATCAATTCTTTGGCACTCAGCTTTCTTCACAGTCCAACTCCACATCCATACATGACTACTGGAAAAACCATAGCCTTGACTTAGTCGGCAAAGTAATGTCTCTGCTTTTGAATATGCTATCTAGGTTGGTCATAACTTTTCTTCCAAGGAGTAAGCATCTTTTAATTTCATGGCTACAGTCACCATCTGCAGTGATTTTGGAGCCCCCCAAAATAAAGTCTGACACTGTTTCCACTGTTTCCCCATCTATTTCCCATGGAGTGATGGGACTGGGTGCCATGATCTTCGTTTTCTGAATGTTGAGCTTTAAGCCAACTTTTTCACTCTCCTCTTTCACTTTCATCAAGAGGCTTTTTAGTTCCTCTTCACTTTCTGCCATAAGGGTGGTGTCATCTGCATATCTGAGGTTATTGATATTTCTCCTGGCAATCTTGATTCCATCAATATCACAGTAATCCAAGTCTATGCCCCAACCAGGAACACTGAAGAAGCTGAAGTTGAACGGTTCTATGAAGACCTACAAGACCTTTCAGAACTAACACCCAAAAAAGATGTCCTTTTCATTATAGGGGACTGGAATGAAAAAGGAGGAAGTCAAGAAACACCTGGAGTCACAGGCAAATTTGGACTTGGAATACGGAATGAAGCAGGGCAAAGACTAATAGAGTTTTGCTAAGAAAATGCACTGGTCATAGCAAACACCCTCTTCCAACAACACAAGAGAAGACTCTACACATGGACATCACCAGATGGTCAACACTGAAATCAGATTGATTATATTCTTTGCAGCCAAAAATGCAGAAGCTCTATACAGTCAACACAAACAAGACCAGGAGCTGACTGTGGCTCAGATCATGAATTCCTTATTACCAAATTCAGACTCAAATTGAAGAAAGTAGGGAAAACCGCTAGACCATTCAGGTATGACCTCAATCAAATCCCTTATGATTATACAGTGGAAGTGAGAAATAGATTTAAGGGCCAAATCTGATAGATAGAGTGCCTGATGAACTTTGGAATGAGGTTTGTGACATTGTACAGGAGAAAGGGATCAAGACCATCCCCATGGAAAAGAAATGCAAAAAAAGCAAAATGGCTGTCTGGGGAGGCCTTACAAATAGCTGTGAAAAGAAGAGAGGCGAAAAGCAAAGGAAAAAAGGAAAGATATAAGCATCTGAATGCAGAGTTCCAAAGAACAGCAAGAAGAGATACGAAAGCCTTCCTCAGTGATCAATGCAAAGAAATAGAGGAAAACAACAGAATGGGAAAGACGAGATCTCTTCAAGCAAATTAGAGATACCAAGGGAACATTTCATGCAAAGATGGACTCGATAAAGGACAGAAATGGTCTGGACCTAAGAGAAGCAGAAGATATTAAGAAGAGGTGGCAAGAATAACCAGAAGAACTGTATAAAAAAAAAATCCTCATGACCCAGATAATCACAATGGTGTGATCACTCACCTCGAGCCAGACATCCTGGAATGTGAAGTCAAGTGGGCCTTTGAAAGTATCACTATGATCAAAGCTAGTGGAGGTGATGGAATTCCTATTGAGCTATTTCAAATCCTGAAAGATGATGCTGTGAAAGTGCTGCACTCAATATGCCAGCAAATTGGGAAAACTCAGCAGTCGCCACAGGACTGGAAAACGTCAGTTTTCATTCCAATTCCAAAGAAAGGCAATGCCAAAGAATGCTCAAACTACTATACAATTGCACTCATCTCACATGCTAGTAAAGTAATGCTCAAAATTCTCCAAGCCAGGCTTCAGCAATACGTGAACCATGAACTCCCTGTTGTTCAAACTGGTTCTAGAAAAGGCAGAGGAACCAGAGATCAAATTGCCAACATCTGCTGGATCATGGAAAAAGCAAGAGAGTTCCAGGAAAACATCTATTTCTGCTTTATTGACTATGCCAAAGCCTTAGACTATGTGGACCACTATAAACTGTGGAAAATTCTGAAAGAGATGGGAATACCAGACCACCTGACCTGCCTCTTGAGAAATCTGTATGCAGGTCAGGAAGCAACAGTTAGAACTGGACATGGAACAACAGACTGGTTTCAAATAGGAAAACGAGTACATCAAGACTGTATATTGTCAAAGATAAGGTGTCCATAAGAGTGTGCATTTATCTCTGGCTTTTCTATTTTTTTCCATTGATCTATATTTCTGTCTTTGTGCCAGTACCATACTGTCTTGATGACTGTGGCTTTGTAGTAGAGACTGAAGTCAGGCAGGTTCATTCCTCCAGTTCCATTCTTCTTTCTCAAGATTGCTTTGGCTATTCGAGGTTTTTTGTGTTTCCATACAAATTGTGAAATTATTTGTTCTAGCTCTGTGAAAAATACTGTTAATAGCTTGATAGGGATTGCATTGAATCTATAGATTGCTTTGGGGTAGTATACTTATTTTCACTAAATTGATTCTTCTGATCCATGAACATGGTATATTTCTCCATCTATTAGTGTCCTCTATGATTTCTTTCACCAGTGTTCATTATGTCTTAAGAACTTCTATCCATCCAGACTCTCAAGCCTTTGGTCTGAACCATACCACAGGTTTTTCTGGCTTTCCAGGTCACAGAAGAAGATCCTGGGACTTATTGGTCCCCATAATCACATGAGAGCCAATTACTATAATAAAACACCTCGTATCCACATCTATGTTTAACCTATTGGTTCTGTTTTACACCTATATTATAGACTATCACTTATCATGACTGTCATATCAGTCAAAATAGGATAGTTTATGTTGAATCAAAAACAAACTCCCAAATCTCCGTGGATGAAAGCTATAGATTTTCATTTCTTATCAACAATAAATCTACCAAAATTAAACTGGAGTCCTTGCTCACTTTGTGATCTAGACTGATAAAGCTCTAACTGTAGGGTTTTGTGGCAGACAGCAAAGAAAGGTCTGAAGGGAATCAAACTGATGGTAAAATGCTTGATTGCAAAATAGCAAAATCACTACACATTAATCAGCCAGGACTAGACACATGTGTGTGTGCTCAGTTATGTCTGACTGTGTGATTCAAAGGACTGTAGCCTGCCAGGCTCCTCTGTCCATGAAATTTTCCAGGCAAGAATACTGAATTGGGTTGCCATTTCCTAATCCAGGGGATCTTTTTGATCTGGGGATCAAACCCATGTCTCTTGAGTCTCCTCTGTTAGTAGGTTGATTCTTTACAACCATACCACCTGGGAAATCCTACTGGATACGTAGTCCTACCCAATAATAGGATGCAAAGAAGGTCAATCCTGCCGTGAAATCTGCTTAACAAACTGGGTTAACAGTTGGTAATGATAACCACACCACTGTTTTTCTTTCTTTTTTTTTTTTAATGGCTATATCAGTGATTTTTAAGTAGAGGGATATATATATATATATTTATATTTAAATGCCTGTGGCAAAAAAGACTGAAATTAAGTAAAATAAAGAGAAATATTAACAAGATACTTTATGGTGAAATTATGCATAGTTAACATGTTGTTTTATATACTTCTCTTTATATGTTATTTTATATACTTCTCTGTGTCTTCTAACTTTTCTCCATTAAATATTTTATTAGCCAGGATTCTTTGTAAGGAATAGAAAAAAACCCTCAAAATGAGACTGATTGAAATAATAAGGAAGTTGCTCAAAAACTGGAAGCAGTCCTCAAGGGATGTTAGAATTCCAAAATGCAAGGCATCCAGAGTTTATGCCAATTTGTTGTTCAGATGCATGGCTGTGCATAGCTCCCTTCCCCTAATGTCACCTCATAGTTCAAGATGTTTGTCAGTCATTATCCATTTTGAAGCAGAAAAGAAGAAGGGGAGCAGGTCCTCCCTTTAAGGATGTTCCTCATAGATTAAGTTTGATACTTCTGCTAAAATGACATTCAGCTACCTTAATTGAGAAGTTCAAAAATAAAGCATTTACTCTAGATAAACATATACCAACCAATATCAGATCTCTTATCTCTAACATCAATCTCTTTTTCTAGTCTTTCACTCACACTGAGTTTGGGATATCTTTCTCAAATGGCTTATTTTCAGTGGTTTAGAAAATAGTCCAAAATCATTATCTTTGTATACATTCTTATTATCCTCCTTGTCTTGTCTAGTGATGTGACTATATATATACTAAAACTGTAATTCAGGAAAAATAGAATGTCCTTTATTTTCAATAAAAGCATTAATCTGCTTTGGCATTCCCTTGCACTAATACTAAAAATACATATTTTAAGATTTAATAAATTAGTGTAACCCAGTTTAAATCAGTCTTTTTCAGAGAAATATTAAGATAATTTACAATCCATAGTCCAAAATGGACTTGGATGAAGAGAGACTATATACCACCATGGAGAGGTATAGGAGTGTTGGATCCTAAAACTGACTTCTTTTGCTGTCTATTTCACCTAGTATTTGGGCATTGATTTCTGTCCCTCTAATATCCACTGGAGTGTCTACAGCTGGTATAAATCATCAGTCTTGATCTTGGTATTGGCAACACCAGATAATCACTCTCAAGGCACACAGCCACCTTCTCTGTTGACTAGGTCTTCACCTTACATCTAGCTGGCACTATAGATCCTCTGAAGCCAGGCAGTTATTTCAATTTAATCCATTTAATCCTATATCCTCTTTGAAAATGGCTTATATTATAATTCTACTTTCAGACCTTCTAGAATTTTAAATTTATAAAGAGAAGCTTTGGAATGTACAAATCGCTTTCTCATTCATCAAATCTTAGTTTAGAAGGCCATAGTGTCACTAGGAACTCGAGAAAATTGGCTTTAAATCTCAGAGCTAAATAATGAGTTATTTACTTTGGGCATCATGTTCTTAATATATTGCATGGAGAAAGTACAAGATGCAACTATTTAAGGAGAAATAAATATAAATCATTTTAATAATTTAGAAATATTGCCCCACTATATTCATCTCATGCCGTAGCTCCTACATATAATAAATACATCTAGTATTTTTGATCATTTATTCTGTGCCAGGCACTGCTTTTTAAGTTCTTCATAAGTAACAATTTAAATCTCCCAACAATCATGATTATTATCACTCCCGAAGCACAAATAAATTATCTACCCAAGTTTGCACAGGCAATGTTCAGAGCCAATCTGGCTCCAGAGTATGTAATACCACACTGCTTTCCACTAAAAATGTTCCATAAAGATAAATACTATCTAAAGGCTGCTGTGTTCTAAATTTAAATATATAGCCTTAAAATTTCCCCCAAACTTCAGACTGAAATATTAAGTATCTCCTTAATTTTTACTTGGATCTAATAGTCATCTCAAAAAACATCATATCTTAAATCAAACACAGTTTCCCCTTGGTATCTGCCTGTGGTTCCAGGATCCCTGCAGATACCAAAATTTGCAGATGTTCAAGTCTTTAATATAAAATGGTATAGTATTTGCATATAACATACATATCTTCCCCAAAACTTTAGATTATCTCTAGATGACTTATAAAGCCTAATACAATGTAAATGCTATGTAAGTAGTTGCATGCACATAGCAAGATCAAGCTTTGCTTTTTGGAACTTCCTGGAATTTTTTTCCCAAATATTCTTTGATCCGAGGTTGGTTTAATCCACAGGTGTGGAATCTGCAGATATGGAGACTGTGCCTGGTTTCTATGTGCCACTCCCTTCTGCTCACACCTGTTGCTCCTACTATTGCTATCATTTTAGTAAACAGCTTCACGATTTTTCCAATTGCTCACACTGAAACAATGGGATCTCTCTTGATTTTTCTCACACTCCATGTCCAATCTATCAGGAAATCCTGTTCGGTCTATCTTCAAAATATATCCAGAGTCCAACCACTTCTCAGTACCTCCACTGCTACCACCTGACCTAACACACCATCATCACTTTCCCGGGTTGCTGAAAAAACCTCACATCTCAACTCTGTTTCCACTCTGCACCTATAGTCTGTTCTCAACATAGCAGCCAGAATAATCATTTAAAACACATAATTCAGATCAACTCTCTTTTGCTTAAAACTTTCTGATAGACTTGCATATCACTGAGAATAAAAGCAAAAATCCTTACAATTGATTGTAGCCAGGCCCCATTGCTCTTAATCTCACCTAATTTTCTGCCATTCTCCTCTTCATTCAATCAGCACATTCATCACCCCTTTCCTCATTCAGCTGTAGACCCCTTGGCTTCCTTGCTCAAATGTACTGAGTATGTTTCTGTTTCTGAGTTACTTTACTTGTTTTTCCCTGGGTCTAAGAAGTTCTTCCCAAATATCTACTATCTTCCTTTTATCTTTCAGATATGTATCTTGGATAATGTCACTTTATTCAAGAGGTCTTCCTTATCACTTTATAAGACATAGCAACTCATCCCATCCCTTCCATACTTCAGTACTTCCTATCCCCCTTTCTCTGCTTTGTTTTTTGTCAGCCTACTTATTACCATCTAATATATCATATCTGTTCATTGTGGTCCTCTTTACTCAAGAATTTAAGCAGGAAATATATCTGTCTTGAATACAGCCATAGCTAAAAGCCTAAAATTGACCTAATAGATGACAGGTATTCAAAAAATATTTGTTAAATAAATTAATGATGAACACAGTCATAGAGACTACTTAGAATTTCACATATGTGTTTTATATTCCTTTGTCTTTATGTATTCTATTCCATATGCCAATACCATTTTGCACTTCTTTCACTTAGTTAACTCCTGCTTATACTTCAAAACTCACTTTCAGAATTGCCTTCTCCAAGAAGTTTTGCCCATACCTAGAGAATATATATATTTATATTCATTTTAACACAATATTTATCATCTGCCATTGTCCTTGTTGATTCACTTGAGTGAGGGTCTTTCAGTAGAATACAATTTCCTTAAAGACAGGGATCCTTATTTATACAGTTTTGTTAACTCCTATTATTAACATAGTTCAAGAGACTTAATAGGTGCTCAATTCCTATTGCTTGAAAGACTGTATAATTCCAAGAGTTAGAGCCAGAATGTAATCCTCTCAGTAGCTTTTGCTATAAGTACAATTAAGGTATTTTGAGAATGAAAATATCATTTATGGAAATCTACAACCAAAGAACTCAGCTAGAGAAGCAACCAAACCACAGAACATTTGTGACTTTGAAAATTCCCTGACCCACTCAAATTCTGGATTCATTCTATACCTTTGACAGTCTGCTCCAAGTTTAATCCTCTTTTCTCCTCTTGTTTTGTCTTTTAGATTTGGTTTGGGTGGTTTGGTTTACTCAAACAACAATGCATTTGTATTCCAAGAGTTATTTTTCAGGGATAATTCATTTGAAGTCTTCCTTTTTGACTTATGCAAAAAACTGCAGAAATCTCCCAAGTTTCTACCAACAGTTCTAACTTAATACCAATCTTAATATGTGAGAGATAATATTAGATATAATGTTATAACAATATCCACAGATTCAAAATACTGTGGGCTTTCCCAGAGTCACTCATATACTTGTATAGGAAAGCTTCTCAAAGACCTAGTTGTTTTCTTATTGGATAGTCAAGAATAATACAAACCCACTGGAAACCTAAGGCTCTTTGACTGTTTAATTATACAATGCTTATTTTTGGTTGCATTATGGGACAAAACACAAGAGTAGCACACACTAGGAACTCAAAAACTAACTCTTTCTGCTGCATTATCTATACTTATATCTTCCTAGTTGGCCAGATGAACATGATATCTCATTTATCAAGAGACCTCTCTTACCATAGGAGAATTTCAAAGAGAAATAAAAAGTCATGTCACTATTTTCTTAACCAAATTACTAATAATGTAACATGTGTGTAATATGTAAGAATTTAATATTCTAAGGAATATCAGCCATACAAAGATCCAGATTCCAAACTTATTATACCAAATATTATCTATGTGATTGCTATCATTTGCCTTTTATAATTTCTTCATCTCTAAAATTTAAAAGTTGGAATAAATGACCTCTAAGACTTCCCACTATCAAAGATCTGCAATGCAATGACAAGTAATAGCCATAACCAATTACCATGGATTATAAATTGGAAATACATAGTATCATTGTGCTATACTTTATCAGCTAAAATTAGTTTGGCATCTTTGTGGCTCCAATTTTTGCCTCTCTTTTGTGTTAACTGGAAAAAAATGACCATCCAGTAAGTCTTTTTCATAAAATTCTTTTGATTATGAATTTATTTGTATCAATTAATTGGAAGAATCGAGGGTTCAATGGAATATTTTATATCTGGCAACATAATGACAAATAGTCAATTAAATATATGAGATGTTAAGATTATATATACATGTCAAACACTTATTTTAAGAATTCAAGCAATATCAAATGATACCCAGAAACTGCAAATAAACAAACAAAAGAGCAGAAAATCACCTTTATAAAGCCGAAATCCTTTTGGAGAATGACAGTCTAAAAAAGATTAGGCCAGAATAACAAATAAAGTACTTCTTTGGAAGAACTAGCATATTTATTTAAACAGAGACAAAAAGAAAATGAAATAAACCCTCAAGTTGCCTTAGGTCACAGCATGTGGCTTATAATCTAATCTAAGAAAAGAATTTGACAGATTCTACAGGTTAGTCATGATAGAAATAATTTTCATGATTTAGCTGACAAGTCCTTTAATATTTTCATTGTAGATAAAGTGGAATGGAGAGATATATTACACTGCCTCGCATGCTCTCAGTCTGATTTTACTCTATAGCTTCAGTTTCCTCTCTAGTTTTTTTCCCTTCTCATTTGATTTTGTTCCCATTGGAATTGAACAATAAATCACCTGGTTTGCTTCCCAAAAGGCCAGAATAGGATTGAAGTAAGATTCATATTAATTTCCCTTGATCTGTGACTGAGAAAGCACTGAAGCTAGGGAGCACTCTGCCTTTATGCAAGATTCAAACAGACTCTATGATTTCTGTGGTGAGAGTCACACCAATAGCTCATGGAGTCATCTCTGTCACTAGCTATGTGAACTTAGGCAGTATACTTAACTTCACTGAGCTTTATTATCCTAATGTGAGAACTGAGGATAAAAATTGTACTTTTCACAAATTTTTATTGAAATTTAAATGAGAATATTCCACAAAGCACTTAATAAATTGTTGTGTATTTATTCTTTCAACGGATTTTACTGAGTTCCTACTATGATCCAGGATCTAAACTATAGAAAGATCTCAATTAATACAAACCATTATGTTTATTATCAGCAACAACATTAGACCATCAATGTCAGTAGAGAAACATTCCAAATAATTATTCATACTGTGATTTTAGGAGTCCTTTTTTGATGATAGAAGAATGGTAAGCAAAAACTTACTTTTAACTGACTTAAAAAAGCAGGCTTAGAGGAAAAAGCTATGATGATGGTGGTGTTTTTTCTAGGTCTCTTTATTAAAAGAGATTAGTTCTGACTTGAAAGCAAAAGCAGATTTGCTGTTCAATAATTAATATTTATTCATTTGACAGATTTTAAAAAGTATATCAGGCTATTAGAGAAACAAGCACAAGTTTAAATCTAGTAAGAGAGACAAAACTGGTGTGTAAGAATCAAAGTGTACAATAAATGCCACATTGATAACACACAGTACTAAAGACAAAAGCTATATAATAGTGTATACTAAAAATAAGCCTTATGATAGCTTTAGTCTCTATGACTCTAATCTAAATTTGAAGCCTAGTCTGAACCTTCCCTCTCACACAATGTGACATCATAAATCAAATCAGTTCTTCCAAATGGAATTCCCAAAGAGCAAATAGAGTGCCACAGAACTGCCATTCTTGGAAGCTGCTGGTGTTCAGACATTTTATGACTTTCCTTTTTAAACTGATTGTGAAGCCTCCATTTCAGTGAATTTCTTTGGTTCTGTTCCTCTTTCTTTGTAACAAAAGGATAGTTATTTTGAGTCAATCCCTTGACGCCAAATGAAAAGAGAACAATCTTGTAGAGGAGAATTAGACACATTTAGAAGCTAAATATGGCACCTCTGTTAAGCAGTCTTGGAAAATTTCAAGGCAAAGGGATTCATAAGGAAATTGCAGTTGAGAAGAGAATAACAAGCATCTGAAAATTAGAGAATAAGATAAGAGGAATAGTTATATGTGCAAGTATAGAATTCGATAATTGAGGGAAAATGTGTACAGTGCCTTGAGCTCTTTAGAAGAAAGTACCACAACATAGAGAAGTATTATTAGCTAATGATGAACTTTCCCAGTATAATCAGCAGCTGAAGAAAAGTACAAGAGGTCACAATGTAGAAAAAATTCATTTAAACTTCAGGGCATAAAATTGTTTAGAAAAAGCATTCAAAATAGCTTAGGTGAGAAACGGGTAGTTATACAAGCTACTTGCTCCCACTTGCAAGTAAACTGTGACCACAGACAAGGCCACCTGAGAGCAGTTTGTTTTGCTTGTACCCAAAGACGTGACACCTATACTCCTCTACAGGCAGAGTATACTCACTCCACCTGTGTGCTCCACTAGTGTACAGGCACCACATTTGTGGAAAGGGACATCTCAAACCACAAGTAGTTAGAGAATATAAATTAAACCATATACCAATGAAATATATGACATTCCTCCATAAACCATGTCTAATGAATAACTTGAGAATTTAAAGTTCTATGAAGTACCTCTATAAATAAATCCATGTTATCTGTGTCAGAGTCCATGCTATTCCTAAAGATATAATCCCATTTCTCATTCAAGGGCTTCCTTGGTGTCTCAAACAGTAAAGAAAGTGAAAGTGAAGTTGCTCAGTCGTGTCCGACTCTGCAACTCCATGGACTGTAGCCTACCAGGTTCCTCTGTCCATGGGATTTTCTAGGCAAAAGTACTGGAGTGGGTTGCCATTTCCTTCTCCACGGGATCTTCCCAACCCAGGGATCCAACCCAGGTCTTTCTCATTGTAGGCAGACGCTTTACCGACTGAGCCACCACGGAAGTCCAAATAGTCAAGAATCTGCCTGCAATGTGAGAGACCTGGATTCCCTACAAAACCATCCTATGCCCATGCTCTATCTGAATTAATTAATAAATCCATATATTCTACTCTCTAAACATTTTAATGTGTCTATATCTGCAATGAAAATTACAGTACATACTTATATAGCATTTACTCTGCAATAAG
Organism: Oryx dammah; assembly: GCF_014754425.2. NCBI lineage: Eukaryota > Metazoa > Chordata > Mammalia > Artiodactyla > Bovidae > Oryx > Oryx dammah. The sequence goes on from NW_024070185.1 coordinate 21,588,176, forward strand.
CCCTGTCCTAAGTACTTTATATATATTAACTCATTTAATCTTGTCAGTAACCTAATAAGTAAGTACTGTTGTTCAGTTCAGTCGTGACCGACTCTTTGTGACCCCGTGAACTGCAGCACGCCAGGCCTCCCTGTCCATCACCAACTCCCGGAGTTCACTCAAACTCACGTCCATTGAGTCAGTGATGCCGTCCAGCCATCTCATCCTCTGTCATCCCCTTTGCCTCCTGCCCCCAATCACTCCCAGCATCAGAGTCTTTTCCAATGAGTCAACTCTTCGCATGAGGTGGCCAAAATACTGGAGTTTCAGCTTTAGCATCATTCCTTCCAAAGAACACCCAGGACTGATCTCCTTTAGAATGGACTGGTTGGATCTCCTTGCAGTCCAAGGGACTCTCAAGAGTCTTCTCCAAAACCACAGTTCAAAAGCATCAATTCTTTGGCACTCAGCTTTCTTGACAGTCCAACTCTCACATCCATACATGACTACTGGAAAAACCATAGCCTTAACTAGACGGACCTTTGTTGGCAAAGTAATGTCTCTGCTTTTGAATATACTATCTAGGTTGGTCATAACTTTCCTTCCAAGGACTAAGTGTCTTTTAATTTCATGGCTAAAGTCACCATGTGCAGATACTGAAGACCAAAACAATAAAGTCTGACACTGTTTCCACTGTTTCTCCATATATTTCCCATGAGGTGATGGGACCAGATGCCATGATCTTAGTTTTCTGAGTGTTGAGCTTTAAGCCAACTTTTTCACTCTCCTCTTCCACTTTCATCAAGCGGCTTTTTAGTTCCTCTTCACTTTCTGCCATAAGAGTGGTGTCATCTGCATATTTGAGGTTATTGATATTTCTCCCGGCAATCTTGATTCCAGCTTGTGCTTCTTCCAGCCCAGCGTTTCTCTTAATGTACTCTGTATATAAGTTAAATAAGCAACGTAACAATATACAGCCTTGACATACTCCTTTTCCTCTTTGGAACCAGCATGTTGTTCCGTGTCCAGTTCTAACTGTTGTTTCCTGATCTGCATACAGGTTTCTCAACAGGCAGGTTAGGTGGTCTGGTATTCCCATCTCTTTCAGAATTTTCCACAGTTTATTGTGATCCACACAGTCAAAGGCTTTGGCATAGCCAATAAAGCAGAAATAGATGTTTTTCTGGAACTCTCTTGCTTTTTTGATGATCCAGCGGAGGTTGGCAATTTGATCTCTGGTTCCTCTGCTTTTTATAAAACCAGCTTGAACACCTGGAAGTTCACGGTTCATGTATTGCTGAAGCCTGGCTTGAAGAATTTTGAGCATTACTTTATGACATGTGAGATGAGTACATGAAAAAGTTGGTTTAAAGCTCAACATTCAGAAAACGAAGATCATGGCATCTGGCCCCATCATTTCATGGCAAATAGATGGGGAAACAGTGGAAACAGTGTCAGACTTTATTCTTCTGGGCTCCAAAATCACTGCAGATGGTGACTGCAGCCATGAAATTAAAAGACACTTACTCCTTGGAAAGAAAGTTATGACCAACCTAGACAGCATATTCAAAAGCAGAGACATTACTTTGCCAAAAAAGGTCCGTCTAGTCAAGGCTATGGTTCTTCCAGTAGTCATGTATGGATGTGAGAGTTGGACTGTCAAGAAAGCTGAGTGCCAAAGAATTGATGCTTTTGAACTGTGGTTTTGGAGAAGACTCTTGAGAGTCCCTTGGACTGCAAGGAGATCCAACCAGTCCATTCTAAAGGAGATCAGTCCTGGGTGTTCTTTGGAAGGAATGATGCTAAAGCTGAAACTCCAGTACTTTGGCCACCTCATGCGAAGAGTTGACTCATTGGAAAAGACTCTGATGCTGGGAGTGATTGGGGGCAGGAGGAGAAGGGGACGACCGAGGATGAGATGGCTGGATGGCATCAGTGACTCGATGGACATGAGTTTGAGTGAACTCCGGGAGTTGGTGATGGACAGGGAGGCCTGGTGTGCTGCAGTTCACGAGTTTATAAAGAGTCGATCACTACTGAGCAACTGAACTGTACTGAGATGAGTGCAATTGTGTGGTAGTTTGAGCAATCTTTGGCATTGCCTTTCTTTGGGGTTGGTATGAAAACTGACCTTTTCCAGTTCTGTGGCCACTGCTGAGTCAGCAGCCGGCAGGAGCTACCCAACATCCAAGGAGCGGTGGCTGCATGGGTGCAGGAGGGCCAAGAGGAGCTACTTCATGTTCAAGGTCAGGAGGGGCGGCAGTGAGGAGCTACTCCTCATCCAAGGTAAGGAAGCAGCTGCACTTTGCTGGAGCAGCCGTGAAGAGATACCCCACGTCCAAGGTAAGAGAAACCCAAGTAAGACAGTAGATGTTGTGAGAGGGCATCAGAGGGCAGACACACTGAACCCATAATCACAGAAAACTAGTCAATCGAATCACATGGACCACATCCTTGTCTAACTCAATGAAACTAAGCCATGCCCTGTGGGGCCACCCAAGATGGGTGGGTCATGGTGGAGAGGTCTGACACAATGTGGTCCACTGGAGAAGGGAATGGCAAACCACTTCTGTATTCTTGCCTTGAGAACCCCATGAACAGTATGAAAAAGCAAAATGATAGGATACTGAAAGAGGAACTCCCCAGGTGAGTAGGTGCCCAATATGCTACTGGAGATCAGTGGAGAAATAACTCCAAAAAGAATGAAGGGATGGAGCCAAAGTAAAAACAATACCCAATTGTGGATGCAACTGGTGATAGAAGCAAGGTCCGATGCTGTAAAGAGCAATATTGCATAGGAACCTGGAGTGTCAGGTCCATGAATCAAGGCAAATTGGAAGTGGTCAAACAGGAGATGGCAAGAAAATGTTGACATTCTAGGAATCAGCGAACTAAAATGGACTGGAATGGGTGAATTTAACTCATATGACCATTATATCTACTACTGTGGGCAGGAATCCCTTGGAAGAAACAGAGTAGCCATCATGGTCAACAAAAGAGTCCACAATGCTGTACTTGGATGCAATCTCAAAAACGACAGAATGATCTCTATTCGTTTCCATGGCAAACCATTCAATATCACAGTAATCCAAGTCTATGCCCCAACCAGTAACACTGAAGAAGCTGAAGTTGAAAGGTTCCATGAAGACCTACAAGACCTTTCAGAACTAACACCCAAAAAAGATGTCCTTTTCATTATAGGGGACTGGAATGCAAAAGGAGGAAGTCAAGAAACACCTAGAGTCACAGGCAAATTTGGACTTGGAATACGGAATGAAGCAGGGCAAAGACTAACAGAGTTTTGCTAAGAGAATGCACTGGTCATAGCAAACACCCTCTTCCAACAACACAAAGAAGACTCTACACATGGACATCACCAGATGGTCAACACTGATATCAGATTGATTATATTCTTTGCAGCCAAAAATGCAGAAGCTCTATATAGTCAACAAAAACAAGACCAGGAGCTGACTGTGGCTCAGATCATGAACTCCTTATTACCAAATTCAGACTCAAATTGAAGAAAGTAGGGAAATCCACTAGACCATTCAGGTATGACCTCAATCAAATCCCTTATGATTATACAGTGGAAGTGAGAAATAGATTTAAGGGCCTAGATCTGATAGATAGAGTGCCTGATGAACTATGGACTGAGGTTCGTGACATTGTACAGGAAACAGGGATCAAGACCATCCCCATGGAAAAGAAATGCAAAAAAGCAAAATGGCTGTCTGGGGAGGCCTTACAAACAGCTGTGAAAAGAAGACAAGTGAAAAGCAAAGGAGAAAAGGAAAGATATAAGCATCTGAATGCAGAGTTCCAAAGAAAAGCAAGGAGAGATAAGAAAGCCTTCCTCAGCAATCAATGCAAAGAAATAGAGGAAAACAACAGAATGGGAAAGAGTAGAGATCTGTTCAAGCAAATTAGAGATACCAAGGGAACATTTCATGCAAAGATGAGCTCAATAAAGGACAGAAATGGTCTGGACCTAACAGCAGCAGACGTACTGTTGTTACTACTCCTATTTTACTAGAGACGACATGAAGGTAGAATGAAAGAAATTAGATAATTTTTCCAAGGTAGCCTAACTGATCTGGGAGAAACCAGGATTTGAAGCTAAATAATCTGGTTTCAGGTTCCAGATGGAATATACATACTTAATATGTTGATTCTCAGAAATATATTTGAAGACTCTTCCAGAACAAGTATGTACTTTCAGTCTATCTATATTTCATCAGTTCAATAATAATACTCTCTTTTAAAAAAAATAACCTTAGTAATTGACATTACAATACCCCTTCTTTTTGTTTCCAACTCACTGACCTCAACTATGTTTCATTTTTAGCCATCCAAAATTTCATTATAATCTTTCATCCTCTCCAGACAAGTAGTTTTAGTCCTTTAAAATTGTAATGTCTTATTATTCCTTACTACATGTCATCTGAATTTTATCTTCTTCATGTGTCTTTCCCAACATACCTAATTAGAAGAATTTACGTTTTTTGTCAGTGCTACTGAACATTCTCACAAAAGAACAGAAAAACCGGAATGCAAAATAATTTTACTTCTCTCTTTCCTTGATGTTATAAACTAAGTAGTTTCAGGTTTGAGATATTAGCATAACACAGTGACATAGAATGAAGAGGAACAATAAGAGACCACAAATGGGAGGGGAGAAAAAATTCCTATTTAGAATGGAATATGATCTTTTAAAATGAGAATGACAATAGGATAAAAAAAAGAAAAAGTGTATAAACAGCTCTAAATAGTGGCTCCATTTTCTGTTTCATGAATTCCACATCTCTGTTCAAAGGCCAACTTGAATATAACTTCTCTGAAATTACTAACACGACAGCATCTCAAGAATATCCTCTCCCTCATCTGCCTCCTAAAGTAGTTTATGCACTTTGCACCTAACTTTTCATTACAGTATATTTCAGGTTACATTACATGCGATGATCACTTGCCTGATCCAACTTGACTTACCAGCTTCTTCTCCCCTAGTGCCCAGAGCAGTGTTGCAGAGTGCAAAGCATGTGGACTTTGAGAAAGAACTAAGATTAAATTACCATTCAGTCACTGACTAGATGTAAAATCTTCTTTCAATAGCTTCAGTTGTACAGTGGAGGTTATAATAACCCTCAGGATTATGGAGGAAATTTAATGAGATAGCTTGTATAAAGTTTCTGATATATTGTAGACATTCTGTAAAAGGAAGCTGTTAGTTTTTTCTTTGAAGATATACTGTGGATTCTATCAAGAAGAGGAAAAGGAAGGAAGGAAGAACTGAAGGTATGTCTCAACTCCAGTCACTATTCAGTGTAGGGCTCCATTCTTCGATAAGGTTGAGCTCAGAGAAGAGATGAATACTAGATAGGAAGAGGGACCAAGATATAAACCTCATTCTGCATCATAAGTCCAAGACTTCACTGGGATAAGTGGGGAAAATGAATACCAAAAATGAGGAGTCACTATCTAGTGTTTGTTGGTGGTGAAAGAAATTGAGAAGAGTAAAACAGAAGCCTGGCTTGCAGACTGCCTTCCATATTCAAAGTAAATGAATTAATTCCAAGGCACTGGGGTGTAGTAAAGCTATAAATATGTATATCCAGATAGGCTTGGAAACCAAGGTCTTTTCGAGCCTATATCTGGGAGCAGTGTAATGCAACTGCAACATGAATCTGGGGCAATCAGGCACAGGAGAAATAAGAACAAGACTTAAAGCTGCAGTATCTGTGCCAGAATCAGGTGCTATAAATTCCAAGAATTCCTGAGATGGAATCAGAGTTTAGAAAAGAATTCTATTTTTATTCATTTTTAGATAGTGAACCCCTTTAAATGCTTTTGGTCATTTCTGAAACCTCGGAGAGTGCCAGAGATCTGACTTTCCAGCCTACAGACTGGGAATCCACTTAAATATTAAAGAACTTTCTATGTTCTCCATGATATCAAACTAGAATCCAACAGGGTTGCCATAAATGCTCCAAACTTTCCCAAATCAGCCTAAGATTAAACCAATAGACACTTCCATATAGTATACAGAACTAGATTATAAGGAGAACTAAACCTCTCTGTGGCCCTAACAATTGCTGTCACAGCCTCAGGACAAGTTCTTGATACTTCTCCCAAGAGAAGTTGAATAATTACGTTGAACATCACAAGTGGGAAGAAGTGTTTGGAAGGGAAATGATAGCAAACAGTTGAAGGGAAAGTACTGGTGAAATGGTTGAAAAGAGAAGAGATAAATAAAAGCAGTGAAATGTAATTTCAAGATGAAATTGTCATTCTTACAAATTTTCTATGGCAATTGGCATAAAATATTTTAATATCTTTGAAGTAGAATACTTAATTTGAGGTCATGAAATGAAATTAACCAGCTACCCCAAAGTGAAACTGAATATGTGATCAACAGCTCATTTGCCCTGTGGCTGGAGGAAGGCAAATGAAAATGCCAAGACATGATTAACCCAAACTGAACTGGGTAGGAAGAAGACACTTGCCCATTTAATTTGATTTGTGGGCTTAGCCACTGCATGGGGACCTTTGCACTGCTATTCTGTTTTAAAGGAACTTCTAGAGAACAACTCTCACAGCTGTGTTGACGCTTTTTTTTCTAAAGGGAAATATCAGAAGACTGTCTCTTTAGCACTATTTTAATTTTGCTCCGTTTGAAAGTATTGTACATGTGTGAATCTCATGATCATGATCTTAATTAGGATCATATTTAGATTCAGATTTAAACTGGAGTAGATAATCATTTCCATTACCTTGTGTTAAATATAAGGAATCAAGTTCTCAAGCACTATACAAATACAGGATCTTATTAGTGTTTTGTTCTCTCTATCCCTGCCTGTTTTTTTTTTTTTTTTTCTCCTTTCTGAAACCCATTATTATGAATGTTTAGAAAGCAGCAAGAACATATACACCAGTAATTTTTTTTTTGGGGGGGGTGGACAGGGGGAATAAAGATGACAGTTTCAAAACATATTTCTAGTTTGACTGTTCTCTAATGAAAGTTGCATTCTCTTTCACATGGTGGTTGCCACCAATGAGTTGCTCTGTTTCACAAGTCCTATTTGGCCCAGCATTTTATTGAAATAAGAGTCATAGATTTCCTTAAATATTGAAGGAAATTTGATATGGCTAGAAAAATATAACTGCTTCTGTCTTGATAAAATGTAAAGAATCATTCTGTCTGTAATAATCTACTCAAGAAAATATTTCTCTAGCTTAAAAATTACATGTAACTAGTAAGTGGGAGCTACCTCTGAGGGGTTTTATTGGGGTATTAATATATTGTTTTCCTTTTAAAGGTAACAAAAAACGAGTTCTAGGGGATTAATTTCTTGCTATAGAGAGGACTGATACAAAAGAGAAGTCCAGTAATGCCCCACTGTGGCAAAAGCAAGGCATAGCGAGTTCCTTTCACAGTGAGAAGAAGCAAAGCCATTTCAAGCTCACCGAGTCTCTCCATTTATGAATTAGATGTTTGGAAAAGGAATAGCTAAAATAGAAGCAATCTGCATTAAGCCCAGGGACATAAATGATTAATAAGAATATATTATGTTTAAATAAATTCAACCACTGCAAAAAATGTATGTATATATTCAGAAAATGCTAACAGCAGAATTTTAGAAACATTTATTTCTAATATAATAACAGCTAACTCATAATTTAGAGAAATCAATATTCTTGATCATGAAAACATCTTTAAAGGGTTACTGATGATGTATACAGTGAGAAATATAAATATATTCCTTCTTTATTCCTCAGAAACTTAAATATTAAATATGTAACAAAAAAAAGTTAACTCATTAATCCTTCTTTACAAATGTATTAGACTACACATCTCTGTCAGTGGTAGTCCAGTGTGATTTAGCACTTTGACTGAGAGGAACAAATTGTCTTCTGGAGGCTGCATCTTCTTTGTACAGCTCTTGGGAAAAAGTTCTTTCTTACATTGAGATGCTATCTTTCTATCTGAGACCTCTTCCCATTGGTCTGACTCCCTCCACCATACCTGTTCATGCCAAAATTTCTAAACAATAATAATTTAAATATTTTTAGATGATGCCTTTGGTACATCCTATTCTTGTCCCTAGGTCATACAGAATCTATTCCCTGAAGTTCAGGGTCTGAACTTTCTTCATTAAAGAGTTTCAAGTGTCTTCATATTCAGTCTCTTTTGAATGTGTCTCAGTTTATCTAATTATCTCTTAAATCATTATCACTGCAAAAATCTAAGCATTCTTAAGAAAAGTGGGCCTATACCCATTTTAATCCTATAATCTATTTATTCAATTAATGTATCCCCTAAGTCTATATTAGCTTTGGGGACATCTACATCATGTTGTTGATTTCCAGAAATATGATTGTCATCTAATACCTCTAGGCATTTTCACACATTCTACTCAGAAGCTGCAACTTCTCCATCCTTTGTAAGTACAGCTATAGTTCTGCTTTCTGACCCAAGAACAGGACCTCACATTCACCCCTGTTAAATTTTATTATTTTTTCAGCTCAAAATGTTTCAGCCTGTCAAGATCTTTTGGGATCCCAATTCTGCCATCCAACACATTCTTTATCCCTCCCAGCCTTGTCATCTACAAATTTGATGAGACTCCTCTCTACAGTTTCAACCAAGTCACTAACTCTAAAATGAATGAATCCGACAAGACCATAGACACAGCCTGGAGGTGATCAACAGAAATTTCTCTCCAGATGGATGTTTATCTATAAATCAGGTTATTTGGTTAATATTATGTCAATTTTTAGTTTACCTAATTGTGAGGACATTCTATTCATACATCCTTCTATCCATGAGAATACATGCTATGCTCTGGTAAATGAATTATTGAAGTACAAATCCTCCATGTCAAATGTTTTACCATCAGTTTAGTAGCTTGGTTACAGAAAGAGGTGAAGTAAATCTGTTTCATTTATTTAGTGACCACATGGTGATCCATAGTGGCTATTACTTGCTAGGATTCTAAGATTAAGGAATTCTTCCAGTTAAATTATTGTCTCATGACAAAAGTATACGAGCTGAAAGGAGATAGGACAGTCAGTAATCTTAAATCTTTTTAAAGATAAATCTTAATCTATTTTAAAATAGTGAAACCTATTCTTCAAGTAAAGATATATTTTCATGTATGTATATCTATAAAAATATACATACACCCTTGTTTTATAAAGGGTAAAACTTTTCTGATTAAAACTGGTACTGGGGATAAAGTACCAAGAGCCTCATTGATTTGAAGCTCCAGACTCCTCCAGCTATTTATCAGGTTTCCCTGAAAAATCCCTAGAAAGTCTCAGAATACAGTTTTAAAAGCACTGCTTTAAGCCATTTTTAGCCACTTTACCAATATGAATTAATTTTAAAGTCAGCTTTCAAAAAAAACAGGCAGTTGTAAGAAGTATCTTAAAGCAAAACTACATTTTGATAAAAACAGAGGAGAGGGAATACAGGATAGAATCTAAACACAGGGAGCATGTCTAAACTATCCAGCTCTTAAGGATTGGTAAGGTAAGATTCCTCTGAATTCTCTCACCGACCACGTAAAGTTATCAGTCTAGCATATCCCTTCACATTTTAGGCACAGACTTGATTCACAGATGAAGGGAAAACATTCATAAAACTATAAGGCAAACATGTAATGCAAATCTTCGCATTTTCACTAAAACAGGAGCAGGAGCTTCTATTAAGACTATAAATGGATTGGAACCATTTGCCAGTAACAGTATAGAATATTTTAAAATAATTATATACTTTTTGGAATTCAAAGACAATCTTTTGCAACATTCACATAAATCTTTCATTTAATAAAGATTTATTGAGCATCTACTACGTGTCAGGCATCTAATTAAGTACTTTTGAAAATTGTAGCATCATTCAGCATCACAGAAGCAATGAGACATGTGAGGATACTGAGATTCCAAGTAGCTAAGTTTCTTGCCCAAATTCACAAATGAGTAAGAAGTGCTAGGATTTAAACCAAAAAAAGATCTTGTCCCAGCTCTCAAGAAGTTCCCTGTATAATCAAAGAGATGTTATGTAAATAAATAATTACATAGATCATTGCATTTATAGATTCATGCTGACAGCTCTCCTGTTTTTACAAGGGCTTTCTTCACCATGCTTGAGAGAAGCATGAAAAGGGAAGACAGAGCAGAAAATCTGTTCCCACACTTAAGAGAGACAGATGTCAGTTGCTATCCTATTAAGAAAACAGAAAGTACACTTCCTTCACGTTCTATGTGTTTAAAGGACTATCACCTAATAGTCAGCTGTACTAAAGTTCGCTCACAACATTGCTTTTAAAATGGCTTGAAGTGAAGTGAAGTCGCTCAGTCGTGTCCGACTCTTTGCGACCCCATAGACTGTAGCCTGTCAGGCTCCTCCGTCCATGGGATCTTCCAGGCAAGACTGCTGGAGTGGATTGCCATTTCTTTCTCCAGGGGATCTTCCCAACCCAGGAATCGAACCCGGGTCTCCCACATTGCAGGCAGACGCTTTACCATCTGAGCCACCAGGGAATCGCTTGCCAGAGAACAACTATCGAGATTCCACTCTTACATATCTCCAAGGCTTCTGCTAATTCTGTGGTTCTGAAAATACTAAAGAGACTTTAAATCATTTTTATGTCGATGGCAGCTCTTAAGGCCTTGGTTAATTTTTTTCATGGCAGCAGAGAAAAAGAAACAGGACCTGCATTTGGCACCAATACATTCCTGGCTTCCTCACTGTGCCAAAAAGCCTGACTTGCAGCATTTGTAGTGGTTTTCAGCTGCTGCAGACCACTTCTCTGCAGCTTAGCAGATGGTTAGAGCAGTAGCTAAAGCAACAGAGGCCATTTTAAGATCCAAGAAATGTAGCAGGTGCTGCAGGCTTAAAAAAATTATTCCACACTTTGTATTTCATCATTCTCTTTTATCTGCGTGTGTGAGAGATTTTTTCCCTCTCCTGCTTCTGCTTACACCTAACATAGTAGTAGAGTATGAACTTAAGAAAAGGTGACAAATGTGCAAGAATAACTGCATATCAATGAAGGATAATACTTCTGGGTATCTTAAGCAGAATGCTGTGTGTTAAGATATTTTCTACTTGGGGCTTATGGTATTTCCTCCTATGAATGCATAATTTCACCTTAACATGTATCCAGAACTTGATATGGGAGGAATCTCATAGTATTTGAGATCAGAAGTATTTTAATGAATAAGTACAGGATAATTTGGGAAAGTAATTTTAAAGAAATTAGATATAGAATTAAGCTCATGTAACTAGTATTAGGACCCCTGAATTGCCACCTGTTTTGTGCCTGGTATTCTCAACTAAAAGAAATTGTCCTGGTACTACTCTCTCCTGGTTTTCCTCCTTCCTTTCAGGCCACTCCTCCCCTGGGTCCTCATTTTCCTGCCCCTCATTGATTTTAATTTTACACAGGGTTCCATCCTGGTGGCTCAAATGGTAAAGAATTTGCCTGCAGTGCGGGAGACCTGGGTTTGATCCCTGGGTTGGGAAGATTCCCTGGAGAAAGGAATAGCAACCCACTCCAGTATTCTTGCCTGCAGAATCCCATGGACAGAGGATCCTGGTGGGCTACAGTCCCTGGAGTCGCAAAGAGTCAGACACATCTGAGTGACTAACACACACACTTGGGTTTCAGGGCTTGGTGTTCTATGAGTTTTCCATGAGTGACTTCATCTAAATTCCTGGCTTCAACTATTACCCATATGCTGATGGTGGCTGGGATAGTCTTTGTTTCAGATCTACATGATCAGCCCACTCAGATCAGTGAATCACAAGCGTAACCAACACTTTCTTCTCCTCTCCCTGTGCCAAATCAGTTTCCAGATCACTGTGTAAGTGAGGTGCATCAGCTTCTACCTGGTCCTGCAAGCCAGAAACCTGGAAGTTAGACCATAGTTCTCCCTCCCTTCACTCCAAACCAAACACATCACCAAGGTTTGTCACTTCTACACCGAACTCTCCCTGGAAATTTTTTTCTTGTCCTTTTCATGTCTACTGCCTTTTTTCAGGCCCTTACCACTCGTTGACTGGATTATGCTACTAGCCTCTGAATATGACTCCCCTGTTAGCAACTTACTCACTTTATATTGTATCTAAAATCCTATCCAAACATGCTACTCTCCTATCTTCTTTCCCAATTTCTCCTACCCTTCATAATTCAGGCTTAGTCAACCTCCCCTCCTTCCTTTTCTAATATTCATGATCTATATACTTAAGCTACACTGAACTGCTTATACTTCCCTTAAATTCTATCTTAATATATACTCACACACTACTTCTCCTGTCTAGAACTAGACATCTCTCTTCTAGGTAGCCTCACCACTAGGGAGTTCTTCCATCACAGTGGTTAACTGTACATACTGGTAGAAGGCCAAACCACAAACTGGTAAACCACATGGGTTCTGGGGACAGACAGATCCTAATTTAATATTAACTGTGCCTCATACTAGTTGTGTGATACTGGGCAAGTGTCCTCACCTTCTCTGTGCCTTTGTGTTTCTCATAGTTTCTATAGTTTGGGGTTATTGTACAGCTGAAATGACATGACACGTGTGAAATATCTGAAGCAAATCCTGCCATATTCAAAGTGCACAGTAGGATTTCCCTGGTGGTTCAGTTATTAAGAATCCACCTGCCAATGCAGTCATCAGGGGTTCAATCCTTGGTCCAGAAAGAGTCCACATGGTGCAAGGCAACTAAGCCTGTGTGCCATAATGACTGAAGCCCACTCACCCTAGAGCCCATGCTCTGCAACAAGAGAAGCCACTGCAATGAGAAGCCTGTGCACCTCAGCTAGAGAGTAGCCCTTACTCACTGTAACTAGACAAAGCCTGAGTGCAGCAACAAAGACCCAGTGTAGCCAAAATAAATTTTTTTAAAAAAATCTTTATATATAGTAAGCCATTGTTATTGTAATGATTGGTTTACTTTTTGTGAGTTCCTTGAAGGCCAGATGAATGATCTACACCTCCATATCACCATGCCAGATGCAGAGTGGCTACTCAACAGTTGTTTCCATGAATGGGTTAAGATTGTTCTTCACTAAGTGTTTATGAATCATCAAGGATATTCAAGCCTCTTTTATAAGAAATATTGTTAGCTTCTTCTGTTTACCACTAATTTCATGGTAGATCTAAAACATCTAAGATGTTTTTATAATTTTTTCAAAGAAGATGTTGTCTCAGTAAAGTTGGATTGAAAACACTGTCTGGATATCTCTTGAGCCCTCGTTAATTATTTTTACTCTGCTTAGCAACAACTTAACCCAAATTCCTAGAGTTAATATATTATGTCTCATTTCATCATTTAGTTCATAATTTATTTTTTAAGCATGTATCATGTATTCTGTTTACTAAATACCTCATTATGGAGGTATTTAGTAAATACCTTCCTTTCTAACCATAGTCTTTATGATATTATATAAATTAGATATTGCATAAGAAGATGTGGTGAAGAATGGTATTTGAGGGTGATAAACTCACTCTGAAAAGAAAGATGACCACATTCAGGTCCCAAAAACATGTGAGACTGCATAATATAAAAACATCAATGCCCTAATGATAACATACAGTAAAATAAAAAAACAATAAAAGTAATAGTAAGTGCCTTGCACACAATCAACCGTACAGCAGTATCTGTAAACTGCACTCAAATGTAGAACACTTGCCATCTCAAATGATTTGTGAAAAGTCTATATCCAAATCCACAGTAATAATAATGATCACACATTGCATGTACACCATTTTTCATTAAAGAGTTTATTTCAATTGCTGAAATTCACTCAACTGAAGGTAGTCAACAGAACACAATTTGTCTAATATTAGCCTTCATTGTATGTAATCAAGGTGTTGATGCTGAACTGCTGGTGTTTATCACATTAGCTGGCAAGGAAATAAACCTTTCAATTAGAATGTTAGATTGGATTAATAGTTGATATAAGGAGCATCATAAACTAACACCCTGTTCAAAAGCAATCTATTGACTAAAACATTCATTTACTGAGCAAATGCAGAGGTTCTATTATGTTCCATGCTAGTCTAATTAAATATAAACTATGTAAGCTAATTAAGATAGCTAGAAAAATACATATTTCAGATTTATTAAAAGAAAAATTTGACAATATTTTAATGGACATCTTAATATGAATTCCTCCTCTACACCTGACCAAGAAAATACTAATTTTCATGATTAGCAGTATCCTCATTTACCCACTATCTATGCAGAGCTTCATCATCAAGAAAATAACCTTATAGCACCATAATTAGAATGATGACAGTGGTCCAGGACATTCAGAACAGTTGATCAATCATATTTCATAGTTACCACAGTTCTTCATATTTTAATGTTTGTATTGCCTTTGCCTGAAAGACCAACTGGAAAACTCCTAATCTTGCTTCAGTGCTCAATTCTACTCTCATCTCATGTGAAACTTCACTTGAGTAAAGCTAAATTAGTATCTTTCTTTTTTTCACTTTTTTTCCTTTATCTGAATTAGAGACTACTGAGGCATTTTGCTTCTATTTAAATTGTAGGACAGGACTTACATATTTTACTGTTTGTGTCCCAATTAAACTGTTTACTTATCTTTGTTTACCGCATATGCAACAGAATGCCAAACACACAAAGGACATGAAATCAATAGTTTTAAATAAATAATCAATGATTATGCTTTCTGTTAATAATAAAGTTTATGTTTCAGTGTAGTCTTAGGTTCACAAAAAGTAAGTGGGAAGAACAGAGAGTGCCCATAAACGCCACACTCCAACACATATACAACTTCCCGCGTTATCAACATCTTATGCCACAGTGGTATGTATTACAATCAAAGAACCTACATAAACACATCATTGGGCTTCCCTGTTGTGTGTGTGTTCAGTCACTTCAGTACTGTTTGACTCAAAATCTGGCAAGAACACTGGAGTGGGTTGCTATGCCCTCCTCCAGGGATCTTTCCAACCCAGGAGTCAAACCTGTGTCTCTTACATCTCCTGCACTGGCATGGGGATTCTTTGCCACTCGCGCCATCTGGGAAGCCCAGGTTCCTTGGTGGCTCAGTGGTAAAAAAAAAAAAAAAAAATCTGACTGCCAAGCAGGAGACATACAATACACAGTCTTGTCCTTTGGCTTCTTCTACTTAATAATACACATTTAAAATTTTTCCATGTCTTTCCATACCCTGATAGAAACGAATAATAATCCATTGTTTGGAAGTACTGCAATTTATTTATCCATTCAACTATTGAAGAATATCTTGGTTCTTTAAAGTTTTGACAATTATAAATAAAGCTTCTATAAACCTCCTGTGCTGTTTTTGTGTGGATTTAAGTTTTCAGTTCATTTGAGTAAATACCAAGGAGTGTAATTTCTTGATCATATAGTATGAATGTGTCTAGTTTTATAAGAAACAAACTGTTTTCCTAAATGACTGCACGATTTTCTATTCCCACCAGCAATAGATGAGAGTTCCTGTAACTCCACATAATTGCTGCCATTTGTGTTGTCAGTGTTTTGGATTTGGGCCATTCTAACAGCTATGCAGTGGT
The DNA here is from genome assembly GCF_014754425.2 of Oryx dammah. NCBI lineage: Eukaryota > Metazoa > Chordata > Mammalia > Artiodactyla > Bovidae > Oryx > Oryx dammah. The sequence goes on from NW_024070185.1 coordinate 21,603,731, forward strand.
ATTATCTTGTCTTAATTTGCACATACCTAATGACATAAAATGTGGAGCCATCTTTTCAAATACTTTTTGACACCTATATGACTTCTTTGGTGAGGTATCTGGTTAGGTCTTTTGCCCATTTTTAATACAGTTGTTCATTTTGTTATTGTTTAATTTCATGAGTTCTTTTATATTTTGGATAACAGTTCTTTATCAGATGTGTCTTTTACCAATATTTTCTCTCAGCCTGTGGTTTATCTACCCATTCTAAATCACTAAGTTTCTATAGGACTTATTTTGCATATTTCCTGGTATATTGCCTCATAATTAAGGAGTCTGGGGCTGTGCTATTCTAACATTTCATGGATCTACCATCACATAATTATTCCATAACTAAATATTTCTTAATAATTATAATTTGCATCTTTTATCAACTTCATAATTTGAAGAGTCATTTCATATATATATACAATCTCACTCCCATCTAAATTATTGATTAAAAGAAATGGAATATTTTAAAAAAGAAAAACAGCCATAGGACTTCCCTGGTGGTGCAGTCATTAAGACTTCACATTTCAATGTAGGGGGTGCAGCTTTGATTACTGATTGAGGAACTAAGATCCTACATGCCTCATGGCCAAAGAACTAAAGCATAAAATAGACGCAATATTGTAACAAATTCAATAAAAAGATTTTCATAAATAAAATAAACAGCCATAACCTTTACTGGTTGTAGGCAGCTTAGCATCAACAAGCCTACTAGGTTCCCTTCCATTCAGAAGTGGCTATGTTTTAGCTTGTTAGTTATGTATTTGGAGATGCTATTCCTTCCTCTGATAATTTCTTTCTACTCAAATTAATCAAGCATAACAAATGGGATGTAATCAAAATGCATCTTTACTTTTTACTCCCACTGCCCCTTTAAAATTTATTCAGTAGAAAGTCTCTTTTTCCCTGACCCTAAATTAAAAATCTCTAGATCCCATGACTTTCTACAGTTATACAACCACTTTAAACCCAAAGTATAGTCTCGATTCAGAAATTAGAACACCCTGTCCCATATAATCAATACACTGAACTTAATTTAGAATAGAATTTTTCCTTTCTTGCAGCCAAATCTAACAAGCCTTGGAGAAGGGGAATAGTGGGTTTCTTCTCACTTTTTCTAATTCTTCTCCCACAGTGTGTTAACCTTGACAGTAGGCCTCTGTATTCTTGTAACACAGAGAGAAAGAAGGGAAAACAGGTTAAGAAAAACTAGAACTGGCACTCTCACAACTGAGTCTTGTGGCATCTGGATCTGTGGGATGTTAAAGCTAACTGCATCACGGGACATGTTTGTTTACTGAGAAATCCTACTTAATCTTCACAAGGAGATATGACAAAATCATTCATCATGAGGGATAGTTATAGCAATTTCTAAGCAAAGCAAAGGATGATGAAATAATGCTGTAAAAGATCTGTAGTGTCTAGTGCCTCCTTTACTAAGCCTCTCTTTGGCACATCTTTAATTCTATATGCTTATCTAAAGTATACTCTGCTCAGAAAAAAAAAATGATCTTTGATACATGCAATTTATGAGATTTTTCAAAAAATAAAAGAGCCTCTGACAGAGTCATTTTGAATCACTGCATATTTGAGTTGCATGTGCAAAAAATTATGTACTTTTTTACACTAAATTATACTTCTATAGGGAAAAGTTTATTTCAAAAGTAATCACAGTTTCAATTCAATTTTATTACAGGTCATTTGCTTACCATTAAAGGGAAAACAATTTTTCCAATCCAAATCAACAAATATAGACTTTGATTATTGGTCAAAAAGGAGACAAATGATCCCTTCCCCCAAGGATACATTGGACAAAGATTCCTCAAAAAAACCTGGTTTAGTGTTTCAATATAAAAATTCAGTGGCAAATGTCTGAAGGCATTAATTCCCATAATGCCTCACTGGATAAGAAATGCACTCAGTATCCCTAACCAAATAGTCACTGTGTAACACACACCAGATACTAAATTCAATTTTCTGCTTGGGTAAAATGGAATAATAGTTGGGCTCCTGTTTCTATATATGGCTAAGACTACTGATGACACTCAAAAAGAAATGTTAAAATTTCAAAACAGAGTTATTATTGATAATAGAGTAATCATCATTTAAGAGATCCATAAATTTCAGATATCTTCAAGTAACTAGTCCTCAATCAAAAATCACAGCTGATACTAACTTTTAAATTCCAGGCATTTAAAAGCATTCTGTAGCAGGCCAATTCAACCATCTCCCTTTCCTCTATTAGCTTTCAAAATGTTTAGGACCTTGCCCGTGAATTATAAACAAAGCAAAACATAATTTAAAAAAACAAAACCTATTATCCTGATCAGAAGAAATGTATCAGTTATATGAATAAAATTCAGAAATCTGCATATGCCAGCTATAAAATCTCAAAGACATTGTGTTAATTATTGCTCAGGTCTGAAAGTGTTAGTTGCTCAGTCCTGTCTGACTCTTTGCAACCTCATGGACTGTAGCCCACTAGGCTCCTCTGTATGGAATTTTCCGGGCAAGAATATTGGAGTGGGCTGCCATTTCCTTCTCCAGGGGATCTTCCTGGCCCATGGATCAAACCTGGGTCTCCTGTATTGCAGGCAGATTCTTTACCTTCTGAGTCACCAGGGAAGCCCCATTGCTCAGGTCTAGGTACATGCTGATTATATTCAAGTTTAATGTGGAGTTCAGGAAGTGATCGATACTGCTTCTTATAAACTTAGATACTTTTTTTTATTAATATAGCACTTTTATTACTGGAGTATAAAAAAAGAGTATAAGAGTCATATCTTTGCCTCCATACACTCTAATCTTGTTATAGAGTTTGTCTATAGCCAAAATGCAGCTGTACAGCTAATTTCAGACCTACCAGCCTTGACAACATTCTCCTTCATAAGCATCTGGTGATTAACCATTTGAAAAAGTGTGATTGAATTCCAGATGGAGTTGACTTCATATAGCTCCAGACTAGTCAGTTTAGGAGCAGATATCTTTAGTGCTACTGACTATTGAATCACCTATTTATTTAAAATTATATGGTGCTGGAGGTTTTGTTTTTTTGTTTGCTTATTTATTTCTGGCTGCACTGGGTCTTCCTGAGGTACACAGGCTCTTTGTTGCTACAGGTGGGCTTTTCCTAGCTGCAGTGAACGAGGACTACTCTTTAGTTGCAGTGTGCAGTCTTCTCACTCCATTGTTGTGGAGCATGGGCTCTAGGTTCCCATGGGCTTCAGTAGATGCAGCTTGAAGGATCTAGAGCGCAGTTGAGGCATATGGGCTTAGTTTTCTAGAGGCAAATAGGATCTTCCCAGACAAGGAATCTAACCCATGTTCTCTGCATTGGATCCTTAACCACTAGATCACCAGGAAAGTCCTGGAGGTTTTTAATACATTAAAGAGAAAAGTGAAAAAATATAAGCCTATTGTTCTTTTCTATAACTACAGTAGTAGTCTAGGAGTAGTTTAGCAGTAATTATAACAAAGACAATATAATGTTGTGTAGCACTCTCCAGCACTGACTTTATTTAGTCATATATTTACACACATGTTCAGAGACAGAATTCCTAATAAGATAATAAATGTTCCACTATTTTCTTACTATATTGAGAAGATGAGTTTATGACCAGAAAAACTTCAAAAGATGTCACTGATAAGATAATTATTGTTGATCTGATCAAAATAATTAAATGTTTTCCCCTCTGGGGAACTCAGCATATACAGCTCAAAATGAATGCTTTCCTAGTCTGTTTCTTCCAAACATTTTCAAGATGGTAAAGGCAATGAGATGGCAAAAGAAAAGCAAGGCATTAAAATAACTTTTTTCCTCCTAGAACAAAATAATCAAGTTACTACACTTAAAACTGTTAGATTTGTAACCTTACAACTGGAGAGATCTTGTTCCTACTTTAGAACTTATCCAATATTTTCTGAATAAATTTTTACATTCCAAGTAAATCTCACAGAGTCACAGAATTTTGCATTTATAAAAATTTTTACACTTATCTATGTTCATCATCTCTGACGTACAAGACTGTGCATATTTTAGAGTAAACAGAGCACTTCAATTTCTGGCCAGATCTTCATACTATGATAACACGCACAACACCTATAAGAGAATGTTTTTTCACTATAATTTTTAATTTGAAATTAAAGTGATCTTAAAATTGAAGTCAATTTTCTTTAACTTTCATCTTTTATTTAATAAACCAGTACTTAAAACGTGTATTAAAATGAATCCACCATAGGTCAAAGCTCAAAAATTAAAGCCAAATGCACTTTATATAAAAGATCTGTACAATATAAGTGATAATTCATTTCTTTATTAAATCTATCATGAGTAATAACTTACTTTAAAGTACTTTTTTCCAGATTCTAAGTCTCTGTACTAAGTAGATAATATTCTCTTGCTGCTTCACCATTTTATTTAGAATGTGGCTAATGGACTTATCACACACAATCTGGTAAACACATTTGGTACAACTGACCTCCTATCATCCAATATGCAACCATAAAGTACACATAGCTAAGAAAAAACAAAACACGCAATTCACATCAGCAATGGTTTCAATGATTGGGGACTGAACTGTCTTTCAGATGGAAAGAAAGTCAACCATTTTTCATACAATTAATTTACCACATGTAGAAATACTTAATGAAATCCATTTGTTATATGTGAATAATTATGTGATCCTACCATAGAAAAACATATGTAAATCAAACATTTCTAAATAACTCTGTGAGAAACCTGTATGCAGTCAGGAAGCAACAGTTAGAACTGGACATGGAACAACAGACTGGTTCCAAATAGGAAAAGGAGTACGTCAAGGCTGTATATTGTCACCTTGCTTATTTAACTTATATGCAGAGTACATCATGAGAAATGCTGGGCTGGATGAAGCACAAGCTTCATCTTGTGAATCTTGTGAATCTTGGAATCAAGATTTGCTGGGAGAAATATCAATAACCTCAGATATACAGATGACACCACCCTTATGGCAGAAAGTTAAGAAGAACTAAAGAGCCTGTTGATGAAAGTGAAAGAGGAGAGTGAAAAAGTTGGCTTAAAGCTCAACATTCAGAAAACAAAGATCATGGCATCTGGTTCCATCACTTCATGGGAAATAGATGGGGAAACAGTGGAAATAGTGGCTGACTTTATTTTTGGGGGACTCCAAAATCACTGCAGATGGTGATTGCAGCCATGAAATGAAAAGATGCTTACTCCTTGGAAGGAAAGTTATGACCAACCTAGACAGCATATTAAAAAGCAGAGACATTACTTTGCCAACAAAGGTACGTCTAGTTAAGGCTATGGTTTTTCCAGTAGTCATGTATGGATGTGAGAGTTGGACTATAAAGAAAGCTGAGCGCCGAAGAATTGATGTTTTTGAACTGTGGTGTTGGAGAAGACTCTTGAGAGTCCCTTGGACTGCAAGGAGATCCAACCAGTCCATCCTAAAGGAGACCAGTCCTGGGTGTTCATCGGAAGGACTGATGTTGAAGCTGAAACTCCAATACTCTGGCCACCTGATGCAAAGAGCTGACTCATTTGAAAAGACCCTGATGCTGGGAAAGACTGAGGGCAGGAGGAGAGGGGAAGACAGAGGATGAGATGGTTGGATGGCATCACCGATTCGAGACATGGGTTTGGGTGAGCTCCGGGATTTGGTGATGGACAGGGAGGCCTGGTGTGCTGTAGTTCATGGAGTCGCAAAAAGTCAGATACAACTGAGTGGCTGAACTGAACTGAACTGATACACTGAAATAAACATTAACAACATACAATAAAACACAATAATGCCTCATTAAATCCTGACCCACAATAATATGAGACAATAAATAGTACAGTTAAGTCTCTCCAGTCATTAAATTAATTTATCCCCCTATAAATAAAAAAGCACACAAAAATTACATTGCTGACAGTCTAGGCTCCCTCACAAAGACAAAAATGACCTGAAAGAACCACTTATAATAACACTTCCGGGAATCCAAAGCTATCATTCTGTATCATTGTAACTCTGACTTCTGTACTTTTCACCTCTTCCATTCTCTCAGCCTAAAATATCTTCTTCCAGTGCTAACAAATCTTTCAAGCACCACCTCTTCTATGAAACTTTCTATCATAGTCACCTTCCAGAAAACATGCACTGAAGAATTTGAACATGTTAAAATAATAATAATATTTAAATTTTATTGAACACTTTTGTTTACAAGAACCCAAGTTAAAAGCTTTATATACATAATTTTATTTTATTCTTACATCAGCCATATAAGTTACATGCTGTTAATATTCCCATCTTACACTTTGGAAACTGAATCTTAGAGAAATTAAGAAACATGCAGCATCACATAACTAGTGATGGGCAAAGTCAGAATACTAATAACCCAGAAAAATCATTTGATTTACACTATCTTAAATTGCAAACTGATAGTTTTTGTCTAAACCTCATATCTGCTTAAAGCATTAACTTTGGACCTTTACACCCCTCACAGCAGGCAGGGACATTGATTATCCACATATTTTGTTGTTGTTGTATAGTTTCTAAGCTGTGTCTAACTCTTTTGCAACCCCATGGACTGTAGCCCACCAGGTTCCTCTGTCTATGGGATTCTCCAGGTAAGAAGGCTGGAGTGGGTTGCCATTTCCTTCTCCAGGGGATCTTCTCAACCCAGGCATCCATCGAACCCATGTCTCCTGCATTGGCAGGTGGATTCTTTACCACTGAACCACCAAGGAAGTCGCTATTGACAAAAAGTATATAGTATATAGCGTCCTATTAAATTTAGGTAAGAAAGATGAAAAAAAAAATGTTCTTACTTCTCTAAGCCCTAAAAAATGCCCTTCTCCCCAGTCATTCCAGCTGCAAACTTCTTAGCATTTCAAATTATCTTGCTTGTTCCATACCTTTTAATTTGATTATGAAGTAAAGTGAGTTAAACTGCACTGTCAACTGAAACCATTTCATGTCCAAGAGAGAAACAGAAAGTATCTGTTGTTACAAGATATAAAATTGTCATAAAACAAGTATAGTCTAATCTGTGCTTGGCTTCGGTTCAAGACTTTGGTACATACAAACAGGAAACAAGTTCGCATAGAAGTTAAGAAAACATTTTCTGGTATCAAAGTGTCTGCTTTCAAATCTCAACTCTACCCTAGGTAGTTTATATAATCATGGAAAAATTATTTACCTCTCTAACCTGCAAAATGAAAACAAAAATAGCTCCTGTTTTAAATCTTAAGATTCAATGATTCCACATATAAGTGATACTATAAGTATTTGTCTTTCTCTAGTCTGACTTATTTCACTAAGCATAATACTCAGGTTTATCCACATTCCTGCAAAGAGGACAAGATTGAGACAAACTACTAAGAATAATATACATGGCAACAAGGATATATTGCACGACACAGGAAATTACAACCTTTATCTTGTAATAACTTTTAATGGAGTTTAATATGTAAAAATACTGAATCACTATGCCATACACTTGAAATTAATATAATATTATAAATCAACTATACATCAATGAAAAATAAGTTTAACTGAAGCAAAAGAAAAAATTCAGTGAGATGATTTATATATAGCATCTATCACAAAGTAATCTCTCAGTCACTATTACCATCAGCATTATAGCACATGTATACAAAAATGTAGTAGAATACGGGCTTCCCTGGTAGTTCAGTGGTAAAGAATCTGCCTTCCAATGCAGGAGATGTGGGTTTGATCCCTGGGTCAAGAAGATCTCCTAGAGAAGGAAATGGCAACCCACTCTAGTATTCTTGCCTGGGAAATCTCATGGTCAGAGGAGCCTGGCAGGCTACACAGTCCATGGGGTCACAAAAAGAATCAGATACAACTTAGTGACTAAACAACAACATAATGATGCTATTTGCTGAAATAAGCACCTTATGAATGACCACCTTGAATCCTCCAGTACCCAGCTGATCTGTCCCAACTGATGCTAAATAGAACAAAAAAAAAAAAAATTGTGGTATTTCTACTGTACTTGTTTTATTTGTATTTGTATTTCAATTTATATGAATATACCACAATAAAGCATTTGCCTGCAATGCAGGAGACCCGGGTTCGATTCCTGGGTTGGGAAGATCCCCTGGAGAAGGAAATAGCAATCCACTCCAGCATTCTTGCCTGGAAAATCCCTTGGACGGAGAAGCCTGATAGGCTATAGTCCATGGGGTCGCAAAGAGTCGGACACAACTGAGCGACTTCACTTTCACTTTCACCACAATTTGTTTACACATTCTGTTTCTAATGGATATTTCAGTTCAGTCGCTCAGTCACGTCTGACTCTTTGCGACCCCATAGACTGCAGCACACCAGGCTTCCCTGTCCATCACCAACTTCCGGAGCTTGCTCAAACTCATGTCCATAGAGTCAGTGATGCCATCCAACCATCTCATCCTCTGTCGTCCCCTTCTCCTCCTGCCTTCAATCTTTCCCAGCATCAGGGTCTTTTCCAGTGAGTCAGTTCTTCGCATCAGGTAGCCAAAGTATTGGAGCTTCAGCTTCAGCATCAGTCCTTCTGATGAATATTCAGGACTGATCTCCTTTAGATTGAACGTGGTTTGATCTCTTCGCAGTGCAAGAAACTCTCAAGAGTCTTCTCCAACACCACAGTTCAAAAACATCAATTCTTTGGTACTCAACTCTTGGACACAGCTCATACTACTAAAGGATATTTCAGTAGTTTCCAGTTATTGAGTACTAAAAATATTACTGTGGTGAACATTCATATGCATGTTCTTTGGTCAACATGTGCTTCCATTTAGAGCTGGAATCTAGAGCTATATCAATTTTATTACTTTTTCTTCCATTTTCCATTGTCTATGGTGCCAGTGGATATACCTTTTTTTTTTCACTTTTTCAGTTTTATTGAAAGTATAATTCATGTTACATATCTATTTCTCAATTTTTTTCTCAAAAGTTTCCTTGCTGCTGCTGCTGCTACTGCTGCTGCTAAGTCGCTTCAGTCGTGTCCGACTCTGTGTGACCCCAGAGATGGCAGCCCACTAGGCTCTTCTGTCCCTGGGATTCTCCAGGCAAGAACACTGGAGTGGGTTGCCATTTCCCTCTGCAATGCATGAGAGTGAAAAGTGAAAGTGAAGTTGCTCAGTCGTGTCTGACTCCTTACTAAATTTCTAATTTCAAATGACAAAACAAAACTTGTTATGCCATTCCTCCAATCCAATTTTTATAGTAATCTCTATAGTTTATAAGTAGACACAAATAAAAAAGGACTCTTTTAAGGTGACATTTTACTAACAATTTCAAAATAAATATGCCCACTTTACTCACATAGGGCAAAGCTAGTGGTTTAGAAGATACACCTGGAAATTTAGCTTATCTATTATTTATTTTGGTCTCCTTATTTCATTTTGTCTTATTTTTGTTTCTGTTTTGCAAAATAGGATTTAACTTCAATTTCTTTGACCATTTAATCACATGTATCCCCAAAAGAAAATATTCGTACAAACTACTAAATAAATCTCATTTATAAGCTTTTGTACTTTTAATTATCAGTAGGCAATAATAGCATGTTTTCAATGCTATAGATTTTGGCATATTTTTCCAGTGAACATATTAATGTTGCCTAATTTAGACAATATATTGAATTGGCCCACTCTAAATTAATAACTTAATTACCAGAGCTTATCACCATATATGGCCACACTCAGTACCTGTTGTTACTGCTTCAACATGTGAGTTTTGTAGGGGAAATAATTCAGTCTATAACACTCTCCATAGATATCTGATAAACATCTCTCCAAAGATAAACATCTCTCCAAAGATACACAGATTGCCATGAAATAATGGCATATGAAATTATGCTCAACACTACTAATCATTAAGGAAATGCAAATCAAAACAATGAGATGCCAGTAAATATCATTAGAATGGTTATTAGAAAAAAACAAAAACAAAAATGAAAATAACAAATGTTTATGAGGATGTGGAAGACAGGAATTCTAATGCACTGCTAATAGCAATGTAAAGTGGTACAACCACTGTGGAAAACAGTATAACAGTTCCTCAAAAAAATAAAAATAGAGCTACCATATAAGCCATCAATTTCACTTCTGGGTATATACCCAAAAGAATTGAAATTAGAGAGTTGAAGAGCTATATCTACACCCATACTCACAGCAGCATTAGTTACAAAAGTCAAAAGGTGAAAGCAACCCAAGTACCCACTGATAGATGAATGAATAAACAAAATGTGTGTGTGTGCGTGTACACATACAATAGAATAATATTCAGGTTTTAAAGGAAGGCAAATATGCTGCAAGTTACAACATGGATAGATCTTAAGACGTTATGCTAAATGAAATAAACCAGGCACAACTGGACAAATACTATATGATTCTACTTACATGTATACATGCTTAGTCATTTAGTCAGGTTGACTCTTTGTGACCCCGTGGACTGTAACCCACCAGGTTCCTGTAACCCACCAGTCCATGGGATTTCCCAGGCAAGAATATTGGAATGGGTTGTCATTTTCTTCTCCACCACTTATATGAGACACCTAAACAGTTAAATTCGTAGAGAGATAAACAAAATGGTAGTTGTCAGAGGCAATAAGTTGTTTAATGTGTCAGTTTCAGTTTTACATGAAAAGAATCCTGAAGATAGATGATGGTGGTTGCAGAACAGTGTGAATGTATTTAATGCCACTGAACTGTATGTTTAAAATGGTGAATTTTATGTTATGTATATTTTACCATAGTTAAAAAATATTTAATCTATACAGCAAATATAAAGGCCACTCAGCAAATATATATTCATACTTGGATTTTTCAGACAAAGTAACAAAAGTTCAACAAGGTAAAGTTGATATCCTTAGCAAGTAAAAGAATCAAGTTTCAAATGCGGGTTATATCTCACACTAGAGACGTGCATGCTCAAATTCACCACACTGACCACACTTTCTCAACATGGTTCAAATATTTGTTGGAGAAATCACTGAAAAATTATAAGACACTTTACAATATAAAGGAGTCTATTAAGAAAGTGCAATATATTAATGTTTTACTGATCAAAAGTGTTCATTTGAGCTTTTTCTGTAATGACTTTTCTTCTGGACAGCAATGATACACCTAACCTGTACTAGATAGTTTATCATTTCATAGAACTAGCATAAAGTTTTATAGGTCAGTATTATATTATATTTTATATATCCATATTAAGGAGAAAAATACACCCCACTGTTCCTAATTTTCCTTTAAAAATCAGTGAGAAAGGAGTCACTGAACTGCTTAAGAACCTGAATTGCAAAAGATCCCATGCTTTGCTCCAGTTTGTTGAAAAATTAGTGTTAATGCTTATGTAAGATATCAATGTCAAGCTTTGTGCTTCATTTTCACACTAATAATCCAGACTGCTCTAAGGCTCCAACGTTAGACTCCCAAGACACATTGCTTCTTTAGCCAATTTCTGCTTGACATTATAGTTTATAAAACACCATCTGAGATACAAAGATAATAAAATTAATAAAACACAGAGCTAGAGCCTCATATCAGTGTGTTGAGGATTTATGCACATAAACTGCAAGTGCAGGTTTTGAAACAGACCCTATAGACTTCCAGTTGCCATAGTAACTGCACATTTTTATTGAATGTGAAAGTGTAAACAGATGAGCACAGCTCAGGTAAATCATCAGTGATGCCATTGTTGGCCTCTGAGTGGCAGAAAGAAGAAGAAAATGCTGTTACTTTGTAAAATAAAATAATAATTTATACCCCTGATTTCTTGGTCTGTGAACATCCCCTTAGAAACTTCTTTCAGTACTACTTGACTAATTACTCATGAAGACAAAGTTCTAATGAATTATTAATAATTTTGTTATTGAAACAGATTGGAGAATTACACAGCAAATCAGGTAAATACGGCAATTCTATCAAATGTTTGCACTTTGCTATCTCATTTTCTTGATCCTAATCTGTTCTTTCATTTACCCACGAAAGAAGAAGGGTAGCACAGCAACTAAAACAACTTTTATAAACATAAGCCCTCCTCTGAGATGGTTACAGGTTATTTTAAGGAAAAAAAAATAAAAGAAAAAGGCTTTCAACTGGAATAATTGAAGGAAATGGTGGAGACAGATGCTAAAGGGCTATCATCATTAAAATACTTGAACACAAAACCGATGTCCCTACAGTGGTTCTTTCTTTTTTATTTTATTTTATTTTATTTGACAGTGCAGAGGGCATGGCATGAAGGATCTTAGTTCCCCAACCAAGGATCGAACCCACACACCTTACAGTGGAAGCACGGTGTCCCAACCACTGGGCTACAGGGAAGTATCCTCGAATACTTATTCTTAACGGTATGAAGTTGTTAGAGAAGGCTATATTTGTTTGATCGTATAGTTGAGAATGAGAAATTTCCTAATTGTTTTGTTTCCTACATAGGCAGGAAAATATTGCTAAAATAGCAGTACATAGTTTATGAATGCATATGATAAGAACAGAAATAGGCACGAGAATATATTCATTTTTTTTAACCAAGCATACAAATCTTATGCAAAGACATTCTTTATGTTAACAAAACTGCTGTCACTTACTTAATATGAGCTGAGCATTTTGTTAAATGCTCACATACTCTAAAGTTCACTGATTAAGAGCATAAATTCTGAAGTTGATGTTGGGTCTAAATTCTTATTCCACTGTTTATGAGTTATATAATCTCAGGCAAGTTACTTAATCTCCAAATCTTGGTTTCCTTGTTTCCAGAATGAACATAATAATAGACCTTACTTCTTCAGTGTTCTTCAGAGAGTTTTCATAAAGGACCAAATGAAAATACTCATGTAAAATATTTATTTACAGTATTAGCAGTGCACAAATTTTAGTAAGTTTATATTATTATCTCATTAAATATTCACAACAGCAAAGGGCAGATATGATTATCTGTATTTCACAAATAAGAAAATTGACGCTTAAAGGATTTAACTAACTTGGTCTTGTACTTGGCAGATATAAAACATTGATATTTACCTTGTTCTTAAATCTATGCATACTGAATCAAAGTAGGAACTAATATTTTGAGATCTGGTTGCACTTCTTATCCTTTCTTTGTCCTCTTGAAGATGTCCTTCTGTCAATCTATAAGTGTTTTATTAAGCTTCCACAATGTTCTATTGCTTTTCTACTCATCAAAGTGATATAAAAGAAAAACAATTCATGACATCATGGAGTTTACAATTTATCTGAGAAGAAAATGTGAAAAAATTCAATAAAGGATTAAACTGAATGATCTCATATCTAAGACAGGATTTAGCTGCAGAAAGCAGAGGTTTAGGTATATGGGCATCATCAGAGAAGAATTCATAAGATTAAACTGATTTTAGAAGATGAATATGGATAGATAGATAGATAGCCATTCTTAGAGAAAAAAGGAGGACATTTTGAATGTAAGAAATAGAATAAAGAAAGACATCAAAGTACTTATCAAAAATAATTTGGAAGTGGATTTTGAAGCCCTAAATTATGGAGATGGAAATGAAATTAAATGATTAAATGCCAAGATAATTGGGACTTCCCTGACCATCCAGTGGTTAAGATTTGGTGCTTCCACTGCAGGGGGCACAGGTTTGATCCCTGGTCATGGAATTAAGATCCTGCATGCCATGCTACACAGCCCACCCCCTCAAAAAAAGATGTAATTTATAGGAAAAATATAATAGAAGTTAGAAAAAGATTTGATAAAGAAGGTGAATAAATGAAAATATACAAAATTGGTTTGGAATAGTCTCACTTGGACCATGAGAAGAAATTTCATGTACCAGAGAGAAGAGTAGAGAAACTGAAAATGAAAGCACTTCTACTAGGGATATTTTCAGTTGGAAACTTATTGTATAAAGCTTATTTAATATTGTTGACTTAATCTGAAGATGGTTGTAAAATAAAGAACAACAGCACAAGTGATGGCCAACACCTACAAAAAATGCAATTATATGCATGCAATGATAATTAAAGACATAATATAGTTTCTGTTACTTTGCAAAGATTAAATAATCTTGGGAGAATATACTGGGTTGGTAGAGATATTGAAAATTAGAGTAGTCAAAATTCAAGGTAAGCAAATTGCAGGCAGATAAGAGGAAGATAAGAAAACTAGTTTACAGAAGCCAAAGAAATGCTAGTAGGGTGTCAAGGATGATTTAGATAAAGATTTATCAAGACATTTCTCTTATAATATCTGTATTCCCCATTTATGAATCTGAGAACAAATGCTTAGAATAACTTCATACACTTTGAGTACAAGGGTTCAGGTTTCAAAATTTATTAATAGTATTTCTGTACTGTCTTCTGCAACCTTGATTAAATCTAGGTCTCTGATATAGGAATAAATTTTATTCCTTCATTTGGAGATCAAGGAAAATCATACAGTCCTCTGAAAATCATACAGTCTTCTGAAAAAGTCACAGCAAGCTACCTGGACAATAGTAGGTATTCAACAAATTTGAGTAGTATTCATTTCTGCTTTTATTTAAACAGAAAGAGTTGACTGAGGTGGTTATTCAGGGAACAGATACAAATAAGATATACATATGTGTTTCTGCCTAAAAGATTTTCAATTTTCTATGTCTAAATTTGGGCTTGTAAAATCTCAGCAGATATTTTATATACCAAAAACAATTCCCACCGCAACCTTAAAGGACGCTTATATGTCACTGAATACATAAAGTGGTAAAATATTATCTCATATTTATCCTTTATCATTCATATGCAGAATTAACTGTAATGCCCTTTCCATGTTTGTGCCCTCATAAGTCCTCCTCATTCTTGATGATTAATCTTTAACACTCCTGATAAGTCTTCCTAGCCAAGGTGGAGGTTCAACCATTTTGTCCATGAGAGCATCTCACCCAATCTAAGCAGTATTCTTGCTCTCTGTTTTGGTATTGCTTAGCATAGACAATTTTAGCCCTGACCTTATACTTAACATACAGTTAATTCACAGCATACATAATATCAACATATGTGTGTGCATGTATAACAAGTTTCATAGAACAGTACATTCCCATAAACCTTCTTTTCCATAAAAATGCTGAATTTACAAGAAGATATTGTGAGGGTCAAGAGAATATCCCTGTGAGGTACAAATTTCCACCAAACCCCTCTCTGTCACATATCTGCTTCAGCTAGGCAAATAATAATTTTCTGTGTCATAAAAGGGTTTTAAGATATATACTCTTTCAGTCCTCTAAAGATCAGAGTATGTCAGGACTATTTTCATCTAAGTATCTTATTGCTTGTGCAATGTACTTGGGTTTCTGGTCAAACAGAATACTTGAGCTTTTCTCCTTAGAGTACATACGGAATTCTAAAACTGTGCTCCTCTTTATACCAATGACGTTCTGACTAGTTTTAATTATGAAAACAAGGATGTTTTTCTAAGTGACCATAATTTATTTCACTTAGTAAGTAGCCTTATCATGACCAATTACAGTAGAATGATCAACTTTCACAAGACCATCCATTTAGCAACAAAATCAATACCCTTTATATAAATGACTTTTCATTTCTTCTGCTTTTTTAAATTCCAAAGAATAACTTCAGAAATTTGGGTATATTCCCTTTGACACTTGAGTTTGAGTTAATATATATGACTTGAGGCCAAATAATGTCAATTAGAAGTATTGACATTTAAACATGTATGGTAGAACTTCTTAGCATAACCCAATACATATACCAAGAGCTCAAAAAAATCTTTGAGAGAAGAGAAAGTGTTTTTCTTATACATGTAGATTAAAGTGTTATATAATAAATTATTTTAGAAATGAATCCTTTTGGAACATTGGTTTAATTTTTGGCTTTTATTATGTTTTCTTCATAAAATGTGCAAGTACCAAGATGTTAAATAGAATAGGTTTTATAGAAAAATTCACTTGAGTTATCTATACCTCTCCCAAATAGAAGAGATGGAATATATGTATTTTGATTTCTGGGACTATTTTAAGACCAGTTATAAGAGAAATAAAACAGTTCTAATTACCACTAAGGTTGAATCCCAATAGTTTGCAGATGAAGATTTTCTGAGCATTAAAGAATTGAGTTCAGGTGCATATCTGTGCTTTCAAAGCCCCAGAGAGAATCAATTTAAGAGACAAATCTCAAGATAACATTCTCTTCTAGTTCTTAACATAGGGCTAGAAAATACATCAGTATGTATGTGTGTGTGTGTGCATATATACACACATATATGGGCTTCACTGGTGGTTCAGACAGTAAAGAATCTGCCTACAATGCAGGAAGGGATTCCCAGGTGGCTCTAGTGGTAAAGAACTCACCTGCCAATGCAGAAGACATAAGAAACACCAGCTTGATCCCTGGGTCAGGAAGATCCCCTGGAGGAGGGAATGGTAACCCACTCCAGTATTCTTGCCGGGAGAATCCCATGGACAGAGGAGCCTAGTGGGCTAGAGTCCATAGGGTCCTAAAGAGTAGGACATGACTGAGCAACTAACACCATATTACCATCTTTCTAAATTCCAAATTTATACATTAATATACAGTGTTGGTAAAAACTCTGATTTTTATTTTATTTCAAATGTCTTTTTAGGCCCCTTTTCTCCCATCCACATCCTAAGAAATGATAAAATTCTACCCTTTCTCTAGAAAGGGAAGTATTTTGTCACCAAAAAGAAAGGTGATCAAATCTTGGAAAAGTAATAAATTCTTGGATACAGAAATATTTCAAATTAAGAAGTAATGTAAAAAATTTAGCATAATGCCTTTTATGTAGTTGACATTTTCCTTCTCATCAGTCTTTTAAAGATATTCTACAATAAAACATGAAGCTAAAATTTTGTATCTGTGTGTAACAGATAAATTTTGAGGAAATCAGCAAAATGTTAAAACCTGCCAAAGATGCCTTAGAAAATGTAAATCATATTTTTGCATATCTCAAAGCATTTGCTAGAATCACTTTTTAACCTCTTAATGCCAAAAGAGCATTATTGTATTGGAAATAAGGAGAACAGATGAACAGGAAAAGATATCACTAATGGTACAACTGAGTACAAATGTGTAGACAGTGATTGCCATAATGAATATTTGCCTAAGACAATCAGAAAAACACCAGCAATCTACAAAAATGTGCTGTTCTGTCTCTAAACTGTTGGATGAAGGCTTTCAAATTTCCTATTATCTTTAAAATCAGATGTTTATTATGCAGTCTTTTTCTGCATAGCACTTGACAGGTACCCACCTAACTCCCTCAAGCCAAAGAACATTGCTTGACAGCAAAGAATTCTGAAACTCTAGTGTATATTTAGAAAATAAATGCTTAACCCACCAGTATGGAAAGACAACTATGGGAACAACTTCCTCTATTATACATTCACACAAGTTTAGAGATATGACTTTATATCACATGGTAACAAAAATCACTCTGTTCTTCCCAAAGTAAATACAGCTGGAATTCTTAATCAGCATCTTTGAAAGCCTAAGCCTGGCTTGTATATTTAAAGATGCAGGCATCCTAAAGTTACCACAAGCTAAACGGGATAAGGCTTGTCCGGAGACTGTTTAGCTTTTGCTACATGCAAAACCAATAAGGGTCTGCTGATGCTGTTATCAAATGCAGTCCCATCAGCACTACACACTTGGCTGGGCATTTTGACAGTAATGTCTTAAAGGAAGTAGACAAGATGGGTTTCTCCTTTATGTGGTAATGAATAATAAAGAAGCTTCTCTTATTGGGTTAGGAACTGAGAAAACAGATGAAGTTTGTGACATTAGAAACGTAAGAGACGGCATCCATGATAAATTCTCACACTGGGAAATAAATACTCTAACTAGCTGTTTCTGAATTTGGGCTATAATTCCAGTTTGGAGGGCTTTTCATCCTATGACTAGTTCACTAATGGTATTTACAGTCCCTGCAATGCTAATACAAAAAGACTCCCCAGCAGTACATTCTACTTAAAATTTAGCTTATTCCAAAAAAGAATTGTAAGGAAGCCTTATTCACAACTCACAGAATAAAATAGCAAAACTTCCCTCCCTCCCTCTGTTGGAAAAGGAGCTCTATGCAGATATGGTGGTAGAAATGGGACTAAAGGAGGAATAAAATTGTGGCTATCTCTTGGCCACAGCAAACTTGTCTTCATGCACTAGCCTGCTTTTCTGCATTTCTGTTAGGCCTTTCACTGTGCATTTCTAGCTGATGACTTTTGTTGCTTCTTGCTCAAATTTGAAAAGGAGGAAAAAGTACTGTCCACTGCTTTTTGAATCTTGCTCTCACTAATATGCTTTTAAAAAAAGAAGAAGAAGAAGAAGAAGCTAACCATTCATCAAAAGTTGGCAGAAGGAATTTTCTGCTTTTGCAACTACTGTATCTCCCAGCAGTTTGGTGACTAGGTGTTCCTAATAAGCACCATAACAGATAAGGAAACCAGTCCAGAGAGGCTAAAAGATTTATCCAGGACACATGAAAAGCATAAGACAAAGACATGTTTCCATTCACCTTTTCTGAAATCATACCTCACATTCCTTCTACACCACTTCTTTCAAAAGAATGGTACTATACAAACAAGAATAGTCTATGTGGTTTTTGCAGTAATCAAAATTTCTAAAGAAACCAAAATTAGCAAAGTGACCGTGATTATTTTATCCAAAGTATCTCCCTTTTGTCCCCACTCTTCTGTCTGAAGGCTTTACTCTTTTCTTGCCCCTTACCATACTGTATGGTCACTTTTCTGGTTATTTGCTTGTCTATCTTATACACTAGATCATCATTTCTCTGAGGGTGGGAGAGTGTCTTGTTCAGTGCACTCACTCTGTTTAGCTTCTAGCACAATGCCTAGGACATACTGAGGTTGTAATAAGTGTTTCTTAAAAGTGTGAATAGTTAAAATTCTTCCTAATTGACACAGAAAAAACAAGCAGAATCCCTTACGTTTTTTATGGTATCAGTTCAGTCTAGATCAGTTGCTCAGTCGTGTCCGACTCTTTGCAACCCTATGAATTGCAGCACGCCAGGCCTCCCTGTCCATCACCAACTCCCGGAGTTCATTCAAACTCATGTCCATCCAATCCGTGATGCCATCCAGCCATCTCATACTCTGTCCTTCCCTTCTCCTGCCCCCAATCCCTCCCAGCATCAGGGTCTTTTCCAATGAGTCACCTCTTCACATGAGGTGGCCAAAGTATTGGAGTTTCACCTTCAGCATCAGTCCTTCCAATGAACACCCAGGACTGATCTCCTTTAGGATGGACTGGTTGGATCTCCTTGCAGTCCATGGGACTCTCAAGAGTCTTCTCCAAAACCACAGTTCAAAAGCATCAATTCTTTGGGGCTCAGCTTTCTTCACAGTCCAACTCTCACATCCATACATGACTACCGGAAAAACCATAGCCTTGACTAGATGGACCTTTGTTGGCAAAGTAATATCTCTGCTTTTCAATATACTATCTAGTTTGGTCATAATTAGCCTTCCAAGGAGTAAGCGTCTTTTAATTTCATGGCTGCAATCACCATCTGCAGTGATTTTGGAGCCCAAAAAAGTAAAGTCTGACACAGTTTCCACTATTTCCCATGAAATGATGGGACCAGATGCCATGATCTTTGTTTTCTGAATGTTGAGCTTTAAGCCAACTTTTCTACTCTCCTCTTTCACTTTTATCAACAGGCTTTCTAGTTCCTCTTCACTTTCTGCCATAAGGGTGGTGTCATCTGCATATCTGAGGTTATTGATATTTCTCCCGGCAATCTTGATTCCAGCTTGTGCTTCTTCCAGCCCAGTGTTTCTCATGATGTATTCTGCATAGAAGTTAAATAAGCAAGGTGACAATATACAGCCTTGAAGTACTCCTTTTCCTATTTGGAACCAGTCTGTTGTTCCATGTCCAGTTCTAACTGTTGCTTCCTGACCTGCATATAGGTTTCTCAAGAGGCAGGTCAGGTGGTCTGGTATTCCTATCTCTTTCAAAATTTTCCACAGTTTATTGTGATCCACACAGTCAAAGGCTTTGGCATAATCAATAAAGCAGAAATAGATGTTTTTTCTGGAACTCTCTTGCTTTTTCCATGATCCAGTGGATGTGGGCAAACCAGCTGGAACATCAGGAAGTTCATGGTTCATGTATTGCTGAAGCCTGGCTTGGAGAATTTTGAGCATTACTTTACTAGCATGTGAGATGAGTGCAACTGTGTGGTAGTTTGAGCATTCTTTGGCATTGCCTTTCTTTGGGATTGGAATGAAAACTGACCTTTTCCAGTCCTGTGGCCACTGCTGAGTTTTCCAAATTTGCTGGCATATTGAGTGCAGCACTTTCATAGCATCATCTCTCAGGATTTGAAATAGCTCAACTGGAATTCCATCATCTCCACAAGCTTTGTTCATAGTGATGCTTCCTAAGGCCCACTTGACTTCACATTCCAGGATGTCTGGCTCTAAGTGAGTGATAACACCATAATGATTATCTGGGTTGTGAAGATCTTTTTTGTACAGTTCTTCTGTGTATTCTTGCCACCTCTTCTTAATATCTTCTGCTTCTGTTAGGTCCAGACCATTTCTATCCTTTATCGAGCCCATGTTTGCAAGAAATGTTCCCTTAGTATCTCTAATTTCCTTGAAAAGATCTCTAGTCTTTCCCATTCTGTTGTTTTCCTCTATTTCTTTGCATTGATCACTGAGGAAGGCTTTCTTATCTCTTTTTGCTATTCTTTGGAACTCTGCATTCAGATGCTTATATCTTTCCTTTTCTCCTTTGCTTTCCACTTTTCTTTTCACAGCTCTTTTTAAGGCCTCCCCAGACAACCATTTCACTTTTTTGCATTTCTTTTCCATGAGGATGGTCTTGATACCTGTTCTCCTGTACAATGTCACGAACCTCCACCCATAGTCCATCAGGCACTCTGTCTATCAGATCTAGTCCTTTAAATCTATTTCTCACTTCCACTGTATAATCATAAGGGATTTGACTTAGGTCATACCTGAATGGTCTAGTGATTTTCCCCACTTTCTTCAATTTATGCCTGAATTTGGCAATAAGGAATTCATGATCTGAGCCACAGTCAGCTCCCAGTCTTGTTTGAGCTGACCATATAGAGCTTCTGCATTTTTGGCTGCAAAGAATATAATCAGTCTGATTTCGGTGTTGACCGTCTGGTGATGTCCATGTGTAGAGTCTTCTCTTGTGTTGTTGGAAGAGAGTGTTTGTTATGACCAGTGCGTTCTCTTGGCAAAACTCTATCAGCTTTTGTCCTGCTTCATTCCGTACTCCAAGGCCAAATTTGCCTGTGACTCCAGGTGTTTCTTGACTTCCTACTTTTGCATTCCAGTCCCCTATAACGAAAAGCACATGTTTTTTGGGTGTTAGTTCTAAAAGTTCTGTAGGTCTTTATAGAACCGTTCAACTTCAGCTTCTTCAGCATTACTGGTTGGGGCTAGGCTTGGATTAATGTGATATTGAATGGTTTGCCATGGAAACGAACAGAGATCATTCTGTCGTTTTTGAGATTGCATCCAAGTACTGCATTTCAGACTCGTTTGTTGACCATGATGGCTACTCCATTTCTTCTAAGGGATTCCTGTCTGCAGTAGTAGATATAATGGTCATCTGGGTTAAATTCACCCATTCCAGTCCATTTTAGTTTGCTGATTCCTAGAATGTCGACGTTCACTCTTGCCATCTCCTGTGTAACCACTTCCAGTTTGCCTTGATTCATGGACCTGACATTCCAGGTCCTATGCAATATTGCTCTTTATAGCATCAGACCTTGCTTCTATCACCAGTTGCACCCAAACTGGGTATTGTTTTTACTTTGGCTCCATCCCTTCCTTCTTTCTGGAGTTATTTCTCCACTCACCTCCAGTAGCATATTAGGCACCTACCGAGCTGGGGAGTTCCCCTTTCAGTATCCTATCACTTTGCCTTTCATACTGTTCATTATGATATCACTTAAATTGAAATCCTCCAAGTGTAAGAATTATTCAATATGGTTAAACATCGTGGATTTTTAGAATCATAAAGAGCTTTAGAAGACCACTTAATTTAACCATTTTGTGTAACTGATGAAGCACTGGATTTCAAAGACGTTACTCAGCTTACCCAGTCACACCCTGAGTCAGAGCTGGGACTAGAACTGAGTGAGAGGTTATCACCTTTATTCATGTATATGTACCTAGCATTACTGAAACGGAGAAGGCAATGGCAACCCACTCCAGTGTTCTTGCCTGGAGATTCCCAGGGACAGGGGACCCTGGTGAGCTGCCGTCTGTGGGGTTGCACAGAGTCGGACATGACTGAAGCAACTTAGCAGCAGCAGCAGCAGCATTACTGAAAAGGTCTAGGGAAACTGACTAACAACGTCCCAAAAAAGCAGAAGTTAGTACCCTGAAACAAATTTCAATAGCGATTTTTCTTGTACCTGGAAACGTTTGATTCAGCTTCCAAATAATAGTAATTTACATAAGAAAGTATGGTACATTGCTGATAAAAACTGGCATTTTGCCTCATAACTTACTCCACTGTGTTTCAAGATAAAAGATATATTTTTACATGATTTAGTCCCTTCCTCACAAAAAGAGAACAGCATTTCTGAAATAACATTATTTGGAAAAGTAGGACAATGTAGCAAATAAAGCCATAGATAGGGTCTCTGTGTACAACTTTCCAATTTCCACATCAATTCAGAGAAAATACCTTCTAAAATAAATGAAAATAAATAAATGCATTTTTAAAAGTGTTTTCTGACTAAACTTCTAAATATAACATCTTGGGTATTTACAAATAACATCTTCATCTTGCAGTATAAGCTGTTTATAAATATATACTAAGGATTATTAATACTATTTTGACTTTATACTACTATATAACAAAAGGGAAAGAAAAAATGTCCAGACTGAAATCATCTGTAATTCACACCACAGCAAGTAGTTATACAGCCCATATGGAGTGAAGATTACCCACTGCTGAACCTTCCATGAGAATGTTACAAGGTGATATACTGGAGTTAAGTGCTGTATGCTGGGTGGCAGCTCATTTCATAGGGGCTCAGACCTCACTATATGCAAAGAATGTACAGAAGCCACCATACCAACAGAGGTGAAAACCGAAGAATCAAACAAATGTTGCAGATTCCAAGTTGCTCTCCTACAATAACAACCAGCACCAAATGAGTTGCCGTGGTGGAGAGCAAGCTGTGCTTGGAGACTAATTGCTGCACTTGTTAGAGTGTGCAAGAAGGTGTTTATTTGTTTTACATGTGTTTGGTGCCAAGACATCCCGGGGATCTGGAGCTGAAGTGGAAACAGAATGACAGTGTTTAGAAAACTAAACACAAAAACAAAAGGGAAAGAGAATTTTTTTCTGAAAGTAACTTTAGCGTTAAGCCTATGAAAAGCTCTAGGCTCTTATCCTGGGTGATTAATTCTTCAGTCTCCTTCAGATCAACCTGTGGGACCCACGCTGGAATGAAGCATATTAAGTCTGGCATGCTTTAATGTTGTTACTTTTATTTAGATGGTGAATTATTCAAAGCAGGGAGTATCAGTCTAAGAACTACCAAATAAAAAGAAATGAACTCAGGAAAAGGAAGGAAGTGAAGCACAAAATGTGGTGTTCAAACAGTTCCACCTGAATGGCAAAGTTTAGAATATGTACTACTGGGAATTTGCCACACTGTATCTTTCCAGCTTCAGAAATAATAAGTAGATTTTGACTGACATTTTTAAAGGTTTAATGATGGAACTACTTCTACTGAACAACCTTGTTTTTCTTCTTTTATACTTCATAGGCCTCCGGAGTCTTCCTTTGGACAGA
This sequence comes from Oryx dammah, assembly GCF_014754425.2. Lineage (NCBI taxonomy): Eukaryota > Metazoa > Chordata > Mammalia > Artiodactyla > Bovidae > Oryx > Oryx dammah. Next base: position 21,627,552 of record NW_024070185.1, read on the forward strand.
AATTTGCTACTCCTAATCTAAGCCCAAAATATTTATGGAATATGATTTAAAAGTATGTTAATTCCTCCAAGCAGTGAACATGGTAAACATTAAAAGCAATTATTGTTACTCATTTTTCTTTTGATGTAGAGATATTTGAGCACTAATAAACTCCCCAAGGCAAATTTTAATACACATATTTTTCATATGATTAGCACATTATGTGGACTATTTATTTAAAATAGAAGAATATGAATGATATTCATTATGCACCATATATAATTTTTGAAACACCTGTTTTACATAAACTGTATTATTAAAAAATCAAGGTAATTCAATTAAGTTCCCTTTATTACCTCAAAAACGTATACAAAAAATTTTTGCTTGGTTTGATTCTCTCTTTTTCTATGTATCTCTCCTTCTTCCTCCTTCCTTCTCAGGAATTTGAAAACTTCTCAAAAAGAAGGAAGTGGTAACTCATTTCTCACACAAGTTCAATAATGCAAATCCATACCCACCATAGATTAAAAAATTCATTTTAATGTCATTTACTTTCTATTTTTTACTGCTTCCTGCCACATATAGTGTGATTGGTTCATTAATGTGTAGTGGAAAACATATGTCACACTGAGATTCATGCATATCATCAGTCCTACACAAAAAGTGAATTTCATATCTATGAAAATCTTACAACTTCTCCAAGATTAAATATATTTAACTTTGAAATTATACTCATTTAATCTTTGAAAACTACAGTTTTAATTCTCTCTAAAAAGTCTTAATTTCATGTTTTTATCCAGTTTTCTATACAAATAGCAGAATATGTATACAAAAGAGCATTATGGCAAAGAAACATCAGTTTATTTATTGAGGGAATGAGGATTCATCTCTGGTTTAATGTAAAATACATCAAGTAAGTCAGCCACATACTATTAGCACAACTATTATAGTTACATGGGAGATAGTCTGCCTCACCAAAGTTCCCGAAACAAAAACAAACACTAGAAAACCCAACAAATGAACCAGTTTATGTAGGGATGGGTATGTGTGTGCTTATGATGTTTATCCTGATATTTTCTAATTCTAATCCAGTATCATAGGGTTTACCACTTGCTTTCTATATTCTCTATTTTCATTTCTATGCTATCTTCACTCCCTCCACTAAGCACTCAACTCAAAGAGCAGAGGAGTCACTTAGAGGAATGCTTGTCACTGTCCCCATTGAGAGCTCCAGAGCTCTGACTCAGAGATTTTGCCTGTGGGAAGAACAGACTGTAAAACAGATGGCTCCTAATCTCTCCGATAGGAACTGGCTTCATTTGCAACTGAGCATGGAGAGGTTTAAACCAAAGGATGCGCTCAAGAATAGCAGAGGTTGGAATGGGAGAATATATTTGCAAATTATATATCCAATAAAAAGTAATATCCAAAATATATAAAGAACTCATACAATTCAACAAAAAAGCAAACAACCTGATTTTTTTAAATGAGCTGAGCATTTGAATAGATATTTTTTCCAAATGACATAGAGTTGGCAAACAGGCACATGAAAAGATGCTCAGGATCACTAATTATTAGGGAAATACAAACCAAAACCACAATGGAATATTACCTCACATACTTTAGAATGGCTATTACCAGAAAAGCAAGAAATAACAAATGTTGGAGAAGATGTAGGAAAAGAAGAAATCTCATATACAGTTGGTGGTAGTGTAAATTGGTATAGCCACTATGGAAAACAGTATAAAGATCCCTCAGAAATTAAAAACAGAATTACCATATGATCTATCCATTCCACTTGGAATTTATCCAAAGATTATAAAAAGACACTAATTTGAAAAGATATATGCACTCATATTCATTGCAGCATTATTTACAATGGCAAAGATATGAAAAAAACCCCAAGAATCCACAAGAGATTAATAAAGAAGATGTAATATATAAATGTACATAATGTATTATAATACTATTGGTGTTGTTTAGTCACTCAGCTGTATCCAACTCTTTGCAACCCCATGGACTGTAGCTTGCCAGGCTCCTCTGTCCATGGGATTTTCCAGGCAAGAATACTGGAGTGGGTATTCTTTCTGCAGGGGATCTCCTCAACCCAGAGGTTGAATCCACATCTCCTGCAATGGCAAGTGGACTCTTTACCATTGAGCCAACAGGAAAGCCCAATGTAATACTACTCAGCCATAAAAATAGATAAAGTCTTGCCACTTGCAACAACATTGATGAACTTTGGGGGTATCTAAATGGAATAAGTCAGATAAAGAAAGCCAAACATATATCACTCACATATGGAATATAAATAAATAAATAACCTAATCAAGACAAAACAAACACATAGATGCAGAGATTAAAGCTGTGGGTACTATACGGGAAGAAGGGTAGAAGGAGGGTGAAATGGGTAAAGGGGTCAACTATATAGTGATGGATGAAAACTAAATTTTTGGTGATGAGCACACTGCAGTGTTTACAAAAGTCAAAATATATTGTATATATGAAACTTACATAGTGTTATAATCAATGTTACCCCAATAAATTTAATTTAAAAGAAAATAATAGAGATTATGGTGAAAGGAGATTCAAAAGTGAGGAAATTTGTGTATCTAATGAAGATATAGCCTAGACCATAAACTGGTTAATCACAGGAGATAACTAGGCAATAAGACAACTTAGAAGAATCCTGCTTGGGTCAAAACAAGTATCAAACACTGACCTCAGAAACTATTTCATCCATTGAAAGAGACATAATTTGATTTGATTAGTTAATAGAGAAATGTATGCCCAGGTTATTTTTTTAAATGAAGCAATTAACTGGAAATCAGTCAAGTTTAATAGCTAGATGTGGTCAGAAAAAGAATGGAGAGAGTTCTACCAGTACCATTACTACAGGGTAACTGTAGTCATATCCAAATCTGTTCTTCCCTGAACAGCAACACTAGAAGGTTAAAATTGGGAGGCTGGAGGGAAAAGACATCACTGAAATAATCCTGCCAATTACTAAAGAATAAGCAAATAACAATAACACCCTTAAAGTGAAAAGAAGAAATCTATACTTGCTACAATTTATTATAAAATATATAATTACTATAGATTTTTATATGTATATAATATAAATTATATATACTTATAAATAGAAAAGGTAATATATAAAATATATTATTACTTGTTATAATATATTATAAAATTCCAAAAACAAATTAGGAGATATGCAAAGAAACAAGAAAATATGACCCATGCACTAAGGTGGAGGAGAGAAATCAGGCAGCAGATTGCCTATGAGACTAATGAGATGTTAGATATAACAGAAAAAGATTCCAAAATATCAATTTTAAATATGCTTACAGAATAATACTCATAGACCAAAAGAAAACATGATTAAAGAAATGAAAGAAGATACGATGACAATGTTGCATCAAATAAAGAAAACCAATATAGATATTGAAATTATAAAAAATGAAATTACTCAAAGGAAATAAAAGAGTTAAAAGTACAATAACTAAAATATTAAAAATTCACTGGAGCTACTCAACAACAGATTTATAATGGCAAAAAGAAAGAATTTAAAAACTTGAAAATAGATTAATAGGCATTATGCAAGCCTAAATAGCAAGGAAAAAAAGATAAATGGAGACAGAGAAATGTGAAACATTGAGCATCAAAGTACATATAGTGAGAATACCAGGAGAAGAGAAAAAGTAATGAGAAGAAAAAATATTGAAGAAAGTGTGGCCAATACAGCAGAGTAGGAAGACCCCATGTTCACCACCTCTGACAGGGATATCAAAATTAGAACTATTCACAGAGCAGCTATCTATGAGAATGAACTGAATGTTAGCAAAATAGATTTACCACAACTACAGATACATAGAACAAAGCATAAAGAGATGAGTGAATAAAGTTGTAGTTATCAAGCAATAGAGTTTGGGTACCAAAAAAAGACACATAGATAAATGGAACAGAATAGAGAGTTAAGAAATAAACTCATGGTTATACAGCTAATCAATCTACAGCCTCTTTAGTAAATATTAAGGTCCTTAATTCCTACATAATTTCTTCTTTATATCTTTGTAATCCTTATTTTGGAATAAAATACACTTTGAATGCAATGATGGAAACTTTTTCAATCATGGTGACAAAGTCATCTCTAGCACAATGGGTGCTGGAGTTATACTTCCTGGGTGCAAATCATACTTCCATTATTCTGCTAGCTGCATAGTCAGGAAAGTTGTCTCAACATAAAATGAATGACTATAATAATAATATAATATAAGAATGTAGTAACTACAATAATTTATCCATCATTAAGTTATTGGTAGGATAAAATTATTGGCACATATTAAATGCTCAGTAAATAATAATTGATATTTTCTCTAAGTTATCATTTTCATTGTTATAACTTTAATTGTCCCCATTAGACAAGTAATTTAGATATTCAGAATTTCTCCATATTAAACATATTTTGTTCAGAGATACAAAAATATAATCCAAGTAAAAATGTTATAAAAGTATTTGGACCACATTTCTCTAGCATAATTTAGTCCTTAGTCAAGACCTCCTTAATAACCTATACAGGGAGCTTGAAAATCATTAATCAAAATGTCAAATACCTTCATGCAGTAATCACAAACTATGCACAGATATTCCAGGTCTCATGTTTCCAGGTCAAAGTTCTCATGTTTCCAGGTTAAATTTAGGATTATATTACATATTCTCCTGTTTTTAAGTTATAATATCAATAATAATTTGCTTATGCCAATGAAATATGAGTCAAAAGTTATGCTAATTTTATCCAAGCAGACACATCTACAAGCCAGAACATGATTCACCATATTTTTTGGTGTTTATTAATATTTGTTATTGATAACTACATATTAATTTTAATTTATTTGTATTCTCATCAACCTTTTATTTTATTTATATATTTTAGCTTATATCATTAATAGTGTACTTATTAATAATTAAAATTAAAATATAAAACCACTAAAATTTGGTACAATTATTTTATTATTTAAAGGGCAAGCATTGTAGGTAAAGCCCTTCTAACTGTACTCAAAGCTCAGAAGCCACTGAAGAAAAGATCAATGTATTTTATTATGTAAAAACCATAATTAAAAATAAACACTCTGCAGAATAACAACAAAAAAAACAGCCTGAGTCAAAAGACAGAAGAAAACATAAATCCCCAAAATAAAATTCTAACCTCCCTAATATGGAAAGAGTTCCTAATTAAGTTTTTAAGAAAAAGAATAGCAACCCAATAAAAACATACAGAAAAAGAAATAAGGAAATATGAATGATTTTTAAGCATTTTAAGAGATGTTTAACTTTATTATAAAAGGAATGCAGATTAAAACTATATCAATATGCTTTTTATCCAAAAAACCCAAACATTTTTAATCTATTAAAGACCAAAATATTTTTGACACACTGTATTAATGATATTCATAAATTGCTGCTAAGACCACAAGTTAGCTTAACCTATTGAGAGCAATTTGGCAAGATCTTTCAAAATTACAAATTAATCTAAATTCAATTTATGTAATTTATCCTCTATAGGATATCCTCTATATTGTACACAAACAAAACAACAAATATTCAATCATCCAATGAAACACTGTTTGCAATCACATAAAATTATCAACACACAGATGGCCTTGAATAGGAATCATAGACTGGAATACTATGCAGTTAGTCTTTAAAGTGGCAGGGTAAAAAGTCTCTTAAAATGGCAGGGTGAAAAGCAGTCTTTTTGGATTTGATACAAAAAATCTCCAGTATACACTGTTAATTGAAAGAAGTGAGATGTTACTTTCTGGATCATATAAAAGAATGATGGGGATGAGAATAAAATTTCATATCTATTTTCTTATATTTGCATATAGAAACTGTGTAAGTATACCAAAGAAACTAATAATGGAGACTAAGAAAAGAGAGCTATATATTTCTTTGAGCTAAAATGGTTGTCATTGCCAAAAAGCCTTTACACTCCAAGCAATTTTTTGTATATTTATCTTTTGTTACACCCTCTGCTTGCAATTTTCATAGAACATAAACTCTATGGGAATTAAACATCATAATTTTCCCTTTTGGTCTCCAGATTTTGAAAAGCAGTGTTTCTATATCAGAGCCCCAGCAGTGATCAATGCAATCAACCCTACATGTCCTTTGAAGTATGTCCTGGCCTCAGCCAGAAAGGTAATCTTAAATGGCTCTATATTTGCAGAGGGGACAAGCAAAGCATTTCAAAAAGGTCCAGGATATGGTTTTATGTTTCTGACATCAGCCCACCAGGTTTCCCTGTCAGGCCTAATGTGTGCAAAAATGTTTTATCTATATCTGACATTTCTCAAAGTGATTTCATCAGTAGTGCCTCTGGAGGGTCAAATGAAAGCTTGTTCAACTAGAACTTGAGGCAAAGACAGTAGCGAGCCTCAGGCAATCCCCGATCTTCGAATGTTAAAGGTCAGTGTTAAAATTTATAACATATTGTTATCTAATATTAACACTTCCGCTGATGTATTCTCAAAGAAACTTACATTTTGATGTGCCTGAATCAAAGTTAGTTTCATGATCTGGTTTCTTAAATGTGTCCCTTCATAGCAAACATGAACAGAGCAGTCAATTCAATTGGAATATTTATGCAGATACATCCACAGGTTGTGAATTGGTTGGTCCTTTGGTTCTGAGCACAGGTTACATGCCAGACTTTGAAGAAAAGTTTATTTTTACTGTGACTCTCATTGTCACTGATTTGGTATTCTTTGCCCTACTTGCTCACATATGGCATTTTATAGGTAAATGTATCAGGTGAAAGAAGCACAATTTCACATAATATTAGCACTGTTCGGTACTTTTTTTTTTTTTTAATTTAAACTACAGGAGTAGCAGAGTACACACAAACTCTCAAATTCTTGCTTGTTATCACACAGGTAAGCTGTCCTTAGGTCAGGCACAGTTATACTGCACACAACATGGAAAAGTTCCAGAGAAGGAATCTGACTCCACAAACCTCTATATAGAGAAAAAGGAAATAAAACAGTACTGCAGGGAATGCATAGGCTCCCAAAAACCAACCTGGCTTCCTGGTGAGGGAAGAGGTCCTATTAGAAATGATAGGGAGGGGTTCAGCCTCTATTATCATAGTTTTATTCTCTTGAACAACTTAGACCTGCTGAATCAGCTTCTTGATGAATTCAAAAGATGGGAAGAAATGTGTTTCTATGCATACCCAGGACCATGGCATCAACTGGGCCACCTAGAGGAAATTTTATATATTTGCATACAAGTGAAATAATAATGCATACTATCCCTTTTGCTTTTATTTATATTGTGAAAGAGTAACTTTATATAAATTAGTAGCTTAGTCTGCTCAGAGAATTGATCCCTTATAAATACAAATAGTAATACAATCTTTACCTGACTCAATCTTACAAGAAATGGGGGCAAAAACCTTATTTATTAAATGGGCCAGGGTGCTTTCCATTTAGTTAAAACAGCTCTTGGCTACAACAAAAATGTGCTTTGTTTCTAGACAGTAATTTGGTATTTTATTCTGACTTGCCAATCTGATAAAACAGTTGGGCATGCTGTCTCTGCTTTAGCACATTTATTGCATCATTCAGTAAGAAAACAGAACTTCTACAGGCAAACAATTATATCTGTGTATTTTCTTCATCAAGATATTTAATTTGGAATCTGTTTTAAAATATGCTCTAAATGTAATTTTTAAAATATGATCTAAATATAACATATATTTTCCCATTAACTGTAAAATTACATTTATATTCTGTACATATACACATATACTTACATACACACACACACACACACACACACACACACATATATATATATCAGAGAAAGCAATGGCACCCCACTCCAGTACTCTTGTCTGGAAAATCCCATGGACGGAGGAGCCTGGTAGGCTGTAGTCCATGGGGTCGCAAAGAGTCGGACACAACTGAGCGACTTCACTTTCACTTTTCACTTTCATGCACTGGAGAAGGAAATGGCAACCCATTCCAGTGTTCTTGGCCTGGAGAATCCCAGGGATGGCGAAGCCTGGCGGGCTGCCATCTATGGGGTCGCACAGAGTTGGACACGACTGAAGTGACTTAGCCATATGTATATATAACATATATACCTTAGAAAGGCAGAAAACATGGAAGAATGTAAATTAGTTTTGTGGTTACACTAATCTAGGCTGAAGTTTGAGTTTTATACCACACACTAGTTAGCATAACTTGGGAGTATTACTTAAGCTTTTTCAGGTTGTTTGCTCACTTATAAAAGTGGGATAAGTATTCTCAAGAAAATTGAGAAGATTAATGCAATGTAATGAAATGTCAAATGTAAAGTACTCAGCATAGGTAAAGACGGCATCTGCCTGGGGTACTGATCAATAAGGACAGCTGTCACTGGAACACTGGAAACATGGTACAAGTCAAGTTCTGGAAAAAGGCTCCTTGTGTAACTGAATGTCTGTGGTATTTCACTTCCCACAGTAGTCAGCGCCCTCAAGTGGAAACTTTAAAAACAAGTCCTTACAGAGTTGACTCAGGAAGGTGTAAAGGGCACAGTGCAAGTATACAAACTGCATGGGTTGGAGATTCCTACAAATATCCATTCCTCCACCAATAATTTCTACATAGTTGTTGCCTAGACCTAATGTCCCACAATTCTTTTATTTTTTAAAAAAAGTAGACATATAGTCGCTAATAATATTTATTGACATATTTTTAACTTATTTTCCCTTTTTTCCAATTACTGCACAACCGAAAATATTTTAGTTATTATTGCATAATTCTCTACTCCTGGAACTCTCACAGGACATATGTTAGAGCCTCTCAATCTATTTCCTATCAGCATTTTAAATAACCATTTAGTTTTTTCATCTCTTTTCTCTCAGTGCTAGGTTCCAGATGAATTTTTAGTATAATTTTCCAATGAATTATCTTCTCAATACTTTTTATTCCAAATATTTTTATTGGTTTTTACCATATCCAACTGTTCCACAGAAATACATATCAATCTGAATTTGTTTCATGAATTAATTTCTTTTTAACTAATCTACTTTTATATCTTTGGGGCCTTTAATAAATCTATAAAGTCATCTACAAATCTTTATCTAAATCTATAAGGTCATCTACAAATTTTCATCTAAATATTTAGTCACCTATAAATCTTCCTATTACTTGAATTTCATAGGTATATGCTCATATCTCTATTGTTTCTTGAAATGGCTATCTGTCTTGGAAGTAGATTTCCTCATGTGCATTAGGGTTCTAATTTGTATGCTTATTTTTAGGAGTAGTTCACTTTTTCTTTATTTTTTATTCTCATTTTTCCCTGTCTAGCAGTTTTGTGCTTGCCTACACTGCACTCTAGGGTCTGCAGACAAGAATCATGCATTACACTGGCACCTCAAGGATCCTGTTTCACATTAGTATTGGAGTTATATCACAGGCCATAACAGAGCGTGATCCAGATCCTAGTTACATGATTATTTTCTCTTTTCTATCAGCTCAACCTAGGTACAACTCTAGGAAAGCATGGCAGCCTTTCTCAGCATGTTTTACTTGACAGAGAATATAAGCCACATCTCCTAAGTCTCATTCATCTTTTTTTTTTCCTTCCACTACCCATGAACAGAAGGTAATGCTGGGACATTAGTCCAGCCCTCTATTTATTGTCAGATCCTGCTCTATTTCTTATCTCTTGAGATACTTATCTTGTCTTTGAGCAAGGCTATGTCTTTTTAATTCCTAAATAAATGTATTTTAAATCTATCACTGCTATGTATATTCAACAAGAAGGGTAAAATGGTTTAAACTCTGAATTCATAATTGCTTTCTGACAAGATGTTAAGACATACCATTTTTAAGTCAAAGTAATCTTACTGTAATAAGACTCCCAGTGTGTTCCACCCATGGAAATAATCATAGGTTTCTACATTTATCAATAAAGACTACAAGGATTAAAAATTATAAGACTTAATTTATCCTTATATTTTTGAAAGTATTAAGAGTATGTTAGAAAACAAATTTTCAAATCAAAAAATAAAATTATATGATATATGAACCAAAGTATCTGCTTTGGTTTTGAAAACCTGAAAATGACAAAAACTCAGCATTTCATCAGTCACCGAATTATATTATTCCAATTATTTAATTTACTAATAGTAATATTTTCTACATGGAGGTAAAATTATATGTATGGTGTGTGTATGTTTTGCTAAAACAGTGAGAAGAAAAAAATGCAATGATGGTTGGCAATTTTAACACCCCACTCAGCAATTCATATAATTATCAGAATAATAATAAAGGAAGAATAAAGAAGAACTAGATAACACAACCAACGAGCAGTATCTGATTGACATACATGGAACACTCCACTAAACAACACAGAACACACATGTTTTTCCGGCACCCATTTAAAAAAAAAAAAAACAACAACATTGAGCTGAAGCAACAGATAGATTTGTCCTGCAGAGATTTTGGCATTGACTACTCAATCATATTTTTAGGACTGAAATAGGTGGGAAATATGGTAAAGTCATACTTTATTTGTATAAGTGGGAAAGCACTAACTCTGATGAAACTATTTCTTGAATCACCATAATGGACACTCATGGCTGTTCAACAAATGTCTAGTCTTGAACCTGTTATGGAAACTTAGGATGATCCCCTTGAGTAGTGACTCTACTGTACTTCTAATAACTTAAAACTATAAATCTTTCTCCTAGCTTAATCCAAGAGGACCTGAGCCAATTTACTAGGTGACTATACCCTGGGAAAAGAGAAATAATAATTTTTTTGGTGTTTATTGGATAATGGCTATTCCCTTGGAAGCTAAACTGCTACTATGATCCACCAGGCTAGATAAGGTTTAAGGAAGAGGAATAAGATCTAATCATCATTGACATTTTGTTTCAAATCAGTCTTACAGTTGGTCCAATATGTACCCAATTACCCAGTGTTTATTTCCTCAACTCTAGAAAGCACAATTGGTCAAGACGTACCTAGCAACTGGGAGAATCCCCAAATTGGATCCCTGACCTACAACAATTAGGCTTCCTGTGTATTGAGGATGATTAAATAGGAAATGTGAAACGGAGATATTTAGAACTTACACTCCCACTGCAGTAGTGAAACAAACATAATGGCACATCCTGGAGAGATTGCCAAGGTTTTTATCCCCACTAGAAGTTTAAAGGATTCTAGCTCATCCCCTTTCAATTCATCTATTTGGCCTATAGATAAGGCAGACGGATCTTGAGGAATGAGAGTACACTATATAAAATTAGGTGACGACTACAACTGCAGCTATATTTCCAGATGTGTTTGCTTTATTGAAGCAAATCAATACTGCCCGTTTTCTCCAGTTTGAGCTATTGATCTCAAAAATACTTTTTCTCTGGACTTGTTAAAGTCACCAGAAACAGTAGTAAACTTTAGTATCTCTCCTTAGGGCTCTACCAACCCTCCAGCCATTTTCCATAGTTTAGTCCACTAGGAACTTGTTTGCTTCTCTATTCTACAGGACATCAAGCAAGCCAACAATATAAATAATATCATGCTGATTTGACCTGATGAGCAAAAGGTAGAATACACACTAAATATCTTATTAAGGTATATGCATGCCAGAGAACGGAAGAATAAACACCACAGAAAATCAGAGAGACATTATATATGGGAAGTTTCTAGGCATCAGTGGTCTGGTGCCTATCAAAACTTCTCTTATCAAATGGTGAATGTGTTTCTGCATCTGATACCTGCCATCTCTGAGAAGTGGATCTCTAAATTTTGGTTGTAAAAAATAAACAATTTGGGCATCTTACTTCAACCTGTTTACCAAATTACCCAACAGGCTGTCAATTTGGGGTCCAGATCAAAAGTAGGTTCTACAAGAGAACCAAGCTTCTATTCAATCTGTCTTGCCACTTGGTTCACAAGACTCAGCATATCCAGTAGTGCTTGAAGTGCCTATGACAGTTGAGGATCCGAAAGGGACCTAAAGCAGAAGCTCACAGATAAAACACAGTATATCTCTTTGGGATTTTGGAAAAAAGTTATACTTTCTCAGCAGATTATTCTCAACTGAGAAATAGCTTCTAACTCATTACTGGGTCCTGCCTGAGTGCAAACACTTACTGCTGCTGCTAAGTCACTTCAGTCGTGTCCAACTCTGTCTGACCCCATAGATGGCAGCCCACCAGGCTCCCCCATCCCTGGGATTCTCCAGGCAAGAACACTGGAGTGGGTTGCCATTTCCTTCTCCAATGCATGAAAGTGAAAAGGGAAAGTGAAGTCGCTCAGTTGTGTCCAACTGTTTGCGACCCCATGGACCGCAGCCCACCAGGCTCCTCTGCCCATGGGATTTTCCAGGCAAGAGTACTGGAGTGGGTTGCCATTGCCTTCTCCCAAACACTTATTACTGGTCATTAAATAATGATGTGCCCTGAAACACTCCTAATGAACAGGATGTTGTCTGCTCCAAAAGCTCGCTGTAGCAGTACTCCATCAAGTGGAAGTAATAGGCTTTTCTCCACAAGTTTTGAAGTCACAAATAAGTTGCACAAAAAGTGGCTCAAACATTCATGGTTCATGTACTCCTGCCATACTGCCCCCTCTCTTTTTCTGTAACGTGAAGTTGTCTATGAAAACAGAATGAGAAAGCACATATTGATCTTTATTCACAGACAATTCCCCACACTATCCTGACAGTAGCTGAAGTGGACGGCTGCACTGCACATGTGGCCCTGAAAGACCCTGAAAGTGGTAAAAAAAAAAAAAAATCTTTTCAATGGGAAGAACTTCAAGCTTTCATAGTGCCTGGAAGTAGAGGTGAATAGAGGTATACTTCTAGAATGAGTTATGAGCAGAGACTAACAGTTTGGCTGGATGGCCAGCAACTTGGAAGAAACATGAAGAAATATGATCTACAGAAGACATATGTGGAAAGACCTCTCCAAATGGATATAGATAAGAGAACATTTTTGTCCCACACAAATGCTCACCAAACAGCAACCTTAGAGGAAGAGACCTTAATAAATGTATGCACAAGGTAACTCATTCTTTTCCTATTCTTTTATTCCCATAATTGCTCTATTGGCTCATGAAGACAATAATTATATAGAAATATGGAGCTTATGTATGGGCTTAGCAAAATGGATTTCTACTCATCAAGGCCAATTTGGCTAAAGTCATTGCTGAGTACCCAACCTGCCAAGAGCAAAGATCAACACTGAGCCCCTAGAATGGCCATTCCCTGGGGAACTAGCCAGACACCTGGTATCAGGTTTGTTACACTGAATCATTCCCATCATTGAAGTGGCTCTTTGTTCTCACTGGAAAAGACAGGGCTTTGCCTTTCCTATCCTAGTGTTTCTGCTTAAATCACCATCTGTGGGCTTACAGAATGCCATATTCATCTTCACAGTATTCCATACAACATTGCTTCTGACAAAAAAAAAAAAAGACAAAAAACGATTTTATAGCAAGTGAAGTGCAACATTGGTCTCAGTCTCGTGCACTTCTCTAGTGTCATTATGTTCCCCTCATCCTGAAACAGCTGGCCTAGTAAAATTACAGAACGGCCTTTGGAAGACTCAGTTATGGCCCCAGCTGGTGACAGCACTTTATGGGGCTGAAACAATGTCATCCAGGATGTAAGAAATGCTTTGAATACGCTATAAATATGTAGTGACGTTTTTTCCTATACTCAGAATTTAGGAGTTTAGGGACCATAGGACAGATATGGAAACAGCTCCTCTCACATTAATGATAAAGATGCAAGAGCAACATTTTCATTTCCTTTCCCTATAACTTTTTGGGGGTTTAGAAGCTGTACTTCCAAAAAGAGAAATGATTCCACCAAAGAATACAGCATTGTACTGGAACCCAAGACTACCACTGACTACTCTGGACACCTGATTAACACTGACACAAGAAGAAAGGGTGAGGAAATATTTCCAGAATGCAGGAGATCCTCCAGAGTATCACTTAGTCTTCCTGTATTCCGTGGTAAAAGTTAACGGAAAGCTAGAACAACCCAGTAAAGACAGGACTATAACAACAGACAAGAATAAAGATTGGGGTAATCTCAACAAATAAGGAAACACAACTGACTTACACACTAGCAGAGCAGAGAGAATATTTCAGGACTAGTTGAAAACAAGAGGGCACTGATAGGAGCATTTATTTCTTCCTTGCTTCTAAGTGTCCCCCATTTCCTTATTGTAACATAAGATTTGCTAATAGTGGTTATAACAGTACCTGAGAATGATAGGATATTCAAGGAGGGTTCTGACTCAGTCAGAAGAGGAATGAGCATCCTTCAAACATGGGTAAATCACTTTGTATCCTCTCTTATGAAAGGACATATGTTTTCATTGGACAAAGAATCAATTTTAGGTGAAATCATGAATTACGTTTTACCTTTATTGGGAAGTAAATATGGTTAGTATAAATGAGGATGAATGTCATATTGACAAGGGGTGCACTGGACTGCTGGACTGGCTGATCAACTCTAGTTGCAGGTCCATCACCTGGTACCTGCTTGCAGACCCACACTATTAGAAGCTGTGCAGAGGCATTAACTTCCTTTATACCTCCTTCACAACACCTTTCCTTGCAACCATTGAGTGACTTGACATGCTAGATCTCACAGATTTCCTGAAAATTTCTACTCTTGAAAGGACCACTTGTCTACCCATACTAACACTTGGCAGATTAGTTAGTAACTCTCTGATCTGCCTACTTCCCTCTACCAAACTTTATCTTCCCAGCTCCTTATGTATGTATTCAGTCGAATTTCTAAAATACCTCCCTAATTTATAAAATAACTTTATATTTTATAAGATAAAAAACTCCCTACTGGTACTCTTTTCCTGGTTGACTACTGACTGATAAATGTGGCATAAACATAAAACTCATTTGCTGCTCATTTACTCCATATACCCCTCAAAAGAATCAAAAAAATAAAAAACCATGTACAATAATATATTGTGAAAGAATGGCTCACCTATGAAATGAACAATCAAACAGCAACAAACAAAACTGGACCTAGTCTGCGTTTGGGGTTCCAGGTTCACTAGAAGTAGATTAAATGCAATTACAGTATCCTTCTTTATGCTCCTCTAAATTCTCTATGTAACTTTTGCCTTCTATTCTCCTTACAGTCATTTTTGTCATATGCTAGTTCTTTAAACATTTTCATTTCTCCTACTTTTAAAAATATTTCTCATAGAACCCTACATTGCCACCATAGTCATTTAGTATCTTATGCCTCTTTGCTTATACCCCAAGTTTTAGAATCACTCTTTGTATATGGCACTCAGAACTGAACACACTACTAAAGCTAATATCTGAAGAACTGATATTTCAGAGTAAATGGCACCATCATCTCCCTCCTTTTACATACATTTTTCCTATTAATGTAACCTAAATATCAATTGAACTTTTAGAACAGCCGTGTTACATGGTAATCTCACAGTAAATTTACCAATAACATTACTTTTTTTCTCAAACACTTGTTGCAAACTCAGGTCTTTCTTTCTTCTTATCTATATGTGTACAGTTGATTTTTTTAACCCCAAGATCTTGAATGTTATATCAACTCACTGCAATCGTCTAAGAATCAATCATTTAAAATTTGATTCTGTCAACTGAAAAATCAGTTGCCATTCACAGATGAGTGTGGTCCATGAATAAGATAACAATGAATTGTATATCTTTATTTCTTCATCTGTCAGAAGTCTTATAAAAGGTCAAGGACAGAATTCTAAAACATTTGCTGCTTGACTCAGATTTTTCTAGTCAACAATCTTTGGCACACTTGCTCAACTCTCTTTATATTTCCTGATAACTATAAACATCTAGTCCATTTTTTATTGAACTTGTTGCTAGGATGGATTTTAACATTGGATATTTTTAAAAATCATTTTGACATGGATGTTTTGAAAAGACCACATTTGTGTACCTATTTTAAAACTATTAATGTTCTCATGAGACTACGTCATGTGGTCATTTTGACTTAAGGATACTGTGACACAGTCTTAAAAAATTAAAATGTCATTTTTTAAATTACCAGTTAGGTAAAAATGAGAAATAGGCATCTCTATAGTTCTTATACTTGTCATCCTATTTTCCCCTGAACCCCTCATCATTAGCATGGAGTTCAGAAAGGGGAAATGACAATGAATTTTTCTCATTTGAGTAATATTTATAAGCAAAAACCAACAAAGGGTATTTTAATGTTTGGCACAGTTGCTCTGAAGTGTTACATCAAAACAGCTTAAATTTTACATACATGATGCCAAATAATTAAAGGTATAGCTTTGTAGTTCAGGCATCAATAATGAGATTATTTGGAGATGTGTGGGGATGGGAAGAAGGAACCTGAGCGAGACCCTTTCTCCTAAAGGATGAGCATCTATGCTTAAGAATCAGGGTGCCCTGAGTAGACCTTTGACTTTATGAAGCTGATGATGCTTCATCTCCTCTTGTGCTTGCCAGCATAATTCTATTTACACGGTACATAAGCTTCTCTTGTATTCTGAAGGCTTTTTAATTTCAAAGACAAATAAATGTCTAAGGAACATGCATTTTAAAAAAGAGTTGAATGGATAGGCCACTTTGTAAATAATTTTTTTAGTTCCAAGTTCACAGATAGGAATCTCTAGAAGGGAAGGTCTTAAAATCCCCAGCATCTTCTTGTTTCACAGAAGTTGAAGGGAAAAATAGCAGATTTTACTCACATGCTCTTCAGTTGTTCCCCTAACTCTAATCCATTTTCACAGAAGAGCTAGATGACAGCTTACACCATGAGACCTATGCATTGAATCAGAGGAATTCCAAATGATCAACCCCGGAAACAGGATTGGGCGATAACTCTGATCCATAGCCATGAGAAAATGAGGGTGATCTCCACACAAGACTCCACTCAAGCAAACAAAACTTCCTCTTTGCCCACATTTTTCACCATAGATCTTGAAGTTGTTTACCTCTCAAGTGGAATGGACTTGCCTAAACATACGACATGGAAATAGGTATTCTCCTTCTTCCTTCCCATCCTTAACTAGTGGTTTAGGAGTTCATACCTCAAGCTGCATGGATGAGCATAAACCTCAAGATTACACAGAACTCACTGATGTACCAACACTGTCAAATACTGCCACCACTGGTGGGTGGGTTGGTTTTGTATACATGGGTAAGAGTCTGTGAGCAGCTTGAGGGCAGGTCTCATATCTTCTTATGCACCTCTTTATCCTCTGATCTAGCACAATGCCTGGCACAAAATAGGTGCTTAATAAATAGTTGTTGAATAAACTAGTATTGTTATCTTTCATTTAATTCAGTCAGTGGAAAACTTGAGCACCTATTTATGTACCAGATACTCTAGGAAGCTGTGAGTGGACAAACAGGCATGAATCCTTCCTCAGACTTTATAGTCTAATTGAAACTGGTAAAGTAACTTCCACTCCTAACAACTGGCAATAGTATTTTAACATAAGGATGGACAATACTACTGCTAAACCTCAATCTCCTCACATTCAAGTTAGTGGTCGGACAAAATGTTCTGTAAGACTGAGTTCTAAACTTGTTGTAAAGAGTATGAAATGTATAAAGTACTGTGTAAATGAACTTAAGTTTCAAAATTATAAAACTGTTTTAAAAATTTGAAAACTGTCCCAAATGGGTGTTCTCCCCAGTTCAAAAGGTAAATGGATACTTGCACACCATCATATAATCCACACACAGAATCCAGCAACTCTAGCACTGCTATGTTGTTGTATCAGATCTCTATTGTAGAGTGTGTAACTTCTTTAAGAGCACATTTTACATTTGGTATCCTCTATAGGGTCTAGCGCTTTTAAAATAACATTCAACAAATGAATTAATGTAGTGGAAATACCTTAAAAATCACCAAGTATTCTAACCTGAATGGCATTTAGGAGATTCAAGAATCCCAAGAAATTGTATTCAAAACTATGCCTGTAAACCACTTTGCAGAGTTCTTTGGTTTTATCAGTCTCAAAGAGATCTACCATCCAAAATGGTACCTTCATTTAGTATATATTAACTGAATATCAACTACTTGCCAAGCATTATACTATGATTTAGGCTTGGAATCTAAAACTTTTTAAATAAATAATGCATATTAACTGTATAAAAATCTTCATAAGATCTGCTTTCTCACATTCATATCATTAAAAATAATGCACACTCTATTACACATTTACATCCTAAATCAGCATCAGATTCTATGCAGTTATTTAATATGATATTTGCTGGTAAAATATACTTTAGAACTATATTCTTATCTGGCTCAATGGAAAAGTCTAAAGATGACAGAACCAATGGAGCTTAAATGTATAATATACAGATAGATAGTAAGATACACAAGTATATATAAACACACACATACATACACACATACACATAATTTAAGAAATCTTTAGTAAATAATGCTGTCAAATTCTTTTAACCATCTCCAATTCATCAACTATTTCACACCACAGCTGGATTTCCATTTATTCCTAACAACACAACAGAGTTCCAATTCTTTAAAAGATAAATGATGACAAATGAAGAAAATTTCATAAAATTGTTTTGTTCTCAGGGGCTTCCCACTGACTAAAATTAACTTTCAAATTCTCTAGATGGAGAACAAAAGTAATTTTAAAATCTCAAGTAAACCTTTAAAATCTAATGACAATTTTTCCCCTTGGAAATCTTTTATCTCCTCAATGCATTAAGCATTATCTATCTAGAGTCATTTAATATTCATATGAGCAGCTATTTAAGTTTTCTGAATAAAATGATTTTTACCTTTGAGAATGGCTGCCATAGTCTTGCCACAAACATATGGAAAAGGTTATTTCCCCAGATAAAAGCATAAGCCTACTTAAAGATTTAAATCCTCATCCTCATTAGATATTCATTTTATAATATGAAAATTCAATATAGCATGATCCAAAATAACCATTTTCAAAAAATGGTTACATCATACTATTAGGAACCATTTGTATCTAATTTCTACACCATACCAGAACTTAGCTGCAATTAGTGATAGTGGCCAGGAGATGGAGCATTCTCATTTCCTAAGATTTACTTCATAGACCTTTGTTTAACTCACAAAAAGTTTCCTTTAAACAGAAATGTTTTATTGGCACTTATCACCAATGGCAGATACGAATGAAAAACAAGGCATTCAGAAAAAAGGACGGACTTAAATTTCTCAAAAGTTTTACTAACTACTAATCACTTACATGTGAATAAAATACTTTGAATACCTTTTATCTCTCCTGTGTACAAGAAGCAGAAGGAGGAAAAAAAGTTTAGAATACTATTTAGAATTACCTCAACTTTTCAATTCTTACTTCCGGCTCATTTTATATAATGCTAGACTGCTTCATAATGTATGTTATAATTATATGCTCCATTTTGTCAATGAACTAAAAACAAGTATAGTTTTAAATTAGGAATTTACAACTGATATCTTAGGGAGAAAATTCATTAAAGTAAAAATATTTCCTGAAATGTTTTTATTCAAGGCACATATGATATTTAAATGTTTCTTTCATTTAATAAATGCTAAAGAAGAGTCTTTAGATCTCAAATCTATTATATTGCTTGTAAAAAAAAATAGCATTTTTAAAGACTGATAATCCATTCCCGTATATAGTGAACACATTAATAGATCTGGGTATGTGGGTTATAGTGCATGCTTCTAGAAATACTCCAGAAAGGGAGGTAGGCAGATGCATTACAGGTTGCTCTGATTTGGCCTGGAATACAGTCTGCCACCAGTTACTGAGTCTTTGATGGGAAGGTAAGAAGAATCCCTAATCATTCCTGAAAAGGCATAATCCAAAGCTGGCCTACAAGGCAATGCTGGTACCAACCCAGGAGTCAGATAGGGAGACACGAAACCAGACAGCCCTCTGCCTGGAGAGGAATATGCCAGTCGAAATGGACTGATACCTAGTCTAGGATTTAAGCTGTAGAGACTTGAATCACCTCCGTAAGAAGCAGAAGTAGTGTGAAGGGGAGAGAAAGCTGATTTATTTCCTAGAGTTCCAAAACCAATCCCAGCTAAACTAAAATTCGAAACTCTCGGAAGAGCCGTGTTTTCCAATGCTCCTGAATTTGCTAGGTCCCTGGTGTCTGGTTTCTGTTCTTTTCCATTTAGGATCTCTTCAATAGCTTGGACCACATCCCCTTTGCAGAACTGCAGAATGCCTTCTAGCCTGCTGCGTCTGTAACTTGGGAAAATCTTGGTAAGGATATCAAGAGGGTCTCTTGGTCTAGAGGACACAGTGGGATGGCTGGCTGTAGAATCAGTGAAGTCTTTGCCCCACTCACTTTCATTTCCTGATTCCAAATCAGAAGATGACAGGGACCTGGGACTCTCTTCCCCTCCTGACTGCTCCCCATGATGAAGAGACTGAATGCTATCATCCTTGTTTGGGTTTTCTGAAATAGATGACCTGATGTTTTGTTTTCCAGCAACATCATTAGACTTAGGAGATGATCTCAGGGTAAACTGATGGGATTTAGACCCCAGTTCTTCTTGTCCACTCTGGCATGAGTCACATTTACTCTCCTTTTGTCCTGGGGAAGAGGAAAAAAGGGTATGAAATAAAGGGAAAACTTCCAAGAACAAAGTACTGCCCACTTATAATTAATGCTGGATAAAATAACTTGTTTACTCATAGTATATTAATAATACTTATTATTCACTGTAAAAGACGTTAATAAACAAAAAATGTTAAATATCATTTGAAAATGCAGGTGTTGCAATAGTGGGAAAATGCAATTTATCATGTCATTTCAGGATCACAAAGTTCTATAATATACAAATGCTGTAGTTATTTGGGAATCAGAAGGTGAAATCTATTGTTACCCTCAAACTGTTAACACCAATATTTTATATTATTTGCCCCATTTAGCGATTCAACATTTTCATAAGTGTTACCCAAGTTTTGTTGTTATCCACATGAGGGCTTTTTTCCCACAGTGATAATATGCAAAAAGCACTAAACGAAACAATTGTTTAGATAAGAAATCAGGAAAAAAAAGAACAATCTTACTATTAAAATGAACATTCTATTTAATCACTAATGCTAAATTTCAAAAACTGGTTTTTTACTCACATTTCAGGTTCCAACTAAGGTACCTGGATAATGTGAAAAAATAGCAGAATTTTTCATTTCCTTTCAAATCTAAACCAATAATGACAACTGCTATACCAATCTCAAATCATATCAGAGCTTGTATATCATTTTATGTGAGACACAATAGACAGTTGATATTTTTCATAATCCTCTGTAAAATATGGACTTTCTCATTAAATCTCTAGGGAATATCAGTAAATGAGTTTATAATCAAATTGTTTCTAAAAGAAAATAATTTACAGCACTCTTTTCACTACTAGAATCTGTATATATTTTCAAAGTATCTTGTAAAAAACATTAGTCATTTGCCTTAACTCACAACTCCCTTTCAATATTAAGGGAAATGTTCCAAAAACAGTTTCACAGAAAAATCTGATTTTCTATCTCAATATGTTGAACATATGAATATTAATAAAACAAGACTATCTTTAAATACTTTTTGCAAGGCTAATGCCAGGAAAACAATAATAAATAACTTTTATTTTGATTTACATTTACTCTTAGATGGAGTTTCTCTATTTCCATTAGAAACAGTAAACTGTCAATGAGGTACTCAGTTTTACTGTCAAACTTTCTCTTCAAACAAGATTTATGAATGTAACAAAACACATATGACCTATAGCAATGATTTACAATGCTCTTATGTTTTCTCAAAGAGCAGTCCTATATTCTAAGCAAATATCTACAGTTTGCTTTATAAAATTAAATGTGTACAATTTAACACATTGAGAATGAAAATGCTGTCATTACGTCAAACATGACAAAGAAAAAACGTATTGCTTCTGCAAAATCACAAAGACTCTAGAATTTTCACCTCTATATAAAACAATAAAAGTCATCTAATGATATAGAGATAGATTGGCCTTGGTCTGCCGCTCCATTTTATTTATAAATATGATTCGCTACATATGACCCCTTGAACATGTAAGGTTATCACAATTTCATCTATATAGTAATTTTCACCTCTATAGTAATTTATGCATAAAACACAATATAATGTAATGAAAAAAACATTACATGGCATCACACTGTCTAGAAAATAAGCTGTCTTTAAAATACTGCAATATCCTTATGTCACCTCTTTTCTCTCAACTCCTATAGCTGGTTTTTATCATTGTATGCTATGTATTATACTGTAGTTTTAGGACACATATAGTTTTCCTTCTTTTGAATATAATATTCTTTTGTGTAGGAAAATCTTATTCACCTCTGAACCACTGTTTGTCTAATGAATAAATACACCAGTTTACTACAGTTCATGGATATTGTATAAGAGAAGGCAGTTAATTTAGAAGTGTCTTTTCAAAAAAAAGAGGTCAACTGAGGCAAACAATAAAATAAAATAAATGATCTATAAAACATCACCCCCTCAAAAAAATCACATAAGTCAATGCCTAGCAGAAGGTTGCCAGTCAGATCTCACTGTCAATTTAGTTTGCAGAATTTTAATTTTTGCTTCTTTTTATAGCAGTTTCGCTTAACAACTTTATTCTTCAGCCCACCTTGATTTTTGATGAGAAATGTTTAAACTACAGTTTGTCCACTGACACAAACTAGAACATGGACAAAAAGTGACATAGGTGATAACAAAATCATATATGTCTTATTTAAGCAGAGAAAGAGTCTTTTTCAAAAGTAAATGCTGTGATCTGTTAAGAGCTGCAATTTTCACAATTCAGGGAAGTTTTCTAATTAATAACTTAATACATCATTATATTTTAATTTCATATGATTCAACCTATCTTGGATTTATACAAAAACACCAAAATGACATTTTCGTGCATTATGAAATTTGCTAAAATACAGGAAGATTTATGTTAGCATGAAAGGTTAATTTGGGATAACCCTAGTCAAAAAAAGAAATCTTTTTACTTGACACAGAGGGTGAAGGCAATTTGCAGTCAATAAATAAGAGAAAAAAATTAAAACTTATTGGATAAGAAATCTCTAAGGTTAAAATCCCCAAAGATAAGAAATTCTTGGACTTTGAAATTCATATCAATGGTTTTACAAACCTAAATTTAGAAAACCTAAATTTCTTTCCTATGAGAAGAGGTAAAACTTGAAATGTTAAGGGTTTTCTACACTGTTGGAGGCTAAAAAGCAACTGAACAAAAGAGGTGGAACGCTTAAAAACGTTTAAAGAGTAAAAATGCTTTGGTAGATTTCAGTCTCTTTCCCACTTCTAGTTGGTCTGTCCCACAGGTAAAGACTGTTCTGCCAACCACAAGTGAGTTTTCCATGCAAGATCACATTAACCCTGGTTTTACAGCTAAAAAAAAAAAAATACAGAGCAAGCTCAATGCAGTTTCTTTCACTGTTTTTCACTCAATTTTTGCTCTAAGTTCGTCTCCTCTCGCAGAGAAATTTGGGCACAAACTGCATTCTTAGAATGAGTTCCCCAACTGATCACTGGCACTTCATTTTTTCATGTATCCTATCACCTAAGGGGACAGAAAGCCCCATGGAAATGAATGTGATAGGTCTCTAAGCAGTTTCCCAGAACTTAAATGCTTCTTTTAAGTTCTTTCTCACCCTCCTCCACGCCATGGCTGTTTATTTCAAAGATTTTTTTCTTCCTCCAAAACAACCATTTTTCTTTTGCAAAGAGCAAATTAAGATCTACTCACCTTGTTTTTCCTCTATATAATCTGGCTGGAAAATTTTGAAAACAGGGGTCGCCAGACCACTAGCCTGCCTCGGGGCACGCAGTCCCAGAGCAGTCACCGTCGCAGGGCCGCTCGAGGTCGTCTGGGAAGTCTCCGTTCTGCTGCTGCCTCCGGATGACCGAGCCCCTGGCCCTGAGGGTCCAGGGTACAGAAGCCTTTGCAGCCCCCGAGCCTCGCTCTCCTCTTGGGCCTGCTGTCTGCGCAGCGCCACCTGTGCGGCCATGACGCGCTGGCGCTCGGCGATCAGGGTGCACTTGGCACACGCGCAGTCCCGCCAGCGACAGAAGCGCTTGTGGCCCTTGAGGGCTGACACCACTCCGTGGTTGCGGCAACGGGCGCACTTGGGTGTCCGTGGGTAGCCACCGGCCACAGCGCCCACCCCCCTTTCCAGTTCGGCAGGCGGCGGGCAACCTCCGCTTCCCGCGCTGGAGGCTGCCCTCAGAAAGAGGCTGGACGGGCGCAGGAAAGTTGGAGGAACAGGTATCCCCGGGGCTACCGGTAACGCCGGAGACGGGGGCGGAGGGGCCGCTACCAGCAGTCCCGGGGCCAGGTGGAGTGGGCCGCTGCGGCTGCGGTCTCTACTGCCACACTGTGACTGCTCCATTTCCAGAAGTGTCTGGTGAGGGAGGAGTCGCAACAGAAGAGTGCGCTGTCCGCAGCTAACCCTGCTGGGATGCGGGAGCCTAGAGGGCCCGCCTTGGTCCCTCTGCCTACCACCCCGACACCGGCAAAGTCTGACACAATTCCCGCGATGAACTGGGGAAACCGCTTCCCAGAGCTGGAGACTCTAAGAGGCGCAGAATCTGAGCTCTTAGAGTCCCAGAGCGCTAAGTTAACGCCTTGTTCTCCGCGCGCCTTCGCCTTCGGAAGCAAGAGACTGCAAGACTGCAGAGGCTACCCCGCCCACTGGATCTACTGGCCAAGGGCTGAAACGGGGGAGGGAGGCCCGCGGCGGGACCTGACCGTCTGGGAGGAGGGGCGGTGGGAGACACAAGAAATTGCCCCTTCACACACACACAAAAGCCCTTTTCTCCCACTTGCTTCTCCATGAATTCCTCAATGTATTTTTTTTTTTTTGTAAGATAATCTTCTCTCCCTCCCCATGCCTCTTTGTCCTTCGTAAATTAAGCAAGATTTGAAGTTCTTTCCCCAGTTCCTAGCTCCTCCTACGAAAGACTGAAGATTTGAACATGGAGTTCTCCGTTTCTTTCTTTTTCCCAGATGAAGTGTTTAAGATGGTGTGTGTGCTCAGTCGCTCAGTCGTGTCTGACTTTTTGCGACCCCATGGATTGTACAGCCTGCCGGGCTCCCCTGTTCATTGGATTTTCCAGGCAAGAATACTGGAATGGGTTGTCATTTCCTTCTCCAGCTTAGATTGGTAGCACAGTCAATATTAATGAGAAAGCACAAACAAGCTGCAAATATTATCCACACCTGAAAGATGCCTTATTTTAGGGCCTTAGGGCTGCGTCAGAACGGTGGATAAGTATTTAAGGGACCTGATTTCACGTTCAAAATCTTCTCATGCATCTGTTTATTTAGAGATGCAAATTTGGATTCTATATATCATATTTTGAAATATTATCATCCAAAGAAACCCTAATGAATTTCTTATCTACTACTTACGGGTAGCAATTGTGTTAAAACTTTCAAAAGTACTTCACATTTCTATTGTAAAGTGTTGGGGAGGGTCATCTAGACCATTCTTTAAACATGCTATTATCAATTGCACACCTAAAATATACACTTAATGCCTTTAATCGTAAGAAAATAACATATTGCTTTTAAACCAAAAGACAATTTAAAGTAGGAAAGTAAAAAAAATAAAAAATAAAGCAGGAAAGTCATGAGTGTGTTCCTTAATGGAAAAGAGAGTCAGGGTTCTATCAGTTTTTCAAGGTAATATTCAACTGCCTTAACAGGCAATTCATATTCTAGTACTAAGATAGCAAGTAATAATGAAATTTTTACCATTCCACCTACTGACATCCAGGGAAGACATTGCTAATCAATATGGGCTTTCTCTTACTGGCCCACTTCACACCAACACCACCATTACCATCCTCCCATATAGGCATCCTGATATTCTATCATAGAACTTCCCCACCCTTCCTAAGTATTAGAACTACCGAGGTAACTATGGAGAAGGCAATGGCACCCCACTCCAGTGCTCTTGCCTGGAAAATCCCATGGACGGAGGAGCCTGGTAGGCTGCAGTCCATGGGGTTGCTAAGAGTTGGACAGGACTGAGCGACTTCACTTTCACTTTTCACTTGCATGCATTGGAGAAGGAAATGGCAACCCACTCCAGTGTTCTTGCCTGGAGAATCCCAGGGACGGAGGAGCCTGGTGGGCTGCTGTCTATGGGGTCGCACAGAGTCGGACACGACTGAAGCAACTTAGCAGCAGCAGCAGGGAACTTATATAAATACTCTAAACCAAGTATTCTGATTCTTTTTTGCACTCTTTTAAACTCTCAAGGTGAAGATTATATATAACCAAGGTTTAGAACTGCCACTCTGGGAATCTATTCCCAGAGTTCTATTCCTAACCTCTGTGGAATCCACAATACCCAATTTTCTCAGACTTCTATATCTTTGCTCAAGCCACTCCTGCCTAAAAGCTGTTTATTTGCCCATTGTGGAACTCACATCAAATGTATGAGTAATGAGTCTTCAATGCTATATGGATCATTAAAGCACAGTAAATTACCTAGGGAGAAAACAATTTCTTTTTTCTACTATTTTTTAATGATCTTGATTACATAAAAGAAAATGCTCAGCTTGGTATAAATATGACTATCATTTGTTAAATCTTATCAATTATGCTTTAAAACAATTAAAAGCACCTCAACAAGTAACACTGTTTACCTGGAATTTAACACTATTTTTCTTTTTTTATTTGATTTTCAGTTATCTTCCAGTTATGGCAAGTGATATTGATTTTCATCCAAATAAGTGAAAAATAATTCTTAAAGTAAACATATTTAAATAAAATGTGTGTCTAATGAAATGGAAAATGACAAAATGTGTGAAAGACTAAAAACAAACCTTAAATAGTGGAAATTGAAATAAACTGAGAGAGAGACCATTTCTATGGGTCGGAAGACTCAACATTCTTCAGATAGTTCTACCTAAATTGATCTATAGATAAATTCAACCTCAGTCAAAATTCCAGCAGAATTTTCTAGTAGAAATTGTCAAACCTGCTCCAAAATTCATTTTGAAATGCCAAGGAAAGACCTGGAATAGCCAAAACATCTTTGAAGAAAAAAGGATAAAGTTGCAAGGCTAACAATATCTTACTTCAAGAATTATTATGAAGTTATAATAATAAAAACAGTGCATTAGTGGTAAAAAGATAGAAAAATCAACCAATATGGCAGAGTAGAGAGTTTTAGAAAAGACTCACCCAAAAATAGACAACTAATTTTAGACAAAGGTGTAAAGACAATTCAGTGGAGAAAGGACAGTTTTTTCTCAACAAATTCTGCCCAAAAAACTTGACATCTGTGTGCAAAAAAAAAAAAAAAAAGTTTACCTTTGATCAGTACCTTATAGTTATACATATATACTCAAAATGGATCACTGACCTAAATATAAGTCATAAAATCATGTAACACAGGAGAACACCTTTGTGATCCTGGTTTTGCAAAAGATTTCTTATCTACAACACCAAAAATATTCATAAAAAGAACAAATCAATAAATTTTACTTTTTCAAAATTAAATACATTTCTTCTTCAAGAGGCACTATTAAGAAACTGAGAGAAAATAGTTGTAATACATACATCTGTTACAGGACATATACAGAATGTATAAAGAAATTTTTCAAAACTCAGTAACAAAAAAATATTTTAAGTGATTTGAACAAACAAACATGTCGCCAGGGAAGATATATGGGTGGCAAATAAGCACAACAAAAGATGTTGGACACCATTAGTCACTAAGAAAATGCATATTAAACTTACCATGAAGTACCATTATACATCTATTAGAAAGAATGGCTAAAATTTTAAAGATTAACCATATCAAGCATTGATGAGAATGTGGATAACTAGAACTTTCAAACACTGCTTATGGAAATGTAAAATAGTATAATCACTTTGCAGACCAGTTGACAATTTCTTAAAAAGTTAAACATGCTCATATTATATGATCCAATCATTATATTCCACTCCTAGGTATCAATTCAAGAGAAATAAAGCAAATGTTCATTTAAAAAAATTCATATTAGCTTTATTCATATAGATGCAAATTGGAAAAACCCTAATGTTTATCAATATTTGGTATAATCATATAATAGAACAAACTAAAGTACATTCATACATGCTATGACATGAATGAATCTAAAAATAATTATTCTAAGTGAAATAAAAAAATGAGTATATACTATATATGATGTGATTTATATAAAATCCTTGATATTTATAGTCACATTAAGCACATCAGCAGTTCCTGGAAATGGTTATGGAGCAGCAGTAAAAGATGGGCACTAGGGATTACAAAGGATCAAAAGAAAACTTTTGGAGATGATAAATATATTAATTATTTCAATTGTGATGATGACTTTACTTGTGTAAACATACATCAAGACACCATTTGTATATAATAAATATGTCCAGCTTATTGTATATCAATTATACTCTTATAAAGCTGTTATAAAAAATAAAACTCCTTGTTACTTCTGGAAGAAGAATGGAATAAAATAACTTTCTGAGCAAAGACAATCCTAATCTTATCACCCAAAGCTAGAGCAATGATTTTAAAAGCTGTATTTCTTCTCAAATACACTGGAAAGCCTGAATCTCTTCTTCTCTCATAATAGTACTTTGTACTCTCTCTTAAATTATATATACATTCCCCTCCCCTGCTTTTTACTGCATCTAAGAGCAACTTAATACTGTAACTATTCTTATAAATCATTAAGAAGATGTTAACAGCTGCAATTTAGCAGTGGTAACAATTTCACCAAGTGAAAAGGTGATGAGAAAAAAAAAGGTTATTTTTAATTAAACTGCATACAAGTATCACAGATATGTCATTTACAAATTTATTCTAAATAAAGTAAAAGAAAAAATGACTAATAAGTAGGAAACATAGTGGCAAATCAGAAGGAAGGGAAGCTAATAAACAGAATTTTTCCCAAACTCGAAAACATCTATGCATCTCCTTTTTAAATTATTATTGATTTTTATTCCAATTCCTCATTCACTCTAAACTCCTATAGTCAACTGCCATCTTTTGTTGGTTCACTATACCTACTACTCAGCACAGAGGAGTGTAAGTGTGAATCAGCAACTGTAAAAACAGACCTGGCTCAGGTAATAACTAAGCTATAAGATCTTAGGCAAGACTAACCCAGTCAGCTTCACTTTTCCCATTGGCAACTGAAAACACTGTCATTTACAAGGCTATTTCCAAGTCTATGGGTCACTTCATCTGTCAATTCTAGTCTGAAGTTATTTCTCATTAATGTTCTTTGTCTCTGAAAAACCTCATTACTACCCCAACTATGGCCTCAGTCAAAGCATCTCTTGTCTTGTAAAGCATGTTGTGCTAACTGGCAGTAAAGGAAAGTTAAAGAGGATATGCTTAGTTTGGCTAGAAGGTTCTGGCAAGAAGACTATGGATTTGGAAGGAAAGGCTTTTAAATCGCTTATGCTTCTGTGCATAGTTCACTCCATGCTTCAGGACACATGTGAACACACCTTATGTGGCCCAACTACTCCACGGCTTCCCAGAGCCGCAGTTGCGGCCAGCTCTTTGCAACCCCATGGACTATAGCTTGCCAGGTTGCTCTGTCCACGGAATTATCCAGGCAAGAATACTGGAGTGTGTGGTGCCATTTCCTGCTCCAGGGGATCTTCCCGATTCAGGGACTGAACCCATGTCTTTTGTGTCTCCATCACTGGCAGGCAGGTTCTTTACCATTAGTGCCACCTGGGAAGCCCTCTGAGAGGCATGAAAGAAACTGAAAGTGAAGTTGTTCAGTCGCGTCCGACTCTTCGAGACCCCATGGACTGTATCCTACCAGGTTCCTCCATCCATAGGATTTTCCAGGCAAGAACACTGGAGTGGATTACCATTTCCTTCTCCAAGAGATCTTCCCAACCCAGGGATTGAACCCAGGGGTCTCCCACATTTTAGGCAGACGCTTTACCATCTAAGCCACCAGGGATATCCATATTGGTATGCTAATGTCATTTTTTGTGGGTTTTGAGGGAGAGTTTGAACAGCTCTTCTCTTTCTCTGGGGTTTCTCAAGTCAATTGAGTGTTACCATGAGTGAGAGGCTACAGTTTGTTAGAGTGACAAATTTCAGCCCTTGGACTATGACCCATCAAATGGGTAGGCAGCCCAAGTCCGGGAAGAAATAATAGGCCTCTTCTTGGACTGTCTTGCCTAGAGTATTGGAGAAAAGATGAACGTATTTGGTGATATACATCATTGGCCAAAAATTGTCACTCCCCTGCAAAACCAATATCTACTAGCAAATGCTTCCTTCTGAGAGTACCCTAGAGCTGGATAGAGCTAATTCTCTACCCTGGAGCTGTAACCCACCACAGCATTGTACATCTTAGGAAATAGGACTTCCTTGGAGGATGTCATCTCTGATCCCTTGCTCTCAGATAGCAAGAATCCAGTTGAAGATCATATACATTTTTCCCTCACTATCAAATGGACAAGGACTATAAAAGTGAGTAGAACATATTTTCTCTTATTGCTTTATAATCCTTTTCATACAACAGAGAAGTATCTATTTTTTTTCTATATCCATTTCTAAATCCCCTCAACATAGTAAACACTTAATACATCTTGGAAAATAAATAAAGATTGGATGCCACAAGACTTATTTGTTGGTTGGCTGAACAAGAACTAATATCACATTACTTTTCCTTCATATTCTGAAATTTTTGAGAACTATTTCCAGTACATTAAATAGTAATCTTTTATGGTTTTAGCTCCATGGTGTTTATATAAAGTGGAGTGTGATTTCAAGTATCATTTACAATTTACTGTGTTTTCTGTACTTTTGTTTAATATTAAATAAAGCACTTTATGACTTTTTTATTAAAGAAAAAGTCTTATGAAACTTATACTTTCATGTTCACTGTAACTGTATTCCAGCATTTTTTAAAATGTTTCAATCTAAGAACATGTAATTGCTTATGAATGTGGTGAATTAACATCAATTATAAGCATTTGCTTATAATCTTTTAAGATTAGAAAAGGTTATGATAATATTTACTGTATATATAACACTTTTAATTTAACGTTGTGAGACAATTTTCATAGCTTTTGTGAGCTCTAGCAGTCATAATTTCCATTATTTAGTCATACAATAAAAACAATTATTCTAATAATATTTATAATTTTTCACTTCCTCCCTGTTTTAAATAAGAAAGGTATGAGTATGTGAACTTTAAAATTTTTTTATATTATAAATTATCTCTTTAGAATAAATTCCTATAAATAAAAGTAGAGAATTAAAGGTTGTGGATATTTTTAAACTTTTGACTTATACTACTAACTTTTTTCCTGAAATATGAATTTGAATTCTAATATGAAGTTTATCTTATCATTATCCCATATATATTTTTTTCTTTTAAAGGACGTGTTTTTTCAAACTAGGTAATTGATGCCTATTTCTCCTGTAATAACAATGATAACCCAGAGTTCCATTAGGAAAATAATTCTACATGGTTTTAGTTCATAGAAAGATAATCACCATTTTGCAGATCTCTTGTTGAGTATGACTGAGGGGAACTAAAGCAAAACATGGCAAAAGTTCCAATCATTATAACATACCCTGATGGCTCTTTAAATAAATTACACACCTTTTGTGAACTAGCTGATTTAAGCAATTCTTTATAAAGGAGTGCTATTGACTTAGAGACTATAAATAGAAATCTTGGTGCCATTGTGGTTAATTGTGTAAGCAGGTGTTCAAAACTATGTTCTTTCTTTAGTTTATTCTAATCAATCTAAGTCTACTGTGTAAATAGGGCTCAGAACTTATGAAACTCTTGTTTTGCTTTTTAACTCACAAGATATTCAAAGGAAATTCATGCTCGGGCATTGAGATCAGCTTTGTGACTTGTGTTACACTGAATAGAATCCACCTTTATAAATTAATGTATATGGAAACATTTCATCAGAGTTCAGTCTTTTACACAGTCAGTTTAAAGACTGTTTCACTCAGAAACATGTGAAAGCCCTTTACATGGCTGCTAAAGATCATAACAGAATGAATAGCATATATTAAATGGTACAGCATTTTAATAAGAAGTTGAATTAAAAATTGCATCCTAGGTAAATTAATTAAACCAAGTCATTAATGAAAAAAATTCTTCATAAAATGCTATTACCTTAAAGGATCTTCAGTATATGAAGAAGCTCTCTGTCCTTATTATGGCTACCCTTTAAGAGCTGGTTATTTTGTGTCAAGTACTATACATATACATATACATATACATATACATATACATATACTATACATATACATATACTATACATATACAT